>NW_020173921.1:257276-320889 GCF_003031525.2 Neophocaena asiaeorientalis asiaeorientalis
CTGTAGCTGAAAGTGGTATTTAAGGTGAGGGCTTTGGCCATTTTGGCGAGTTTTCTTGGGTCTCTCCCCTGTATACATGTTCTCAAGCGTTTGTTTGATTTTCTCCTGTTGATCTATCTCATGTCAATTTAGTTGTTAGACCAGTCAGAAGAACTGCAGAACGAAAGGTACATTTCCTCCTCCCTGACAGAGGAGAACAAAGGAGCAGGTAACCTGTATCAAAGTTCAGGGGGGAGTCTCTTGGCAGTTATCCTTGAAAAACATGTAAGGTACAGCAGTTGTACTGTAAATTGTAGGAGGATGCAAACAAAACAAAATGTGGCCTTTAGGAGGGCCTGAAGATAGGTGGGAAAACAAAAATTCTTGTAACAGGTTATTTTAAGTACTGAAAACCAAAGTATGGTTTTATGAATTAAATAGGACTTCAGAGAATAGAGAACAATATTGGGAGAAAGTGGAATTGAGGCAAACTTTGGGTAGATAATGAAGGGAAGCCATTTAAGTTGGTGATATTACAGTGGGAACAAGATAAAATGAGAAGGGAATTAAAGGTCTGAAATTAGATGTTGGAGTAGAAAGAAATTAGTAATGAGGGCCATTGTTTAATTTTCTGCAAGTCTCTTTAGTTCCTGGATTATTAGAAGAGAGCTGAATTCTCATGTCTGCTTCTGCATTCAGCCTTTTCAGAGATTATTTTGATTGAAGTATATGAAGTTTTAGTGATACGCAGTTGGAAGCAGAGTATCTTAGGTCATTGTGGACCTTGTTCTATAATACTACACCAAAACTCAGTAAGTAGAAGCTTCTTAATATGAAATATGGTTTCTGAAACCCTATCAATGAACTTTTGTTCAGTTGTATTAAAGTCCACGTTGTACTTTGAATGGATCTTTCCCCATGTGTGGTTTTATAATGTGATGCATTTGATCATTTAGAAAATACTGGTTCACTGAGTTATGCAGATCTTCCAAATATGGATACCTTTCATTATATAAATCAAAATATCACATTCATCAGTATCACTACTGATCTTGTCAGAAGAAATGTCTCAGAAATGAATTGTCAAGCTCACAGTCGTGGATACAGGTTTTCCAAAATTCTGGTTTTCATTTGAAAGCTTGAATTTTATCACCTGTAACAAATACTGTCAGTTGTTTTTCTTGAACTGATGGGCTTCCTTTGTTCATTTAGAAAAAATCTGCCAAATATCCAAGTCTGAATAACCATAGTTAGTCACTTGTGCTTTGAAGCGAAAATGATGTTTCTTGGAAATAGTGCCTAGTTTGGCTTTTGACTCTTAAATACTGAGGTGCTTTTCCTGGGGGCAGCCAGCCATCGCAGGTTGAGTACATACTTCCAGTATGCATTTCCCCATGGAGTATTAAAAGAGTCAAGTGTTGAAGTTTAATAAAGTTAATATTTACTGCTTTGTCAATTATAGTTTTAAGTTAAATAGTCTTTAAAACATTTTTTTTTCCCCCTTCTGTGAGTGTGGTGTGGTGGTAAAGAGTAAGATTACTACTGGCACGTTTGGTGCCAACGCCAGCAGTTTTCCCCACCAAGGCTTTTGTGCCATCAGTGCATATATCAACATAGTGACAAAGGCGGATGATGTCTTAGTATTATTATGGGGTTAGTTTCAATTTGCAAATCCCCAGAAAGGGTTGTGGGACTGCCAGAGGTCTGGGGACTTAACACTTTGAGAACTGCTGCCAGTCATCTTCTAAAGAATCAGAACACTGAGACTGACTTCTTTTGTAACCTTGGGCAAACAGGATGGACTTCATTTTCTTCTGCCGCATAAGGCAAGGTGAGACTTGGCCCCTCTAAAGTCTATAATCCAACTGTCTACGTTTACTGTGTCAATCTGAGCTCCTCTACCTAAGCCTCCCCCTGCAGGATGCTCAGTAATTTGGTTTACACCATCTCTCCAGTTGCACTTCCCGTTACTGTACAAGATTGAGTCTCCGTTTCTGTAAAGCAAGTTTTCTCTTGTTACTCAAAGTGAGAACATCATCTGGGAACTTGTGAAAAATACAAAATATAAGACCCCAGCCCCACCGAATCAGAATCTGCAGTTCGACAAGATCCCAGGCAGTAGGTGTGTATTCATTTAACAAAAGTTTATCTGTTCTCATGCCTGCCTCTGCCCAGGTGCTTCTCCACCTTGACTGCTCATTAAAGCCACCTGGGGAGTGTTAAAAGCCCTAATGCCCAGACAGGTGAAATCACAATCTCTTGTGAGGGGTTGGGGACTGCTCTAAACCTTTCCTTATAGTTGTTAGCAAAATTATGTATTGGTCTCTTTTATGAAATCCTCTAAGATGTTACTTCATATGACATTTAATAATAATTGCTGCTGTTTGTGGCGCTGTAGTAAACCCTTCATTCAATTTTTATAACCTGCTATGAAAGAAGTATTCTTATTTCTGTCTTACAGTTGAGGACATTTGGTTTATTTTATAACGTAGTAACTATTGATAGATCTGTTACCGAGTCCAAGCTCGCTCTGCTCGCCGCATGACAGGCCAGTGAACCCGAGTGCCGGGGCAAGGAATGCGACTTTACTCGCAGACTGAGAAGATGGTGGACTAGTGTCTCTGAAAAACCATCTTATGGGGTCTGGATGCCAGTTTCTTTTGCAGAATCAGAGAGGGAGAGGCCTTGAGGAAGTAAAGTAAAAGGGCCATCAGTCTTGCAAAACACTTCCTGGAGTGACCAGCCTGGGAGAGGGGATGTGTTAGTTTCTTTTTCCTTGCAGCCATTCACAGGCCTGCGGGTTCCCTGAGGCAGGCCATTAGGTATGGTCATAATAACAAAAGCAACGAAAAGCAAAGGTTAAAGTCGAAGAAACGGATCCAACTTGGAGTCCGATTTAGCTCTTCCCTGTTACAGATTTAACCTGTAAACAACTGCTTGGGGTTCTGTTTTAAAACTGTAAAGGGATCTTGAGACCAAAAAGTTTGGGAACCTCTGGCTTAACTATTTTGCCTGTGTTGCCCTTTCCCTGCCTGTTATTGGCAAACTCCTTCCTTTGCAGTAATACCAGTCACTCTGAACTTTGTAAAAGTACAGATCTCCTTGAAGTCCAACAAAAAATTTATTGAGCACTTTGTGTCAGGATAGAAAGAAAAGGTTCATCTTCCAGTGACTTCCAAAATAATTGGGGAATATTTTAAATATCTGTCAATTAATTTAGAAACAAACCCATTAAATATTAATATAAGTAACATTTTATGAAAGAATATTTTCCAGAACAAGAAGAAATTAGTAAGTTGTTAAGCCAGAATTTGAATGAAGGTCTTCTTTCTCTCTCCCCTTCCTTCCTTTCTTTCTTTTTCTTTCTCTCTCTTCCCCCTTCCTTCCTCCCTCCCTCCCTCTCTCTCCTTCTTTCTTTCTTTCTCTCTTCGACGCTTTCTTTCTCTCTCCCTCCCTCCCTTCCTTCCTTCCTTCCTTTTCTTTCTTTTTCTTTCTTTCTTTCCTTTCTTTCCTTTCTCTCTCTCTCCCCCTCCCCCTCTCCCTCTCTCCCTTCCTCCCTCCCTCTTTCTCTTCCTTCCTTCCTCCCCCCTCCCCCCTCCCTTCCTTCCTTCCTTCCTTTTCTTTCTTTTTCTTTCTTTCTTTACTTTCTTTCCTTTCTCTCTCTCTCCCCCTCCCCCTCTCCTTCTCTCCCTTCCTCCCTCCCTCTTTCTCTTCCTTCCTTCCTCCCCCCTCCCCCCTCCCTTCCTTCCTTTCCTCCTTTGTTTCTTTCTCTCCAACCACCAGGTTCCCAGGAGCACATTTTCCTTTTCACCTTATTTTTTCCTGCTATTCTGATACCAACTGAAATGTTAATAATGTAAAGGAATTACATGCAACAACTTGGATGGATTTCAGATTCATTATGCTAAGTGAAAGAAGCCAGACTCAAAAGACATGCTATATAAGGACATGATGACATTCTAGAAAAAGCAGAAGGTATGGGGACAGATAACAGATAGTGGTTGTCGAGGGCTGGGGAGTAGAGAGACGGGTTAACTCTGGAGGGGCAAAGGGGATTTTTCTGTGGTGATGGAACTGTTCTTATATCTTGACTGTGGTTGGAGAATTTGGAAACTGAAACTACTTAGGTGGTGCTTAGGTTAGTTAGGTGGTGCTTAGTTCAGTTCTGGCTCCTGAACTAGAAGGGAAGTAACGTTACATGAAAAACTGGGTTTGCCTGTTGATGGGTGTTGAACCAAAAGACACAGCCAAGCCGAAGAGCAGGAGTAGGGAGAGCAAGGGGGGTCCTTCCCAAAGCATTGTCTCCTCAACAGCAAGATTGGGGGAGTTTTAAGCTAAGGGTGTATGCATATTATTAAGGGGCTTGAGCAGAGGAATAGAATTGGGGCAGAGGTCCACAGAGGCCAAGCTTTAATTGATTGAAGTCACTAGGGTCAGAAAAGGTCAACATCATCACTCCTTAGGTTCCAGTTGATCTAGTGGTTGAGCACCCCAGGTGGGGTTAAATTCTGCAAAACAGCTCAAGAAAGTGCTTCAGGCTAATCTTTACCACCTGTTGAAACAGAATTGGGAGTTTACAACTGATTTATTATCTTTACTGTTGTTACTTCTCTCACCTGGTAAGTCTTTTGTTCCTTTAAGATCTTTAGTTACTGAGACCCATTCAAGCAAGTGCGCTGTAGCCAGGCTTAGATGGCTTGGGCCAAAAGTGGCTTCTCTTAAGTCAAGAAGGCCATGCCTGGTTCTCTTTCTCTAGGGAATCCCTGCCCTGTCTGCTTACAGTGAAAGTTAAATCTGTTGAAAAGCATGAAATGCCAAAACTAAGCTTGTGTCCCAGGGCTTTGATAGAGCTTGGTTAAAACCCTGGTTTTCAGGTTCGCCTCAGGTTGGAATCCTCAGGCATTTGAAGTGCTGCCTGGAGGAGCCTCACTCTCTTGATTGAAGTGGTTTGCAGGTGGGTGTACAGGTAGGAATTTAAGTTTTTACCCGGGGGATTCTAACACAGCCAAGGTTAAGAATCACTGATTCGGGATCTGTCTGCTTCCCCTAGGATTAGGGCGGAGGTTCTCGAAGTGTAGTCCTTGGACCAGCATCAGCCTCACCTGGGAACTTGTGAGAAACGCAGGTTTTCTGGACCTTCTCCAGACCTGTTGGATCTGGAACTCTGTGCTTTGGCAGCCCTCCAGGGGATTCTGATGCTGGAATCTGAAGTTAGAGGATTGTGAGAGTACAGTCCTATACCCTCTGTTAGTTTCTAGGAAGATGGAGATGACTATTCAGAGTACCTTGTTGAGATGTCAACCTCAGTACCTCTGAGTGTACTTTTTCCCTGGAAAGTTCCTTGCAGTGCATGTGCATCCATTTTCAGTGTTCACTTTTCTTCGTTTAATGCCCTTTGAGATGTGAATTATAATGTGTCAATTGCATGGTGATTATTGGCAGTTAATCTTTAGTTGAATGAACTTGAACTGTCATAATGGGACAGAAGTTAATTTTAATTCAAGTGGTATTCTGTGATGCTTCAGCAGTAAGAATACGATAGAATAACTTCTGGTTATGTCTTCTTTAGGTTGGGGAGATCTATAGGGAAAAGTATTCAGAGCTAGTTAGAACTGTAATGTGTGAAACCATGAATGGTTATACTGTGTTCAGTAAGGAAATATGTAACTGAGCACTGTTATTGAAAACTTTTGCTTGTTTTTTTTTGGTGTCTTGGCACCCAAGTGAAGTTGTACTGCTTTCATGAACTCGGCTTTGAAAGTTACAAATCTTGAATAAATTTATAAGGGGTAGTGGATGTTGCTTGCACATCCGGAAGAATCGCTACTTGACATAATGTTTCCCATTGGGAACTTACAAACACAGACTAAAATCAGTTTTAGAGAATACATAGGGCAGTAACAAAACATTTCTTTCTGTTCTGTTTCAGGCTATTTTGGCATTCTGCTGGGTATATGTTCGTAAATATCAAAGTCAGCGGGAAAGCGAAGTTGTCTCCACCATAACAGCGATCTTTTCTCTGGCGATTGCGCTCATCACATCAGCACTTCTACCAGTGGATATATTTTTGGTTTCCTACATGAAAAACCAAAATGGTACATTTAAGGTAATTATCATCATACCATGGGAATTTTTCCCTTTCATATTCTTGGCAATTAAGTATTTACTGAAATGTTTAGCAGTGCAGTGTATGTTGTGTTTTATTGTCATCTCCGCGAATAAGCGAGAATGGAAATGCACATAGAGGCCGAGCATATGACAACTACATGGAACAGACAGGCTGCGCACTGACTTACACCCATCCAAGTGTGAAGAATGCCTTTGTTAATCGGAAAATGTGCTAAGTAATCATAATAGGGTTATTTTTGTGCCTCTTGCAGCTCCCTTGAAGTCTGTTTGACTTGATCTGCATCAGTGCAGTACGTGGATAATTTAGAAGGGATTTTGTTAGTGGCAGATTAGGGCCTTCGTCTCTATGTCATATTGAGTACTCTGAGTCACTGTGATGTAGGCTGCGGATTATCAGACCTGAGTTCTCATCTTGATTCGCACTGTCTAACTTGTGTCTTTGGCCAAACTGAACTTTTCTGGACTTCAAGTTGCTCATTTTTAAAATGCATGGTGTTGGACTGGAAAATTTCTGAGTTTCTTTTCAATTATGCAAGTTACTTTTACATTTCTTATTAGTGTAACCTTCTGTGAGGCAGGAACTGTGTCTTGTTTGTTTCTGTATGCCCAGTGTCTGACAAGCAGTAGGAACTTAAATATTTGAATGAAATATTATTTCAGTTATCTCAGTAATGCATGGTTCCAAAATAAGTTCCTGAATTGGGCCAACTGGGCTGAAATGATTTGGTAATTTTTGGTAGTTAGGTTTGGATAGATTCTGATTGCTGTGAAAACTACAGTTATTTTCTGTAGGTCAGTCATTCATTTAGCAAGTATCAGTTGACCACTTAGTATGTGCCAAACACTGTACAGAGATAGTAACTAACATTTGTTGAGTACTTACTATGTGTCAGACCCTTTCCTAAATGGTTTACATGTCTTCACGCCATTAATGTCCCAACAGCCCTATGAGGTAGATAGTGTTATCCATGTTTTTATGGGCAGGAAGCCAGGGTTCAGAGAGGTGACGTGACCCATCTCAGGTCTTGGGGTTTGTAAGTGCTGTTGCTGGGATTTGAAGTTCTGCAGTCTGGCTCCAAGGCTCTTTGCTCACTGGGATCTGGACCTGTACCTCTATCTATATCTATCCATCTGATACAGTGGAAGTAGTGTTATCCCTTGTACAATTGTTGTTTGAGTAGGAGATTTTTTAAGTTTTAAATTTAGAATATTTGATTTGTTTAGATTTTGTGGGATTATGTTTTCATCTTGAAATTTCTAAAGTAAGTATTTTCCTGAAATTATGAACTTGCCCTTAGATTATGTAGTTGTTCTGGGACCATGCTTAATTTACTAGTCACTCTCTGGGTACTAGTTTTTTGTTTTACTTTTGTTTTTTTTAACCCGTGAGATTGCATTTATACTTGTTTAAACAAGACTTAGGAATTCACCCACCTAAAGAAGCAAAAGTATTACCCATAAAAACTTGGGGCATTTATTTTATTAATAATATGCCCCAAAAGAGAAGAAAATGTATAACTGTAGTTAATGTGCTTATTTTATGGTTGTTAAATCTGAATGTGCACCAGTAATTAGAAGGGAAAAATTCCATGTTAGTGTTTTTTCCCCCAATTAAAAGAAAAAGTTTTCTTTCATTATTGAGGGATTATTTATTCAGCAATTATATGTTTTTTTTTCTGCTGTTCATTTACTTAGTTGTCTCTGTTTAGTTCTGTTTGTTTTTAGCTAACTCAGCTTAATGTACCAGTTGTTTTCCCAATACTTTGATGCCTTTCTTGATATTTTAAACATTCTTTGTTTCCCTTTCTGTCTTTTTCTGGGAGGGCTGGATGGTGGACTAGTGAAATTCATAAGAGTTGTCATTTGAAGCTGGCATGTGCTAACACTCAAAGGAGAACTGAAAAGAATTTCAAAGGACACTTCCCCAGTAAACCCTAGCGAGTATTTTGTCCAAAATGTTATTAATGAATTCCCTTGGGGTGCTTAGTGAAAGACAAGAGTAGGTATTTAAGAATTAGTTTTCAGACTTCATGCGGCGGCTGTAAATTTAGCTGTCTTCGGGTAGAAGTGCCCACAGTGTCTTTAATCTCTTCTGTCCTTATTAGTCAGGATGAATGTGCAAGTTGACGTTGTTTTCCATGATGAATTATGTTGTATCCTAAGTTTTACAGTGTGCATTTCTTATTCCTAAATGAATATAAGTATCGTCTAACTTTCTCCATTTCCACCTCAAATATTGAAGCCTCTAAACCGATTAGGGACCTGCTTATAAGGTATAATTGTTTGGAAACTCGAGATGTCGAGGACTGCTAACATTTGGCGTAGGAACTGAGGGTGCCAGGCAGGCAGTCTGCATACTTTCCCTGTTTCGTCTTATTTGCCTTCCTAGCTGTTTCTGCCTTCTTTTGGCCAAGGGTATATTGTAATAACGTCTGAACTGTTACCATTCACCCGTTTTTTTTTTTTTTTTTTTTTTTTTTTTCAGTACGTGGGCCTCTCACTGTTGTGGCCTCTCCCGTTGCGGAGCACAGGCTCTGGACGCGCAGGCCCAGTGGCCATGGTTCACGGGCCCAGCCGCTCCACGGCATGTGGGATCTTCCCGGACCGGAGCACGAACCCGTGTCCCCTGCATCCGCAGGCGGATTCTCAACCACTGCGCCACCAGGGAAGCCCCCATTCACCTTTTTTTAAACACATGGCACTATGAATAATTTCAGCCAGATAATTTCTTTGTTTCTAGTTTTTGTGAAATAATTAACTTTATAGATTAAAAAGGGAAAAAAAAAAAAACCTTAAAGTATAGCCAGAAGTGTTCTATTATAGTGTCTAATTGACCAATAACTTTAGCTAGTGATATACACAAAGTATACCAATCAAAAAAATCAGAAATGGCCACTAACGTGAACAAATATTCTTTATTTTATACAGTGTGTAAAATTAAAATAAAATCAGTAGTTAAGATATGGCATTGCAACATTTGTTTTGGTAGCTAAAATGTTCACCTCCTTCCCTCCATCAATGGTTAGTCTCTTTATGGCCCATAATTAGGAGATGTCTGGGTTGAACTCTACTGCTGCCTCATACCTACTCTCAGATGCTGGTAATTTTATCCTAGAACTCTGTACTCTTCGCTACACCTTAAGTATATTCATGAACTTAATATTGACTGAGTATGAAATGTGTACCTGACAGAGATGTGGATGCTAGAGATTAACGATTACAGCCAACGAGGCCGCTGCTCTCAGGGAGCTCACGTTCTGTGAGAGCAGACCAGCAGTCAACAGACAAAACAAGCTAGCTTCCTAGCGCTCACTCCGGTGAGGATGCAGAGCAGAGCGATGTGAGGCTCAGCTCGGTGGTGGGTGTTGGGGCAGGACAGCGGGATGAGGAGGGCCAGGGCCAGGCTGCCAGGTCCTGGAGGTGGGAACTGAGTGAGGGCTGCCTCAGGGAGAAGCAGCGACCGGTACAGAGGCCCTCAGGCAGATGTGCTTTTGGCCCGTTTGGCTGAGCTGTGGCGTTGGGGGCCGTGCTTTGCTACGAGCTGAGATGAAGAAGAAGGTGGGGACAGATTGTTTGCCACTTTTAGGCCATGTTAATGGGTTTAGATTTTCTTCCAAGGGCAATAGGAAGTTAGTGAAGGTAAAAAATAAAGGTGATGTGGGTTAGAGGGGTACTAGTGGAGAAAAGGGATTAAAAGCGGTATGGATTTTGGAGCTAGAACTGCTTGGATTGGCTGATGGATTAGATATGGAGGTGGAAGGAAAATGAAAACTAGAGATTAACGAAGCACTAAAGCTTAGTACACCTTAGAGAAATAGGGCAGCCTGGGGGAGTAATTAGACTTGTGTGTGCACACGGGCAAGTGAGGGATGTAAAAAAAGAGCTGTATTTTGGACAAGTTACCTTCAAGGTGCCTATCATACGTATTCAAGTGCAGCGTCGAGCAGGGAGTTGAAGCTCCAGGGAAACCTTAGGGTTGGAGAGAAGTATCTGGAAGTCATCAGCATGTGCACGGTATTCAGAGCTATGCACTGTCCAGCTGCTGGGGAGACCGAGTGGTCAGACAAGGCTTGGCATGGGCCATGGATTCGAGAGCCGCGCTAGTTACCTGGAGCTGGCCCAAGGGGAGGGGCTGCAGCCTGGGAGGTGGGAAGGAAAACGGAAGAGGAGGCTTCTCAGGAGAAGACTGTGTTTCAGGAAGAGTGATGCTGAGAGGTGGAGGGAGAGAGGGAGGGGAGTGACTGCGTTCTGGTGAAGAGCCGTCCCCATGGAGCCGCGGGGCAGTTGGTGCGAGTGGCTGAGTGCGGGCGGAAGGTGAGGGAGCAGTGACTGGGATGCTGACAGCTTTTCAGGAAGCTCTGTCCTCCAGGGGAGTAGGAGGTAGGGTGGGGTGTGTTTATCTGTGGTGGTGGTGTGTCCTTTCATGGAAACTACTAGAGCCTGTGTACTTTAGGGTTCAGTAGAGTGGGAGAGGTGTCTGGGAGGAGAGAAAGCGTATCGCTGCAGGTGCAGTGTCCCTGCGAAGGCCGAGGGGTGGGGACCCAAAGGGAAAGGGTTGGCTGTAAATAGCGCGTTCGAGTACAGATCGCGGTCGGTTCTAGATTGGGGAGTGAATTGAGTAGGTCTCTTTTGTCCTCAGATTTTTTGAGAGACCTTTAAGTCAGTGTTTGTCAACCATTGGCTTCTGTGCTGGGTGACCCCTGTGAGGGCTGTCCTGTGCATTGCAGGTGTTTAGCAGGTCCTGGCCTCTGCCACTCGATGCCGGTAGCCTACAGAGCCTGCCGCCACCCTCCAGCATCTCCAGGACATTGCCAGGTGTCCATGGGGGATGGAGTCACCCCTGCATGAGAACCATTGGTCTGAGGTGAGGTTATCTGGTAAAATTAAGGAGAGTCAGGTGTGGTTTGGGGCTGGACGGAGCATTTCAGAAAGTCATCTTGAAGAATGGGAGAGGGAGTTTTACATACACGAACCGCTTACCGCTTTGTATCGTGGACTTTATATCCTTTTCCTTTCTTCTAAAATGTTCTTCTTTCGTATTCTTTACTTAGTATTAGTTCTTGTTTTTCTCACATTCCTGTGGGGCTTCTGGAGTTCCTTTCGGTCTCTACTTTGGGAGGCAGTAGCTTGTGAAATGTATCAAGGGCACAGCATTTCTCAAAATGTAGAAGAAGGAAGTTTCATAAACTAAGCTGTTTTGACAGTACATCAGATACCTTGGAGGCAAGACTGTATATAAAAGCCAAATACACAAATAGTACTTCAGTGATGTTGTATATTTTACACATATTTTTGCTTTAAGATAGTAACCGTAATGCTCTCTAACTGCCACAAGATTTGGTTAAACTAAAGAACGTTGGAGGGTAAAAGATACTAAATTTCAGTGAACCTTTGGCTTTAATTACCTTCAGACTTTCTACATTTAATCTTTTTCTGAGGTTGGGGTCTTCTTCAATTTTGAAGTTTAACTTTTATGTGATTCTCAATGGGTACGTTAATGCCTTGTGGGGTTGTCTTGGAAATTGGTAGGGAGCTTGCGTGAGGATAGATGTAATTATCCTGTTTCAAAAAATCTTCAAGTTTGGAAAATCTTTTAAAATGTCTGTTTTGCTGTATAAACAATGACTAAAGAAACAGAGCTTTTGGGAGTAGAAGCTTTGGTTGTGTGTATATTCATTTGGATTCTTGCGTCATTGATGAAGAAATTTCCAGTCATTGGCTAGAATTCTCCCCAGTGCTTTTCCAGTCCTGTGTGGTAAGCACTGCTTAACGTTCTTTCCATTTTTCTGTAGTATATGTACAGTGTTTCTTTCATTACGTTTTTTAGACAAAGATTGTGTACGTCGTTAAAACTGTTGGTTGCAACTTGTTCTGTTTACCCGCACTCAGAAGTACTTTATGGATATCCATATACACCTGTATGTTTTTCAGATGACTTTTAGAATCAGCATGGCAAAACACTGTACCCACTATTGGGATTTTGATAGGCAATATATAGTGTTTATAGATTAATTTGGAGGGGTTTGGTATTTACGGTCTTTTCATGTGGGAACGTGTGACTTTTCATTTATTAGGATCTTTTTTATATTCTGTAATTATTTGTTTATATAGTTAACATAATTTTAAAATTTAGGCCATTAAGTTTTTCTTTTTTAAAAAAATTTATTTGGGGCCTCCCTGGTGGCGCAGTGGTTGAGAGTCCGCCTGCCGACGATGCAGGGGACGCAGGTTCGTGCCCCGGTCCGGGAAGTACCCACATGCTGCGGAGTGGCTGGGTCCGTGAGCCATGGCCGCTGAGCCTGCGCGTCCGGAGCCTGTGCTCCGCAACGGGAGAGGCCACAACAGTGAGAGGCCCGTGTACTGGAAAAAAAATAAGAAAATTATTTGTTTTTTATTTATTTATTTTTGGCTGTGTTGGGTCTTTGTGCTGCGCACGGGCTTTCTCTAATTGTGGCGAGCGGGGGCCACTCTTCGTTGCGGTGCGTGGGCTTCTCATTGCGGTGGCTTCTCTTGTTGCGGAGCATGGGCTCTAGGTGCGTGGGCTTCAGTAGTTGTGGCGCGTGGGCTCAGTAGTTGTGGCTCACGGGCTCTAGAGTGCAGGTTCAGTAATTATGGCGCTCCGCGGCATGTGGGATCTTCCTGGACCAGAGATCAAACCCTTGTCCCCTGCATTGGCAGGCGGACTCTTAACCACTGCACCACCAGGGAAGTCCTCTTAAGTTTTTCATAGTCTTAATTGCTATTGGAAAAATACTATTTTCATTGTGCGCTGTGTGTCAAGGTTTGCATTTGTAGTGCTAAATTTGGGGTTTCCACATTTTTTTGTTCTTTTAGGCATTTGTTAATTAGAAATTCATAGATATTCATTGCTAGAGGTGTTTGTAGGTGAAAAAGGAAAAAAAAGAAAAACCTAAATTATTTTAGAGTTAAATGTTACCACGCTTCCTTAAGAGACCTTGTAAGTGGGATGTTGATACTGACTTGAGCTCTTAAAGTATTGATAGAACAAAATTGACCTGAATACTAATTTGAGCCTTGGTACTTAATCGCAATGACCGGTCACTTTAACGCTCCAGGCTTAATTTTTTATATGCGTACAATTAGGATAGTCAAAAAGGCTTGCTATTATACCCCAGTTCTATTTCATTAATGTATATTTTTTTTATTTGAAAAGATTAATTAGAATTAATTTTCTAAGTTAAAGTACTAAATTTAAATGACTAATTTAAAGAAAATGTGGGTTGAATGCTAAGAAGTTTATATTGACTGTTCTTTTAGGTATTTTAAAATATCTTGTTTCTAAAATACAAATCATACCTGTCATTCTGCACAAAACCGCATCACTATTTTCCATTGCCTTTAGGACAGAGGCCAGAATACTTGGCGTGATTCACAGTCCCTCAAACCTAATGCCTTTCCCTCCCTCACTCCACCTGCTTTCTCTTCCCTTTCCAAAAGCTCTAGTGAATCTATATTTTGCTTCCTGCAGGTTTTTCAAAGTCTTCATGTATGTTCCTTTATTCTCTTCCCTCCTTCCCACTGTGTTATTCTGGCCCCAGTTTAGTGGCCATGGCCCGTAGCGGCCTCTGCTTCATGTGCTTCCCCAGAAACATGTCGTCACATTAGCTCAGCATTCACCTGCTGAAATTGCCTGTTTACTTGTCTGTCACTTCTTGAGGGCACAGACCATACCTGTCAGAGTCAATGGTACATTTATAAGTGATATTCAGTCATATTAAAATTTAAGTATAATTGTTAAGCAAATGGCTATTTCATTAATATTTCTATTGTTTCCTTTTGATCCTAGGACTGGGCCAACGCTAATGTCAGCAGACGGATCGAGGACACCGTATTGTATGGTTACTACAGTAAGTATATTTCCATTTCATTGCCTGTCTGGGCTGCTCGCCAAAATGTAGAATAAAGCTATATATAGACTTTTTTTTTTAAATTAGAATATAGTTGCTTTACAATGTTGTGTTAGTTTCTGCTGTACAGCAAAGTGAATCAGCTATATGTATACATATGTCCCCTTTTTTTTGGATTTCCTTTCCATTTAGGTCACCACAGAGCACTGAGTAGAGTTCCCTGTGCTATACAGTAGGTTCTCATTAGTTATCTGTTTTATACATTTTATTGTATATGTGTCAATCCCATTCTCCCAATTCATCCCAAACCCCCTTTCCTGCCTTGGAGTCCATACGTTTGTTCTCTACTTCTGTGTCTCTATTTCTGCTTTGCAAATAGGTTCATCTGTACCATTTTTCTAGATTCCACATATATGCATTAATATACGATATTTGTTTTTCTCTTTCTGACTTACTTCACTCTGTATGACAGTCTCTAGGTCCATCCACGTCTCTACAAATGACCCAGTTTCGTTCCTTTTTATGACTGAGTAATATTCCATTATATATATGTACCACATCTTCTTTATCCATTCATCTGTCGATGGGCGTTTAGGTTGCATCCATGGCTATTGTAAATAGTGCTGCAGTGAACATTGGGGTGCATGTATCTTTCGGAATTATGGTTTTCTCAGGGTATATGCCCAGTAGTGGGATTGCTGGGTCATAATATAGTTCTATTTTTAGTTTTTTAAGGAACCTCCATACTGTTCTCCATAGTGGCTGTACCAGTTTATGTTCCCACAGTGTAGGAGGGTTCCCTTTTCTCCACAACCTCTCCAGCATTTATTGTTTGTAGATTTTTTGATGATGGCCATTCTGACTGGTGTGCCGTGGTATGTTGTTGTAGTTTTGATTTGTATTTCTCTAATAATTAGTGAAGTTGAGCATCTTTTCATGTGCCTCTTGGCCGTTTGTATGTCTTTGGAGAAATGTCTATTTAGGTCTTCCACCCATTTTTGGATTGGGTTGTTTTGTTTTTTGATATTGAGCTGCATGAGCTGTTTGTATATTTGGGAGGTTAATCCCTTGTCAGTTGCTTCGTTTGCAAATATTTTCTCCCATTCTGAGGGTTGCCTTTTTGTCTTGTTTATGGTTTCCTTTTAATTCTGATATCACATTTGAGATGACTGTTTCAACACCATGAATAAGTAGTATAGAACTCATCTGGTAGTCCTGAAACTTCTGTTACGTATTTTGTTTTACTTAGGTTCACTTTCAGCCCTTCTTTGTGGAGGTTCAGTCAAGTTCCCTTAAATCTCTGCGCTCTTCCTCTGATACCATTGTTTGATAACTTTTGTTACCACTTTCCCACTTGCACTCTTGATTTTGAAAATCTCAGTTTTCTAGAAATTTCTTCTATGTATTGGCAGTAGTAGAGTGTACTGTCTGGGAGTTTGCAGCATCAGCCAGTTTAACCTGGGGGTCATGGTGGATTGGTGTGTTTTGTACCCTACAGAACCGATTAATCTGGGGTGGTGGTGGATTGGCCCCTCCTTCCCTCCTTTCCTCTCTCTTCCTTCCCTAGTGTTGGATTAGAGAAGCTATTTATAATAACCACCTAAGTGTTTTCGAAATTGTCTCTTTGAATAAATATGACTCGTGCTTTTATAAAAATGTGTAAGTGCTGAGTTAGGAAAGGGCTGTCTTTTTTTTTTTTTTTTTCCAGCAATGAATCAAGAGGTTGAATAAAATTTCAGTAGGACACTGAAAAAAAAATCTATAGAAGTTTCTGTTGATGGGGTAAGTTTTTCAGGATTCACTGGATTTTTTTTTTAAATTAATTTATTTTTGCTGTGTTGGGTCCTCGTTTCTGCATGAGGGCCTTCTCCAGTTGGGGCAAGCGGGGGCCACTCTAAATCTCGGTGCGCGGGCCTCTCACTATCGCGACTTCTCTTGTTGCGGAGCGCGGGCTCCAGATGCGCAGGCTCAGTAGTTGTGGCTAACAGGCTTAGTTGCTCCGCAGCATGTGGGATCTTCCAAGACCAGGGCTCGAACCCGTGTCCCCTGCATTGGCAGGCAGATTCTCAACCACTGCGCCACTGGATTTTAACTTAGCTGCTTTGGCTCTAACTTCTGTCTCCTGATCTAAAATCTACAGGACCTATGAAATTCCATTTCTTTGGTATAGATTTCAGAAATTTTATGGTATTTTAATATAGAATTTATTATTTCTAATGAATAAATTAAATGTATATTGTAAAATCTAGATTTGACCTGTTAAGAGAAAACTTTTGAAATGGTGGTATATTAAGCAGAATGCAAACTTATTGGCAGGATATAAATCACTTCTTCAAAAACAGTTTTGTGGGATTGGGCCTGTCTCCTGTGTAACACTACAGTGTATTTATGCTGTGGAACATGTGACAAGATAAGCCAGCTTTTATCTTAGTGCAGTCCAGGTTTATGAACCGTATCTTATCAATGAACCTAGAGGCTAGTGGATTGATCCATTGTAACCAAGGTTACAGAGACTTCTACACTGGAATGTTAATTCAGCGGTCTTTCCAGTTGGTTTCATAGAGAGAATTAAGCCTACAGGAAGTGATCTGTGATTATTTTTCTTAATCCTCCCAAGGATAGTGTGTTTCTAGTATCATTTTAAATGCATGAGAGAAAATTAATCATTATAAACAAGATGCCTTAGGGATTTAGGGTTTGATCCTCTGTATAACTTGGGTTGTAGTGAGAAATAATAACTGCCTTGGGATAGGATAGTTGAGTCACTGATCTAGGGAAGAAGTCTGCATGAGAAGCCAAATTATGAATAGACGATTTCTTGATGACTATGGAATTGAAGCAAGAAGATTTAATTCAATAATATTAATGGTTGTTGTCATAAAGTTAGTTATATCCATTTTAGCTATGGCTGGTAGGCCTTTAACTTTGGCTTAGATGATGCCCTACAGCTAGGAACCATAGCTTCTGAGATGGCTATTGTCCGCAAGCCCAGCCCTTTCCCAGAAATGCTGGATATTATCTAATTACATATTACATCTCTGATTCTGCATGCTGAGGACTAAGCAGACTCCAGAGAATCCGAAGCACTATTTTTATCCATTCCCTTCTGTGAGATTCTGTAGTTCATCTAGTCTCCCCTAACATATCAACACATTTTCGTTGTCTGACCTTCCCAGGCACTGTGCAGGGCTTTCATATTCAACACTTTCTTTGGTCTTCATGAACGTCGTTTTGTGGAGGTATTTTCTACATTTTACAGGTGAAGAAATTTTTACCCAGAGATGTTAAAGATCACCTTGTTAGTGAGTGATGTAGCCCAGAGTGGATATTATTTCCTAAGCTGGAGCTGCTTACTGTTAAGTGAGCTGCCTTTTAATAAATTGTTCTGGGGATGTTTGTTACTTCTGGGAATGCTTAGCCAGCCCTGAACCCCTGGGGCCGCTTTAGACATCATCTGGAGACCTTTTAAATAGTACGGAACGTAGAATACATCCGCATAGATTCTGATTTACTTTGGCATTCAGTTAGTATCACCACTATTCTTATCAGAGAAGTGTTTATGTATTGGAAGGATGTAAGACTTAAGGTGCTGGATTCAAGTTTTCCAAAAATTCTGGTTTTCTCTTAACACCTCAATTTTTATCATTAGTAACAAATACTGTTACTTATTTTCTTTAAAGTGACAGGCTCACTTTATTCATTTTTGAGAGAATCTGCCTAATACTCCCGTCTGGATAGCTATAGTTTTTCTGTCCATTGTTCTTTCAAGTAAAAATGATATTCTTTGGAAAAAAGTGCCTAGTGTAGCTCACAACTGAAATAGCACAGGTGCTTCTCACAAGTACACTGTATGTGTGCTACCCCAAACACAGAACACTGAAAAGATGTGCACTCAAGGGTGGACATCTCAGAATTATTTCTGCTTAGAGGGACTTTGCTGAATAAAAGTGCCCCCCGCTGGTGAGCGCTTGGTGGGTGAAGAGTATAGTAACTACTAGTGGAAAGGGAAACAGCTTTTTAACGTTGTCATGAAAATAATTTCACATTGCGGATACCCTGCAAGGACCTTGCTGATCCTAAGGTCTCAAAACGACATTTTTAAGAAACTTCTGTTACGTTAATGGAACTTTGGGTGTTTTTTCTGGAAAGTTTGTGGAAGTGAGGCCTGCTGCTTCTACCCACTGGATACCCCCAGCTGTTGATCGGTTATTACCAGTCTTCATTAACTGAAGCTGCCTGCAAAGGTACAGTTTCCTGGAGCTCGTGGAAGGCTGAGAGGGTAGAGTTTGTTTCTGCCCCTTTGCACTGTACTCACGGGGACCCCGCACACAGGAGGAGCCTTCCTCATCTGAGGATGTTGTGCCCACCCAGAAACGTTAAGGACTTGTTTTTTTCTCTCGTTCTGAAAGTTTTTGTTTATTTCTTCATCTGTGTCTTCAAATTTCTTTGATATTTTCTTTGAAAAAGCGTCTCTTGTCTGACGTTTTGGCTCTCAGTTGTGTTTTAATCTCATATTTGGACCTCTTACGAAATCTTTTATCTCTTCTGTATATGTTTAGCCTTTTATCTGAGCTCTATTTTTGGTTTCGAATTTATTTTTAAATTCTTTCCTTTTATTTATTGTTATCTATCGTAAATGTTTATTCTGCTTTCTCTGACTATTCTTGAAATTTTTAGTTTTAATTCTTTCATCATCTACTTTCCTTTCATTTTCTTTTAAGTGAATTTTCCTTTTATTTAATCATTTTTCCTAACCCTTGTTTGGATTTTGTAGTGAGTGCAGGGGTTGTAGAGATGGGGAGAGCCCAAATCAAGAGCAGGGATTGTTCAAGGCTGTCGTGCTGGCTTGTCTGTAGTTGTCCTGTCACTTTCTTCAGAGACCCTTTCTCCTCTTGATGCTGATTTTTCGGGCTGTCATTTTTTGTCTACATATAAATTGAGTCATATACTATGTATTGTTTTCCCTTTGGCCTCTTCAGTGCTCAGCATTACATTTGAGACTTATCTGTATTGTTGTGGGTGACAGTACTTTGTTGATTCTCATTACTGTATAATATTCCATTGTAACAGCATGCCATAGTTTATCCATCCTCGTACTGATGATCAGTTGGGTTGTTCAGCTTTTGGCTATTTCAAATACTGCTGCTGTGAGGCTCTTGTATATGTGTGTGGTGTGTGTATGTGTCTACGTATACATATAGGCAGACACATATACATATATATATATAAATATATACACTGCATTGTTTTCCACTGTATGGATACTCTTTTTCAAATAATCCCAGATAATTAGATATTTAGTACGTTCTTACTTTTTGCCGTTAAGCAATTCTATAGTGAAAATAGGAGACTTTGCCGAAGCGTGTGCATATTTAGATGAGTTATGTTATGGAACTGAGGAAGAATAAGCTGGACCAAGAAGGTGTCAAACTCCTGTTTCTATGCAGGCATTTTAGAGCACCTGAGAGAGTTTTTAGGAAGTTTCTCCTCACTCCCTATTGGTTAACTGCTGAAAAATTGTACAGTCATTTTGAACTTAGTATCTAATTTGTGAAGAGTGCCATGGGACCTGGAGGTCAGCTTAACTTCTCTCTGACTTCTCCACCTGTGAGATGATGCTGGAGTAGTGCCTCTTCGTCGTAGCAGGAGTGTGAGAAGTGTTAGTGTTGAGTAGGTGTTAATGCCGGGCAGACTTCTCTCGAACTTCATATCCCTGTGTCCAGTGGTCCATCTGTCAGTTTCTACCAAGAAGTTAACATCTCTAACTTAACATTTCTAGAAGAGCTGATCCTCAGTCTGTTATACTCTATTCACTGAACAGCAACTGGAAGAATAGAGTTGCTCAGGCCAGAAACCTTGGAGTCATCCTTGACTCTATTTTTTCACACTGTGTATCACGTATGGCAGTACATTCTCTTGTGTTTGACTTTCAGAATTTACCCATAATCTAGGAGTTCCCTGGTGGCCTAGTGGTTAGGATTTTGGGCTTTCACTGCTGTGGCCCCGGGTTCAATCCCCGGTTGGGGAACTGAGATCCTGCAAGCCATGCAGCACGGCAAAACAAAAACAAAGACAAAATTCATCCGGAATCTGACCACTTCTCACTGCTGTCTTGTAGACTAGGTGGTTTAAGCAGCAAACATTTATTTCTCTGAGTTCTGGAGGCTGAGAAGTCCAAGATCAAAGGTGCTGACGATCTGGTGTCTGGTGAGAACCTGCTTCCTGGTTTGCAGTTGGCTGTCTTCTTCTTGTGTCCTGGCATGGCAGAGAGAGAGAGAGAGCAAGCTCTTGTGTCCCTTCTTACAAGCACTAATCCTGTTCATGAGGGCTCCACTCTCATGACCTGATTACCTCCCACCTTAAAACCCCGGCTCATTGGAGATTAGACTTCAGTGTATGAATTTTGGGGAGACGCAGTTAGTCCATAATGCTGTGTAAATGCAAAGGGGTAATGGGTGCTTTCATGTTGTTAAGGTTACATGATCTGGGGTGTGACTTCACACATGGCCAGGTAAGAAGGTTGGCAGAGCCTCTCCCCAAAATGCAATACAGGACTGACAGAAGAATAACTTCAGTGCTTTGCAAATCAACCAAATACAAGACTCTTTGTACTTGTAAGCTGGTAAGGACAGTGGTCGTGTGTAATGTTTTAGACTGGGTCTGTTGCCTCCTTTCTAACCAGCTCTCCTCTCTTCAGCCTGGTTATGTTCTGAACTGAATGAAGATAAAAATACAACATATCAAAATTTATGAAGTGTGGCTAAAGAAGTGCTCAGGGGATGACTTGCAGCTTTAAATTTCTCTTGAGAAAAGAAGTTTCAGTTGGGACTTCCCTGGTGGCGCAGTGGATAAGACTTCACGCTCCCAATGCAGGGGGCCCGGGTTCGATCCCTGGTCAGGGAACTAGATCCTACATGCCGTGGAGCAGCTAAGAGTTTGCATGCTGCAACTAAGGATCCTGCCTGTCGCACCTAAGACCTGATGCAACCAAATAAAAAACAACAACAAAAAAAGTCGTCTCAGTTGCCTAAACTGCTGCCTTATGAACTAGAAAAAGAAAAGCCAACTGAACTCTAAGCAAGCACAAGAAAGGAAATAAAGGTTAGAGGGAAATCAATGAAATAGAAGTCACATAATGTACACCGTGACAAAGTGGGATTCATCCCAAGAATGCGAGCAGGGTTGGTTTAATATCCCAAAATCAAGTCATGTAACATACCATATTAATGGAATAAAGGACAAAACCCACAATAGATACAAAATCTCAATAGATACGAAAAAAAGCATGAATTTTACAAAATCCAGTATCCATTGCTGATAGAAACTCTCAGCTGTCTGGTTACAGAAGGGAGCTTCCTCAACCTGGTAAAGGGCATCTATGGATAATCTACTCCTGACAGGTGAAAGACTGAATGCTTTTCCTCTAGGATTAGGGACAGGGCAAGAATGTGTGCTCTCACCAGTGCTGCTCATGGGGATTCTAGCTAGTGCAATAAGTCCGTATATAAATAGATAAGTAAAGGCATCCAAACTGGAGAGGAAGAATTAAGACTCTTATTTTCTCAGCTGACATGAGACCCGATAGGTACAGAATCTCGAGGAATTATATAAAGTCAAATAGAACCAATAAACAAGTTTAACAGGGCTACAGGATGCAAAATTAATATGAAAACTAGAAATCTACAATTCAGATGAAATGAAGAAAACGATTCCATTCACAAAGCATGAGAAGGAAAAAAAAAAAACCCGAGAACACATTTAACAAAAGAAGTGTAAGACTTACACACTGAAAACTACAAAAAGTTGTTGATAGAAATTAAAGATCTAAGTAGACATTTGCTATTAATGGATTTGAAAACATAATATTGTAAGGATGGCAGTTATAGCAATTTTCCCTCAAATTGACAATTTTTTTTTTTTTAGAAATTGACAAATGGTTCCTGAAATTTATGTGGAAATGCAGAGGATCTAGAGCAGCCAAAAACAATTTTGAAAAAGAATAACATTAGAGAATTATACTATTAGATTTCAAAACTTACCGTAAAACACAATAAACAAGACAGGGTGATATTGAAGAGGGATAGGTCCATAGAGCCTAGAATTCAGAGACCAGAGAAAAACCCTTACGTTCATGATCAATTGCTGTTAAACAGCTGTGGCAATTCAATTTCATTCTTTTCAGTTTCAGTAATTGTCGGGTAAATTGGATAACCACATGCCACAATAACAACAACAGCATTGAGCCTTACCTGACATAGACAAAAATCAACTCAAAAGTCAGAGACCTAAACTATAAAAGTTTAAAATTTCTAGAAGAAATTCAAGGACATACGTTCACGATGGGTTAGAGAGTTCTTAGATATGACACAAAAGCTTTATTCGTAAGAGAAACCTTGATAAATTCTACTTTATCAAAATTAAAAACTTTGTCCTTCAAAAGACATAATTTAAAAAATGAAGGTAAGCCACAGACAAGGAGAAGATATTTGCAAATCATGTATCTCATAAAGGGCTTGTATTCAGAATGTATAAACAGTTATTACCAATCACTAAGTATACAGTTAAAAAATGAACAAAATATTTGAGCATACCTTCATCAATAACAATCTCTAGGGACTTCCCTGGTGGCACGGTGGTTAAGAATCCGCCTGCCAATGCAGGGGACATGGGTTCAAGCCCTGGTCCGGGAAGATCCCACATGCCATGGAGCAACTAAGCCCGTGTGCTGCAACTACTGAGCCTGCACTCTAGAGCCCGCCAGCCACAACTACCGAGCCCATGTGCCACAACTACTGAAGCCTGCGAGCCTAGAGCCTGTGCTCTGCAGCAGGAGAAACCACACAATGAGAAGCACGTGCACCACAACTGGAGAAAGCCCACGCGCAGCAACAAAGACCCAGTGCAGCCAAAAATAAATACATAAATTTATTAAAAAAAATTAACGATCTCTAAATTGCTTGTAAGCATATAAAAAGATGTACAACATTGTTAATCATTAGGGAAATGTAGATTAAATCCCCAGTGAGATGCTACTACACAGCCACCAGAATGTGTCAGCTTAGGCTGCTGTTACGGAATACCGCAGACGGGTGACTTAAACGACAGACATGTATGTCTCATGGTTGTAGAGACTGGGAAGTGTAAGATCAAGGTGCCAGCAGATTCAGTTCCTTTCTTGGCTTGCAGAGGGTTGCCCTCTTGCTGTGTCCTCACGTGGCAGAGGGACGGGGAGAGAGAGAGATCTGGCTTCTCTTCCATTTATCCTGAGGACCCGAATCATGTCATGGGGGTCCCACTCATGACTTCATCTAAACCTAATTACCTACCAGAGGTCCCACCTCCAAATACCATCACACTGGAGGTTAGGGCTCTAACCTGTACATTTTGGGGTGAACAAACATTCAGTCCATAATGGCTGTAATAAAAACCAGACACTATCCAAGTATTGACAGATCGGAGAAACTGGAGAGTTCAGACGCTGCTGTTGGGAATGTAAGATGGTGCATTACGTTGGAAAGCAGTCTTCAGCTTTGCTAAAACGTTAAACTTACTGTATGATCCAGCTGAACATAATGTCCACATGAAGATGTATGCAAATTCCACAGCAGCTTTTTTCGTAATAGCACAGAACTGGAAAGAATCCACATGTTTGACAACTGATGAATATTTAAGTGAAATGTGTTCTGTCCATACAGTGGGATGCGTGTTCAGCAATCTGAGTCAGAGATCAGCAAATTGTGGCTTGGCCCACGGGCCCCTAAATCTAGGTGCAAATTTGTTTACCTGTTGTCTGTGGCTACTTTCATGCTCTAACATCAGAGTTGAGTGGTTGTGACAGGGATATATAGGCTGCAAAGCTGAAAATATGATCTGACCCTTTACAGAAAAAAATCTCCCAACCCCTGTGCTTAGTGAAAGAAGCCGGAGACGAAAGACTGCATCTTGTGTAATTACATCTATATGAAATGTCCAGAAAAGGCAAATCTCTAGAGACAGAAAGCAGCTCAGTGGTTGCCTCAAACTGGGGGTTGGAGTGGAATTAATTGCAGACTGGCACAGAGCAGCTTGTCTGAGGTAGTGGAAATGTTCTCAAAATGAATCATGGTGATAGTTACCCAACAGTATACATTTACGAAAAATCATTGAATTGTAGACCTACAATTCGTGCATCTTGTGATATGTAAATTGTATTACAAAGTTGTTGGGAAAAATATTTAATGGGCAAACGTAAGTCAAGAGTAGCACAGAGCTGGACATGTGACAGGCTGTCAGTACAGGATAGCTGCTAGTATTGTGACTTAAAACTTGAGGGGACTTGCATTATTATGATTTCTTTTTATTTTCTAGAGTTGGAATCTTATCCTAATTTACAGATGGGAAAAAAATGAGGCTGAAAAATTATGAAGTACTAAGGTTTATAAATTGGAATGTGATTCTTTGTATATCACACAGCATGGCTTCCAAGAATAGTCAGGTAGTAATGCTAATTTGCATTATGTCTTTTTTATGTACTGTTACTTCAGCTAATATTTCTATGTATAGCTTTGGAGTCAACAGTTAATGATAAGTCTAGTTATCATTGATTGCCACGCAACTGTGAGTTACACTATAAATTGCTCAGCCTTTTCTCTGACCATGTAGTTTAACAATTTCTTGTTATAAAAACGGCATTGCAGCGTAAACCTTGAAATAAATACCATAGAGAGAGGAAACGGTCAACGAAAATAGTCCTTAAGGTAAACGACTGTTCTTCAGTCGACATATTCTAAATTAAAACCTGTAAACGATTTTATCCTCCAAGTTCTATACTGTCAGATCATGCACCAGAATGTTTTAATCACTTTGCTCTACTGTCAGCAGTGGTACTAGTTATCTATTGTCACGTAACACATTACCCCCAAATTTAGCAGTTGAAAACAACAAACATTGTGTCACCATTTCTGTGGGTCAGGAGTCCAGAAGCAGTGTCTCAAGGCTCCGCTAGGGGGGACCTGGCTCCCGAGCTCCCCGTCGTGGGCATGGGCAGCCTCAGGTCTTGTCTGTGTGTCCTCAGCAGTGTCAGTTCCTGGCCACGTGCACCTTTCATAGAGCAGTTCACAACAGGCCTGCGAGCAAGCTGGAAACCAGTCTTTCAGTAACTTGTTGCCCCCCTTTTGTCATACTATCTTAGCAGCAGTGATTTACTGGTCCAGCCCACACTGAAAGGCAGGGCATGAATATTGGAAGTGCTGGCCTCATCATGAGCATTTTAGAGGCTGCCCACCACAGCTGTCTTGTAAATGTTGACAATCTTGATATTTACTCAACACAAAGTACTTTTATACTTGCAAAGTATTTATTAAGCATACAAAGTTTGAGGTTTGAAGTCAGCATTTTGAAGTTCCCTGTGTGCCTTTCCCTGACGCCATCTCCTCTCCAGCCCCCTTAGAAATAACCACTACTTAAATTGTCTGTGTTAATTCCTTGCCTGCCTTATAGTGTTACCATCCTGTGTCCTTAGTTTTACAATTTTTGAACTTTATATGAAATTACTTGCTTGTTTTCGTTCAACCACATGTTTGGGGGATTCAAACGTGTTATTGCATAAAGGGTAGTTTATTTTCATTGTGTATGACTATATACTGCATGTTGGTCAGTCTGGACATTTGGATTTTTTGCTATTAAAAATTGTG
Organism: Neophocaena asiaeorientalis asiaeorientalis; assembly: GCF_003031525.2. Classification (NCBI taxonomy): domain Eukaryota; kingdom Metazoa; phylum Chordata; class Mammalia; order Artiodactyla; family Phocoenidae; genus Neophocaena; species Neophocaena asiaeorientalis. The sequence continues at coordinate 282,925 of NW_020173921.1, forward strand.
CAGTGAACATGTTTGTACACGTTTCTTGTTGCATGTGTGCAAAATATGTACATATAATGGAGTCGATGGCTCGTAAGTTATGTTCATCTTCAATATTCTAAATAATGACAGATCATTTTTCTAAATGTACCAGTTTAAAGTCTTGTTAGGAGGATATAGCCTTCTAGTTGCTCTATACCCTAAACTTTGACATCGCCATGTATTTTTAGTTTTTGCCAGTCTGGCGAGTGTGAAATGATATTCACTAATTTGCATTTCACATATTTGGAAATGAAGTTGCATGTCTTTTAAGATTTATTGGCTTTTTCAGTTTTCTGCTTCAAGTGCCTTTTTGCAGTTGGGTTGTGTTTTTCTTACTGGTATAAGAAAGTTTTTAACGTACTCTGAGTAGTTCATACAGTGATTCTAAATATTCTCCCTTTTTCCCAGTAGAATTAAGCGATGTGGGAGTAAGGAACTCTGAGTTTTGATTTAACCATGTCTGTGACCGCCTAGAATGATGCCTGGAAAGTACTCAGTAGATGTTTGTTGAATTGAATACATTTGTCAGGGGAGATAATCATATGAAGTTTTTTGGTTTTAGTTCCTCCAAGTGATGTGTTACATGGATAAATTGCTCTTAAACCAACTTTGCATTCCTAGGATAAACCCAGATTGGTCGTAACGGTGGCTTTTTGGGTTTGTTTTTAAATCTTCTGCTGGATTTGATTGCTGCTGTCTTGTTGAGGATTCTTTTAAAAATTGATTCAGAGGTGAAACTGGTCTGTAATTTTCCTTTATCTTATTCTCATCAGGTTTGAGTATCAAGACTCTGATAGCTTCCCAAAATGAATTGAGAAGTGCTCTTTCTGTGTGTTAGAGAATGCTGTGAACCACTGAGCACTTACCATATGGTTCTTTTCTCCCATAATCTGTTTACATGTGACTGGTGACTAAGGGGTAGAAGTGAGCATGGCACTTTGTACTAATATTCCTAATGAACCATTCACAAAATGTTTGCTTTTCACCTTGCAGCTGAGCTCCTCTGTTTTAGAATCCTTACCAGCCACATGGGAGTACATCCAACAGGGATGAAACAATGATTTCATTGAATTAGGAGATGTGAGTTCTACCTGACCATTTTGGTCTCCTTATTCCACTGAGTGAACGGGCCGTAATAGTTACTGTATCAGCTGGAGGGACTGGTGCTGATTATTAGGGGAAGGAGGGAGGGAGAAGTATATCTTGAGCCCAGGGGACTCTGTGGCACCTCATGATGCCGCCATGTTCAGTGGCAAAACCAAATTGAGATCTGTTCCACTCACCCCTCCCAGCACCACCAGGGACTCGGGATGGCTCAGGAGTGAATGTCTGGGGTCCCCCATTTCTCCTACAAAATTCTCTCTCAGGAATTACACCTGGCTGCTGTGAACAGATTGGAAATGCATGGCTTAAATAGTATAGTGGTTTTTCGGTCTTACATACGATAAGTCTGCAGAGAGGCTATCCGAGGCTGGTAAGGCATCTTCAGGAGGCGCCTAAGCTAGCTCCTTTCCTGTCTGCTCTCCATCCTTAGTACCTGATTTCTACTTTAAGGTCACCACAAAGTCCAAGAGAGTAGCCGGAGTTTAAGCTATGATGTGTCCATTTTAGGCAGAACGTCAAAGGAAGGGAGAAAGACAAAAAAGGCAGTGGGAGCTGAAGGAAAATGAGTATTTTATATGCAGCTAGCGGCCTTGACCCCATATTGTTTCAGCTGGGACAATGGGATAATTCTAGAAGGCTTTTAGAGTTCCCAGAGTATCTTTATACTTTGACCCTCTAGAACAAAATGCTTTGTAATGATTAACTATACTATTACAATATTGACTAAGTTATTTTTTGTTTTAGTGTTTTCACTGGTAGTTGGGAGGGATAAAGAATGTCTAAAAATTCAGAAGTCTAATTTATCCAAGTTAATTCTTATGTGAGTTATAATTAATGATGCAGTTTTGAAAAGGTAGATTGTTTGCTTTGCATATATTTCAAAAATCATAAGAATTATCATGTATTCTTTGCTACAGTTTTTGTCTGTGGCCTTTTGAGAGTTGTTGGCTTTCTGTGCACTTGTTTTTGTTAGTTTCGTTTTAAAAAAAGAACTTGTTTTATGAGTTTAATTTTTGCCAATTTCTCTGGGCATGAGGTTTTTTAAACTTATTTATTTTTCTGTGTTTTTTTGTGTGTGTGTTTCTTTGTTTCTTTTTTTTTCCTTTCTTTTGGATGTGAGGTTTAAAATTTTTTTCTTAGTCTGTTTTCTTTGATGTTAGTGGGACTATGAAACCAAGTAGTCTGTTTATCTTTAACATGCTGGTAGCAGTCTTTTAACAAAAACATTTACAAGTAAATATAAAAACATCAGGATATAAGAGTGTCATCCCTGTTGGAGTTAAGAATAATTTTACTTTGAAAATAGCTATGAGTTTGAAGTAGAATTTTATTATCTGTATTTATTTTTTTTGCATGGAACAGTGTTTTTCTTTTTTTAACATCTTTATTGGAGTATAATTGCTTTACATTGTTGTGTTAGTTTCTGCTGTATAACAAAGTGACTCAGCTACCAGTATACATATATCTCCATATCCCCTCCCTCTTGCGTCTCCCTCCCACCATCCCTATCCCACCCCTCTGGGTGGTCACAAAACACCAAGCTGACCTCCCTGTGCTACGCGGCTGCTTCCCACTAGCTACCTATTTTACATTTGGTAGTGTATGTAAGTCCATGCCACTCTCTCACTTTGTCCCAGCTTACCCTTCCCCCTCCCCGTGTCCTCAAGTCCATTCTCTACTTCTGTGTCTTTATACCTTTGCTGCCCCTAGGTTCTTCAGAGCCATTTTCCTATTTTTAGATTCCATATGTATGTGTTAGCATATGGTATTCATTTTTCTCTTTCTGACCTACTTCACTCTGTATGACGGACTCTAGGTCCATCCACCTCACTACAAATAACTCAATTTCATTTCTTTTTATGGCTGAGTAATATTCCATTGTATATATGTGCCACATCTTCTTTATCCATTCATCTGTCGATGGACATTTAGGTTGTTGCTTCCATGTCCTGGCTGTTGTAAATAGTGCTGCAGTGAACATTGTGGTACATGTCTCTTTGTGAATTATGGCTTTCTCAGGGTATATGCCCAGTAATGGGATTGCTGGGTCATATGGTAGTTCTATTTTCAGTTTTTTAAGGAACCTCCATACTGTTCTCCATAGTGGCTGTATCAATTTACATTCCCACCAACAGTGCAAGAGGGTTCCCTTTTCTCCACACCCTCTCCAGTATTTATTGTTTGTGGTTTTTTTGATGATGGCCATTCTGACCGGTGTGAGGTGATACCTCGTAGTGTTGATTTGCATTTCTCTAATAGTTAGTGATGTTGAGCAGCTTTTCATGTGCGTCTTGGCCATCTGTATGTCTTTGGTGAAATGTCTATTTAGGTCTTCCGCCCATTGTTTAATTGGGTTGTTTGTGTTTTTGGTATTGAGCTCTGTGAGCTCTTTGTATATTTTGGAGATTAATCCTTTGTCCATTGCTTCGTTTGCAAATATTTTCTCCCATTCTGAGGGTTGTCTTTTGGTCTTGTTTATGGTTTCCTTTGCTTTGCAAAAGCTTTGAAGTTTCATTAGGTCCCATTTGTTTATTTTTGTTTTTATTTCCATTTCTCTAGGAGCTGGGTTAAAAAGGATCTTGCTGTGATTTATGTCATAGAGTGTTCTGCCCCTGTTTCCCTCTTAAGAGTTTTATAGTGTCTGGTCTTACATTTAGGTCTTTAATCCATTTTGAGTTTATTTTTGTGTATGGTGTTAGGGAGTGTTCTAATTTCATTCTTTTACATTCTTTACATTCTTTTTCCCAGCACCACTTATTGAAGAGGCTGTCTTTTCTCCATTGTATATTCTTGCCTCCTTTATCGAAGGTAAAGTGACCATATGTGCATGGGTGTATCTCCAGGCCTTCTGTCCTGTTCCACTGATCTATATTTCTGTTTTTGTGCCAGTACCATACTCTCTTGCTTATTGTAGCTTTGTAGTATAGTCTGAAGTCAGAGAGCCTGATTCCTCCAGCTCCGTTTTTCTTTCTCAAGATTGCTTTGGCTCTTCAGGGTCTTTTGTGTTTCCATACAAATTGTGAAATTTTTTGCTCTAGTTCTGTGAAAAATGCCATTGGTAGTTTGATAGGGATTGCATGGAAACTGTAGATTGTTTTGGGTAATATTTCACAATGTTGATTCTTCCAATTCAAGAACATGGTATATCTCTCCATCATGTTGGTATCATGTTTAATTTCTTTCATCAGTGTCTTATAGTTTTTTGCATACAGGTCTTTTGTCTCCTTAGGTAGGTTTATTCCTAGGTATTTTATTCTTTTTGTTGCAGTGGTAACTGGGAGTGTTTCCTTAATTTCTCTTTCAGATTTTTCATCATTAATGTGTAGGAATGCCAGAGATTTCTGTGCATTAATTTTGTATCCTGCTACTTTACCTAATTCATTGATTAGTCCTAGTAGTTTTCTGGTAGACTCTTTAGGATCCTCTATGTATAGTATCATGTCATCTGCAAACAGTGACAGCTTTACTTCTTTTCCCATGTGGATTCCTTTTATTTCTTTTTCTTCCCTGATTGCTTTGGCTAAAACTTCCAAAACTGTGTTCAGTAATAATGGTGAGAGTGGGCAACCTTGTCTTGTTCCTGATCTTAGTGGAAATGGTTTCAGTGTTTCACCATTGAGAACGATGTTGGCTGTGGGTTTGTCATATGTGGCCTTCATTATGTTGAGGTAAGTTCCCTCTGTGCCTACTTTCTGGAGGGTTTTTATCATCAGTGGGTGTTGAATTTTGTCGAAAGCTTTTTCTGCATCTATTGAGATTACCATATGGTTTTTATCCTTCATTTTGTTAATGTGGTGTATCACATTGATTGATTTGAGTATATTGGAGAATCCTTGCAGTCCTGGGATAAACCCCACTTGATCATGGTGTATGATCCTTTAATGTGCTGTTGGATTCTGTTTGCTAGTATTTTGTTGAGGATTTTTGGCATCTATGTTCATCAGTGGTATTGGACTGGAGTTTTCTTTTTTTGTGACATATTTGTCTGGCTTTGGTATCAGGGTGATGGTGGCCTCATAGAATGAGTTTGGGAGTGTTCCTCCCTCTGCTATATTTTTGAAGAGTTTGAGAAGGATAAGTGTTACCTCTCCTAAATGTTTGATAGAATTCGCCTGTGAAGCCATCTGGTCCTGGGCTTTTGTTTGCTGGAAGATTTTTAATCACAGTTTCAATTTCAGTGCTTGTGATTGGCCTGTTTATATTTTCTGTTTCTTCCTGGTTCAGTCTCGGAAGGTTGTGCTGTTTTGAGAATTTGTCCATTTCTTCCAGGTTGTCCATCGTATTGGCATATAGTTGCCTGTAGTAATCTCTCATGATCTTTTGTATTTCTGCAGTGTCAGTTGTTACTTTTCCTTTTGCCTTTCTAATTCTGTTGATTTGAGTCTTCTCCCTTTTTTTCTTGATGAGTCTGGCTAATGGTTTATCAATTTTGTTTATCTTCTCAGAGAACCAGCTTTTAGTTTTATTGATCTTTGCTATTGTTTCCTTATTTCTTTTTCATTTATTTCTGATCTGATCTTTATGATTTCTTTCCTTCTGCTAACTTTGGGTTTTTTTTGTTCTTTCTCTGGTTGCTTTAGGTCTAAGGTTAGGTTGTTTATTTGAGTTGTTTCTTGTTTCTTGAGGTAGGATTGTATTGCTATAAACTTCCCTCTTAGAACTGCTTTTGCTACATCCCATCGTTTTCGGTTGTCGTGTTTTCATTGTCATTTGTTTCTAGGTAGTTTTTAATTTCCTCTTTGATTTCTTCAGTGATCTCTTGGTTATGTAGTAGAGTATTGTTTAGCCTCCATATGTTTGTATTTTTTACAGATTTCCTATAATTGATATCTAGTCTCAAAATGTTGTGGTCAGAAAAGATACTTGATATGATTTGAATTTTGTTAAATTTTCCAAGGCTTGATTTGTGACCCAAGATAAGATCTATCCTGGAGAAATGTTCCATGAGCACTTGAGCAGAAAGTGTGTTTTGTTGTTCTTGGATGGAATGTCCTATAAATATCAACTAGGTCCATCTTGTTTAATGTGTGATTTAAAGCTTGTTTCCTTATTTATTTTCATTTTTTTTGATCTGTCCATTGGTGAAAGTGGGGTGTTAAAGTCCCCTACGATGAATGTGTTACTGTTGATTTCCCCTTTTATGGCTGTTAGCATTTGCCTTATGTATTGAGGTGCTCCTATGTTGGGTTCATAAGTATTTACAATTGTTATATCTTCTTCTTGGATTGATACCTTGATCATTATGTAGTGTCCTTTTTTGTCTCTTGTAATAGTCTTTGTTTTAAAGTCTATTTTGTCTGATATGAGAATTGCTACTCCAGCTTTCTTTTGATTTCCATTTCCATGGAATATCTTTTTCTATCTCTTCACTTTCAGTCTCTGTGTGTCCCTAGGTCTGAAGTGGGTCTCTTGTAGACAGCATATATATGGGTCTTGTTTTTGTATCCATTCAGCCAGTCTGTGTCTTTTGGTTGGATCATTTTATCCACTTAAATTTAAGGTAATTATCGATATGTACGTTCCCATTACCATTTTCTTAATTGTTTTGGGTTTGTTTTTGTAGGTCTTTCCCTTCTCTTGTGTTTCTTGTCTAGAGAAGTTCCTTTAGCATTTGTTGTAAAGCTGGTTTGGTGGTGCTGAATTCTCTTAGCTTTTGCTTGTCTGTAAATGTTTTAATTTCTCTGTCAAATCTGAATGAGATCCTTGCTGGGTCGAGTAATCTTGGTTGGAAGTTTTTCCCTTTCATCACTTTAAATATGTCCTGCTAGTCCTTCTGGCCTGCAGAGTTTCTGCTGAAAGATCAGCTGTTAAACTTATGGGTTATGTTATTTGGTTTTTTTCCCTTGCTGCTTTTAATATTTTTTCTTTGTATTTTATGCTTGATAGTTTGATTAATATGTGTCTTGGCATGTTTTTCCTTGGATTTATCCTGTGTGGGACTCTGTGTGCTTCCTGAACTTGATTGACTGTTTCCTTTCCCATATTAGGGAAGTCTTCCAGTATAATCTCTTCAAATATTTTCTCAGTCCCTTTTTTTTTCCTCTTCTTCTTCTGGGACCCCTGTAATTCAAGTGTTGGTGCGTTTAATGTTGTCCCAGAGGTCTCTGAGACTCTACTTAATTCTTTTCATTCATTTTTCTTTATTCTCCTCTGCGGTAGTTATTTCCACCATTTTTTCTTCCAGGTCACTTGTCCATTGTTTTGCCTCAGTTATTTTGCTATTGATTTCCTTGTAGAGAATCTTAAATTTCATTTATTATGCTGCTCATCATTGTTTGCTCTTTAGGTTTTCTAGGTCCTTGTTCAACGTTTCTTGTATTTTCTCCATTCTCTTTCCAAGATTTTGGATTATCACTTTATTATCATTACTCTGAATTTTTTCTCAGGTAGGCTACCAATTTCCTCTTCATCGTTTGGTCTGGTGGGTTTTTACCTTGCTCCTTCATCTGCTGTGTGTTTCTCTGTGTTCTCATTTTGCTTAAGTTACTGTGTTTGGGGTCTCTTTTTCGCAGGCTGCAGGTTCGTAGTTCCTGTTTTTGGTGTCCCCAGTGGTTTAGGTTGGTTCAGTGGGTTGTGTAGGCTTCCTGGTGGAGGGGACTGGTGCCTGTGTTCTGATGGATGAGGCTGGATCTTGTCTTTCTGGTGGGCAGGACCGTGTCTGGTGGTGTGTTTTGGGGTGTCTGTGAACTTAATATGATTTTAGGCAGCCTCTCTGCTAATGGGTGGCGTTGTGTTCCTGTCTTGCTAGCTGTTTGGCAGGGGGTGTGCAGTACTGGAGCTTGCTGGTCGTTGAGTGGAGCTGGGTCTTAGCATTGAGATGGAGATCTCTGGGAGAGCTCTCGCCGATTGATATCACTTGGGGCTGGGAGGTCTCCAGTGGTTCAATATCCTGGACTCAGCTGTCCCACCTCGGAGGCTCAGACCTGACACCCAGCCGGAGCACCGAGACCCTGTCAGCCACACGGTAGTTCTGTGATCTTGGACCAGGCAGTGTACCTCTCTGTGCCTCAGATTGCCTTTCGCGTAGCACCTCCTTACCCCAGAGGCCAGTCAGGTGCGAGGGGAGGGCTGTCGCTCCCAGGCTCTGCAGGGAGGAAGCCTGTGAGGCTGAAGTAGAGCTTTAAACGAAGCAATTTCTCTGTTTGATGATAGTGGTAGCAGCATTTTTTTCCCCATTTACAGATATATTGATATAAGTCCAACTTGGCATTAGAACTGATCCGAAACACATAGAAATGTTAATTTAATTCCTTCTTTACGGTTTAACATTTACAGGCTAAAGGAAGAACTCTTTTTGAAGGACACTGAGAAAGAACAGTCAGATAGGCAGAAGGTAGCTTAGAATGTGGTGTCAGGGAAACAGAGACTTAGAGCAGTGCCAGGCTGAGGGGATGTTAGGCATCTCTTCAGAATTGTGTCTTCCCCACTTCCTTCCTCCAGGTGTTGGTTTCTAGAAATTGTCTTTTCTGGATTTTCCTACCAGCAACATATGAGATTTTTGGTTGCTGTACATCCTCGTGTCTCTTTATAGTCAGGAGCTGCTCCATCCACTTTTTTGGTTTTGCTAGTTCTCAAACTTCCTTAAGTTCAACCATAGAAGATGTATTCTTGTGTCTGTGCCTGCTGTTATTCAGTTTAAGGTCTGAGGTTCATCCTCATCACATGCATTCATAGTTTATTCTTATTGCTGTACAGTAGTCATTTGTGTGACTGTACCACTCAGTGTATCTGTTCACCTGTTGGTGGACATTTGGATCGATTTCAGTTTTTGATCACTGTTAGTAATGTTGCTGTCAACTTTCTTGTTGTGAATCAGACCCGATATTGTTTAATTCTCACATATCTTTAGGAGGACCTGCTTGTGTGGCTGACACTTGACCAATACCTGGCCCTTGGATGTTCCCTAATGTTACTAATTGCTAAATGGTTCTGTACAGCTGAATACGGCATGGAACCACACAGTCCAACTTGTTTAGCTTGTTTGTGTGCGTGATTTATGGTGAATACTTGCTTTCCTTCTCGGGGTCTGTATATGGTCATCATAGCTGGTCACTCAGGCAAATGTGCCTATATTCTAAGTCCCCAATAAGAGCCCTGGACTCTGCAACTCAGGCAGGCTTCTCTGGTCAGAAGGGCTTTGCATATGTCACTGCACTTCATTGCTGGGGGAATAGAATTGTTCAGTCATATGGTAGGTATATGTTTAACTTGGTAAGAAACTACTGAACGGTTTTCTGCAGTGTTATGCTGTTTTACACTCCCTCTAGCAAACAAAGGGAATGTCTGTTGTTCTGCATTCTTGGCAACACTTGGTATTGTCAGTTTAATTTGAGCCATCCTAGTGGGTCTGTAGTATCTCATTACAGGTTTAATTTGCATCTTCCTGATGACTAATGATGATGAGCACCTGTTAAAAGTGTTTATTGGCCATTTTGTATATCTTCTGTGATGAAGTATCTGTCTTTTGTCTACTTTTAAAAGTTATTTGTGTTTTATTTATAGGAGTTAATTTTATACCTTGTTCTGCTAAATGAGTATCATGGTAACTTAGGCATTTACAAGGTCGTTGATCACACAAGTTCAGGAATACCAGGAATGCTTATGAAATAGTCATTAGGCTCTTTGGCTGTATGAAGGCCTAGGCCACCAGTAGTAGACACAAATAACTTACTGAGGCTGAAGCCAAACCTTACTGCGTCTGTCAGTTTATCAAAGTTTTTGGCATGTGGTTGTCAGCCCACTATACTCCGTTCTCCTAATTTAGGGTTTTTCCTCTTCTGTACAGATTATTTGATTATTTCAATCATAATATTGGTATGGTGTTTAGGGTGATTTATAGTACTTTCTCTTTATGTTTAATTTTTTGAAGCTTTTAGAATACTTATTTTGGTTACTTCTTTCAGTACTTGTTTATTTCCACCGGCTCTTAGATTTGTAATAGAAACGTTAATACTGACTACTCTCTGGTTTGTAGTAGAAACACCAATATTCATTACCCTTAAAGATTTACTGTCATTATTAGTTTCTCATAATATTAAAAGACTGCATAAATTTCACTGAATATCTGTAGTGCCAAAATTCAGTATGCTGACAGTCATTTTGTGATTGGTCAATATAAATTAACTCTGATTTTCCTGTCAGTTATTTAGGGCCCTGTTCTGAGTTTTTTTTTTTTTAACTGTGTTGCAGCTAGTGGGGGCTGTTTCGTAAGTGGCCTCCAGATAGATGGTGCTAGCAAGTATTTAGATCATGTTTAAAAACAATGTAACTCATACAGTCATTCCTTCCAAGAGAGTAAGTAATTTGGGGTTTATTATACATTACTAACAAATACTTTTTTTTAAATAAAGGAATATAATGATTGTCATCCTGTGATTGCTTTATATAATTATGTTGTCACTATTTTCTATGAACTTATGTATATGCAAATAAATGTAAATACACAGAAGGTTTTAAGGCCAGGTTTCTTAGGTAGGTTTGTTAAGTCTCAAAAAGTTGTTTTTATTTTAGATACCGTATCGTTTGCCATTCATATTTTAAGTTCTGTATTGAATTAAAAGAAATATTTTGATTGACTGACTACTGGTTGAAAGTATCTCAAATCTAACGTTATTTTAAAGCAGATAAATAGAAATTCATATTAGTTAACTTTGAATCTGGTTTTACTGTTCTTACTTTTTCTCTATCTTGATTTGTTATAAGATCAGTTTCATAACACTGCATATTTTAAACTTAGATTAGGGAAATTATTTGTGTCAAAAATTTAGTATCAATTATAGTTGTTTCTTTAACTTGAGTGACTGGCAAATGTGTCAGCTGTACTCAGTATTAAGGTGGAAGGAAGACAAAAGTTAAAGTTTTTATTTAAATGAGATGGTTCACAGAAAGTTCTTAGCACTGGTGAGTACATAGTGAGACCTGAGATGTTAGCTGCCACAATTTATCGGCACAATTACCATCATGATTATTGCTAAAAATTGCCCCGTAGTTAACTTCAATTATGATCTGTTATGTTAATAGTGGTGTCGATTTCTTGGAATGGGGGTCAGAAAAGGCTGATTTTGGATATCACATATACGTATAGAGTTACGGTTCTAGGGATCAGATGGGGAGAGTGTGTGTGTGTGTATGTGTGTGTGTACATATATGTATGAAACAGTTATTAAGTTCATGTGTTTTATTTTAACTCAGCTTATTTCTTTCCACAGCCTTATATTCTGTTATATTATTCTGTGTGTTCTTCTGGATCCCTTTTGTCTACTTCTACTATGAAGAAAAGGATGATGATGATACTGGTAAATGCACTGTGAGTAGCTTTAACTTAGAGATCTCAGTTTATGGGGGAAAGATTATTTCCTTCTTTTTCAGAGAGTGATGTGACTTTGAATTTATTCTAGAGCAATGTTGTCTAATAGAAAAAAAATAGAATCCACGTGTGAAATTTTAAATCTTCTAGTAGCCACATGAAAATAAGTAGAAAGAGCAGTTGAAATTATTTCTCATGACACATTGTATTTAATGTAATATGTTGCAAGCATTATTATTTCAAATAGTCAAAAACTTGTTAGTAATGAGACATTACGTTTTGTCACACTCTGTCTTTGAAATTTAGAGTGCGTTTTACACTTACAGTTCCAGCCAGCCATATTGCAGGTGCTCAGGAACCACATGGGACTTGTGACTGTTGTTTTAGAGCAGTTCTAGAGCAGGGGTCAGCAGGCTTGTTTCTGTAAAAGGTCAGGTTTTAAATATCTTAGGCTTTGTAGGCTGTACAGACTATCTCAGCCACTCAGCTCTGTGGTCATAGTGTGAAAGTAGCCAGAGACAGGACTCAGCGAGTGTGATGTGAAGTAGGAGGGGGCTGCGTGTGGCCCACAGGATGTAGTGTGCTGACCCCAGTTCTAGGGCATAAAGGAGGGACATTTGCAGACTGGTCTTACCAGTCCATGGTAACGCTGATACAGGAACCTGATTAGTAGAGCACACGTGCATGCCCAAAACTGCAGATCAAGGTCACTTAAGTCTTGGTAGAAAAATCTTCACTAAAACATTAGCAGATAGAATTCAGGAGCATCTTAAAAGTACATTAATGCAGTATAACTGAGTTGGGCCTATCTCTAGATCGCAGTGGTGGTTTAGAATCGGCACATCTGTTAGTAAATAGTAATTTAATAGGTCCTCGAAATTGTATGTTGAAGGGTATTTGCGAAAATCGAACACTTTATTTCTGATTTCAGGGGAAAAATAGCAGAAAAGGAATAAATTTCTTTTGTCTTTTTATTGAGTTGTAGGAGTTTGTTTTATACCTTGGGTTTTTTTTTTGTATTTAAATACACAAATATATTCACTCAAAAGTGAGCATTATGCATAGCCCTGTTTATTAAAACCTTAAAGCATTTGCATTAAGATCACGAGCAAAGTACTTCAACAGTATTTTAAATGATTCCCAGAGTGGTAATCAGTGCAATTTGTTAGAGAAAAAAAATACTGTGCTGAAATATTTATAAAGAAAGTCGAATTATTGTTTGCAGATACTATGTAACTCTACATTTGAAAACCCAAGGTATGTAAGGTAAAGTGGCTGGTCACCAGTTTACTGTTGAAAACTGAATGAGATAAATGCTTTCTCTTCTCTTCTCTTCACTTCTAAAGCACATCTTCCCCATCCCTTTTGGTTGACCCTCCTTACCTTTACTTTAGATATTTGTGAATAGAATTCATCATTTAAGCATAAAGTTAATTTCTTTTTTTTTTAATGATACCATCATCCCTCTCGTGACATTTATTTGTTTATTTATTATTTTTTGGCCATGGCTTGTGGCATGTGGGATCTTATATAATAAGTATACATAAGTATATGTTTGTTTTATATATGATATATACATACAAACATATAAATTAAATATGTATTGTAATTATTACTTAACCCATTTTGGTGAATTGGGGTAGGGGCATTGTGGATTATGAATGCTCCCTGTTTTGAGAAATATTTTATTAAATATTGTGGTAATTTTACTAAAGTAAATTAATTACTATTAATTCTCCCACTGGAGAGTTAATTATGCTTTAGGTGTTCTGCTTTTCACAAGGTCTAACCATGGAAAAGATTTTAAAAATCTAGTGTAGTTTGATAGATACTTAAGATGTGGTACATACATAGTTTTTCTTTAAGTTTTAAGATTAATTTTTCAACAAGGGGAGCTTTACACAGTTGAATATAAATGTGCATAGGATATGAAAGTGCTGTTACACTATAGCCGAGAATATGTTATATTTTAAAAGTCTTACTAAATGGAATATTTTTTCTCCCTTGACATCTAGCAAATTAAGACGGCATTCAAGTATACTTTTGGATTTGCTGTGATTTGTGCACTACTTCTTTTAGTTGGGTAAGTCTTGATTTTTGTTTTTCTGAAAATGGAAATAGCATTATTTTAATAATAATAATAATACGGACTCATTCATAAAAGTCTAGGAAAGAAGATTAAGAAAATCTAAAAAAAAAGAACAAACTACCTTTTATATCACCATCAAACAGTAACCATAATTAACCCTTTTTTCTACAATGTTCTGTCTAGACATTTTTTATGTGCTCAAATATGTGCGGAAAGCCCCTTCTCCCACATAACCTTCCATGTTGTAATTTTACACAAATGTGATTATATTTTATGGGATTCTTGGTAATCCACTGGTTGACATCTCTTCAGTATAGTGAGTGTATATCCATCAATTTTGTCTGTATTGCATTTCCTTCTTAGGATACAACAATTTATTTGATCTTCTAGTGATGACTGCTTTGATTCTTATGATGTTAGCAGTTTTTCCATTTTTATAAACAACACTTTGATGAAAAATCCTTGTCTGGATATCTTTTCAGATTTGATGCATCAGTCTTTAAATCTTTGAGTTAAACTTTGTCAATGAGTTCGTTCTTAATTCTTCTTCCTTAAGTTTTTATAAAGTAATGGCAATAAAATTTTGCACATTTTTTGTACATTTAAAGTTTTCTTTTTGGAAAACATTTGTCCCTGTTAATGGAAGACATTTATCTTTGTTAAAATGGATCTTGATAATTTTGTTTTTTATGTTAGGAAATATATGAGGTGCTAATAAGTTTTTTAAAGTTTCTGCTTGTAATTTGGTCTCAGAATTTTCAATAAGGATAAAAAAATTATCAAATACAATTTGTGGTGGGAATAAAATTGGTCAGTAACTTTTTGTAGTTCCAGGAGTTCTTAGAATGCACGTGTTCTATAGGCAAAGTATATTTTTAGGTCCCTTTCTTGCCTTGATATGTCATGAAAAAGTGTACTTGCTGAAAGGACACATTTTAGTGGTTTTGCTATTTATTTTAGCTCTTAAATATATTTTTTAAAGTCTTTTTTGGCTTTTTAAATTAAGCCAGATATAGTTAGGTGAATTTGCTTTGTCAGTGTTCAGTTCCCTTATCTGTAAATCTAAATAGAGATCAGCAAACTTTTCTTAAAGGGTAGATAGTAAATATTTCAGGTTAGGGGTCCATGTGGCACTGCTCAACTCTCTTCCTGTAGCTCTAATCACAGACGATACATAAACCAAAGGACGTGACTGAGTGCCAGTGAAACTTTACAAACACGGGTAGTCAGTAGTTGGCCAGCTCCTGACTTAGGACATGACTGAGAACCGCCAGTAAAACCACAACTCTTTATAACAGCCAGAATATCTTTCCCAGACAAAAGGGTTCCTAAAGTTTCTTCTGAAATTTGTTGGTTCTTTGCATGGAAAATCATCTTCAGTCCTAGAGAGTTTACATTTTGTATGATTTTAATAAGCTTTAACTGATTGTCTAAATGATATTTATTTATTTAGAAGCAGTATATTAAAAGTGAAGCAAACAGCTCCTTGCGAATCCACTAATAACGAGAAGTGACGGTTTGACCAGATATTTTGAACAATAAAATATTCACTTCTTTTCCAAATACTTACTGTGTCCCAGATACTGTACAAGGCGCTGGGGAAACAGCGATTAATAAAAAAGACAGTTCCTTCTTCTCACGGGCCGTGCGCTCAGTAGGGGTTAGGGGAGTGGACGAAGGAAATATCCTGTGTTGGGGGCGTGACATTTTGGGGGGAGGCACTGCTGAGACGGTGGGGCGAGAAGACGCTTGAAGGAGGTGCAGGAGCCGTGAACACATGTGGAGGGAAGAGCGTTGCAGTCAGAGCAAAAGCAGCTAGAAAGCCCCAAGGCAGGAGAGCGTCTGGCACGTTCGAGACAAAGTGAGGAAAGCAGAGTGGGTGGAGTGGAGGGGCGGAGGCGGGAGTAGCTGAAGGTGCCGGTAGAGGGGCCAGAGCTGCCGAGCCGAGCGGGCATCAGGGGCCGTTGCCGGGACTCTGGCCTTGATTCTCGAGGAGTGGGAAGCTGTTCTGGGGCTCTGGTCGTGGAGTGACATGATCGACATTTTGCAGAGATCTCTGGGTGGTGTTTTGAGGGTTGACTTCGCGGCGGGTAAGGCAGGAGACATGAGGTCTGCTCAGTAACCCAGGCAAGACAGCATGGCAGCAGCAGTGATTGGATCCTGCCTGTCTTCTGGAGAGAGAGCCTGCAGGATCTTCTGGTAGGTCAGGTACCGGGGGGTGGGGGTGAGGGGTACGAGAGAGAAGGGGATGGAGGATGCACCTGGAGTTAGCCCAGCTGCAGAGTCCGAGAGGCACTTCTCTCACTTTTGAAACCACCCGCAAGCTTTGGGGAGTTCCTAAAGCCACCCTCAGCTTTGATAATTCTCTGGAAGGACTCACAGAACTCACCAAAAGCAGTTATATTCATGGTTACCATCTATTACAGGTAAAGAATACAGACTAAAATCAACCTTTTAAGACATGCATAGGACAGAGTCTGGGAAGATTCGAGATGTGAAGCGTGTGTTGTCCTTGGGACACATTCCCCTTCTGGCTTCCATGTATGACAACGTGCTTGGAGTACAGGTTTCCCCTGCCATCCAAAAGTAGACGGTTCCTTTGAAACCTTTCCTGAGCTGAGAAGGTGTAAAGGGAAGAAGCAATTACCTTAGGACACATCTGGCTCACGGACACACAAGATAAATCCGGTAAAGCACAGATGCCCACAGACAAAGGTCAGAGCTGTGGTGGCCGATGCTGAGATGCTGAGTGTGGTCCCCGGGAAGGAGCTTGGCGGGGCCGCGCTCTCCGCTCTGGGCGCACTGCACACCGCGTCTGGAGCAGCTCACTCCAGAACCGGCACTGACGTTGTCTTTGCTTTTGGCCTTTTTCGTAAAAGTGGCAATCCTTCGGATTTCTTTTGGTTAGTGAAAATAGGTGCTAATGTAGGTCTTTAGTAAAAGTGAAGTGGTATAAAGTGGACTTTCAAAAAGCTGGAGGAATACTTGTATTGACAGCCAGGGAGGCTCACGTGAGCCTTGGTGCTTGGCGTTTTTATTGAGACCCTCTCATGCAGGTGTGTCTGAGTGACTGATCGCCCGCCTGGTTATATCAGCTCCCACTGATGCCACTGACCCAAAGCCCCACCCTAAACCACATGTTGGTCTTTCTGGCCACCACCTAAGGTTGAGTGTGGCCATCCCCTGTCCTAAACACAGACAGTCCCATCAGGTATGACACAGATGACATCCCAGAATCATGGGCAAAAGTCAGACCTCGTTTTGGGGCAAGGCCAAATTCTTGACTACACAGGAAGGGTGACGTTATCATCACAGGCAAATCTGAAGGAGGAGCCGGTTGGGAGAGGGAACATGAGAAGCTCAGCTTGGTTCGTGGCTGAGTCTTGGGCATGTTCAGGAGGAGATTTGGAGTCAGCCGCCGGGTCAGGCATTAGGAAACTCAAGTTTTAGTCTCTGCCCTTTTCCAGTAGCAACATCCAATGAAGAAAATGAGCTTTATCCTGTGTCAAGTGTGGGCAGTAAGCTAAATGACTGCTGTGCGGTGCTCCCTGTGTCGCCTCCTGCCTTTCTTAGTACCGGGACCCTGTTTTGGTGGAGTTGATGGTGTTGGCTGTTGGGGGGTAACGAGAGCAGGAAGGGCGTCCAAAGTGCTCAGGCAGTGGGAGGCTCCAGTCACGGGGGGGGAAGGACGTTTCCTCTGTGGTTCTGAGAGGGATAAGAATGGAAAGAGTTCCAGGTAGGTGCAGAGGTTTGGCGGGCAAATGAAGGAGTTCCTCTCTGATTGCCTTTATTTTCTTCTCCGAATTTGAGGTGAAGGCATCTGCCCAGGACACTGATGTAGGGGAGAGTGTGTGGACTCCTCTATTTCACAAGCCAGAAGTTTGCGACTAAAAGACAAGTAGTGTTTGGTTACCGTGTGTGAGTATTTGAATGAGATGCATTTAGGTTAACTGATTGACTGCATTTCCTGAAACTTTCTTGAAGGTGACACACTTCTAGTTTTTGTTAAGTGATGTATTTTTTTCTGATAAAAGAGATAATTTTATGGCAAAAACGTGGTCTAGGTTTAACTAATTCACGCAGCTAACACTTGGAACTCCTGTGGGTTGGGTAGTCTTGGGAATAAGGTTGGAGGGTCGTGATGTTTGTCCTCAAGGTTCACATGGGGAGAGATGCAAATAGATAACCTGAGTTACAATATTTAAGGGCTCTAATAAGAGATAGACGCCAGGTGTTGATGGTGGAGTAGCAGGTTCTGCCTTGCAGAATCAGGTAAGACATAAGAGGAAGTAACCTTGGAATCAAAATTTGATGGAGTGGAAGTTGGTCAGCACACTAGAATAAAGATGAACAGCAGGTGTAATGTATACTTCACCCCTGAACAACATGGGTTTGAACTGTGCAGGTCCACTTATACGTGGGTGTTTTTCAGTAGTGAACACTACAGTACGACATGATTGGTGGAGTGTGTGGGTGCTGAGGAACTGTGGACGTGGTGGGACCATGTCTGGGGGGCCGAGTATAAGTTGATGCTCAGAGTTTTGACTGCGTGGAGGGTTGGTGCCACTAACCCCCGTATTGTTCAAGGGTCACCTGTATTAGTCTGCTCACACTGCTGTGAACAGCAGGTGTTTATCTTCTCACAGTTTTGGAGGCTTGAAGTCCTGATTAGGGTGTGGGCAAGTTTGGTTTCTGGTGAGGACTCTCCTCCTGGCTCAGGGACGGTGTCATTCTCACTGTGTCCTCACCTGGTCTTTCCTCTGTGCTTCAAGGAGGAGAGAGTATCTCCAGGGTCTCCTCTTCTTCTTGTAGGGTCACCAATCCCGTTGGGCTAGGGTCCCACCGTTATGACCTCATTCAACTTTAATTACCTCCCTGAAGGCCCTGTATCCAAATACCATCCCGTTGGGGGTTCGGGCTTCAGCATTAATTTTGTGAGGGCAAGTTCAGTCTACACTCTGTTCTCTGGCCCCCCAGAATTCATGTTCTTCTCACAGAAAAAATGCATTTACTTCATCCCAACAAGCCTCCAAAGTCTTAACCCAGCATCTAGTCGGAGTCCTAAGTCTCATCTAAACTACATCTAGGTCAGGTATGGGTGAGACTGATTCCTCCTGAGTCAGAATTCTTCCCCAGCAGTGAACCTGTGCAACTGGACAAGTTATGTGCTTCCAAGATACAAGGTGGGACAGGCATAGGATAGGCATTTCCATTCTAAAAGGGAGAAATCGGAAAGAAAAAGTGATGGGAGCCAAGCAGGTTCAAAACCTAACAAGGCAAATTCCCTCAGACCTTAAGGCTCAAGACTAAGCATCTTGGATGGATGCTCTGCCCTGCAGGCCCCCGAGGGGCAGGTCACTGCCATGGCCCTGGGCAGCGGCCCCGCCTGCCCCCTTGATTCTGGGTGTGGGTCCTGCCCCCTTGACTCTGCAGCAGCTCCCTGGCAGCTAAAGCTGAGTGGAGGGCGGGGGGTACCCTGTCCTCTGAAGTTGAGGAGGAAACAGCCTTGCCCCCTTGGGGCAGTAGAAGTGGCAGCCCTGGTGATAACTGAATTGCCTTTGGGGTCATTCTTGGGTTTTCTTGAAAGATAAAGCATGTTCTCAGCTAAATAACTATCACCCTGTACTGTAGAATCCCCAAAGTCTCATTGCCTTCCTTTATTTTGTCTCATCTCTGTTCCCTTAGTTCAAGTTGGCCGTGTCTCTGCTAGTGTCACCCTGTCTCTCTTCCTGTCTTCTGCTGAGATAGCTGATTAAATCCATGGTTTCCACCTACACTAATCTCCTTGTCAAATGGTTGTTCAGCCACACTCTTAGAGCATCCTTTCTCATTTTTTGCAATATGGATATAGGCTGCTTCCTTTTTGCTTAACCTACCTCTCTGCTGTCTCTCTTTACTATAAATGGTAAGGAGAAACCAATCAGCTTCTTCCAGCACTTTGCTTAGAATTCTCCTCAGCTAAATATCCCATTTTATCTCTTACAGGTTCTGCCTTCCACAAAACACTACAAAACAATTCAACCAAGCTCTCAGTCGCTTTCTAATAAGGATCTCCTTTCTTTCAGTTTCCATTAACATGTTCCTCATTTCCAGCTGAGAGCTCCCCAGAATGACCTTTAGTGTCCATATTTCTACCAGCATTCTATTCGTGGTGATGTATGTCTTCTCCAAGATGATAGACGGGTTCTCTGTAGCGCTCCTCTTTTCTTTCTGAGTCCTCAACAGAATTGCCTGTAACATTCACATTTTTATCAATAGCCCCTTCAAGGCCGCTTAGGCTTTTTCTGGCGTGCAACCTCAAAACTCTTTAGGCCTCTCCCTATCACTGAGTACCAAAGTCACATGCACATTTTTTACGTATTTGTTACAAAGTAACAACCCGCTTCATGGTACCAAAATCTGTATTAGTCTACTTGGCTACCTTAACAAAATACCACAGGCTGGCTAGCTTAAACAGTGGACACTAGTTTTCTCATAGTTCTGGAGGCTAGAAGTCTACAATCAAGGTGTCAGTGAGTTTGGTTTCTGGTGGGAGCTCTCTCCTTGGCTTGTGGATGGCCACCTTCTCACCGTGTCCTCACATGGCCTTTCCTCTCTGCTGGCAGCAGGGAGAGAGAGCCCTGGTGTCTCTTCCTCTTCTTACAAGGACACCAATCCTATCGGATCAGAGCCTCACCCTTAGGGCCTTATTTAACCTTAATTACCTTACGAAAGGCCCTGTATCCAAGTACCGTTCCCGTTCCCATTGGGGGTTAGCGCTTCAACATAGCAGTTTTGGGGGGAGGGGACACAGCTGAGTCTGTAACATATGGTAACTGAGAGACTGAAGTTAGCATGGAATAGTTAAAGAATGATATAAAAAGTACAATGTAAATTTAAATCCTCCCTCCCTCGGTACAAGAAAAAAAAAGTAAGATGTGACATTTCAGGTGTCCGGTGGCAAGTGACAGACCATGACCTTAGCCACATAGGTGGACTCTGGGTCTTACTTACAGTGTTCAAGACATTGCGTTTTATCCTGCTGAGCAACTGAAAGGCAGGGCAGGTGTGTATGTGGTTGGTGTGTGAACGCGGGAAAGCAAATATGTGTGAATTGGTTCTAACACTGAAGGATGCGTCAAAAGGGGCATTTGGGAGTTGGTCAGGGAGTGAAATATAAATGGTAGCTGGGAAGGCCACTTAGTGACCACTGTCATAGTTCAGGTGAGAGGTGAGGGCCTGAACCAGAGTAGTTACGGAGAGCAGAGGGGGAAGAAACAGGCTATTTGGAAGATAAATAGGACTTGTCATTTGAGTGTAGGAGGTGAAAATCTTATTTTCAGTTCTGCTGAATTCATTTCAGTTCCATATCCACCGAAATTCTCGTTAGCCTTTCCTTTGTCTCTTCCTGAAGAGATAATCTGTATTAAGCTAATTCACTCAGTCAGATGGGATGTAAAATATTTTTTCTAAGCAGTTTTACTATTGTTAAGAGCCTAAGGGAAATTTATAATCTCACGAGATTCTGGTTCTTATCTTGGTCTAGCATTGTGTGTCTTTGAAAGCTGACACACAATGTATCCAGTTTTTTGAGAGGGACTGAGATGAAGAAAGTATCTGTACCTTTCTACCACACAAATCCCATTACACTCTCGGTTACTTGAGGACCGTCACCATTTGGTAAAGGCCTGAGAATCTTACAAGTGCTGCCTCCCCTTCAAAATGACTCTGGCTGTGGTCCAGGCTCATCTGGCTGAAGCGGCCTCTGCATCTGTTAGGAGGTGCTCCCAGCAGGTCTTAGTCTGCGGGGCTGGTATTTGGCCGTGAACACTGCTTGGGCCCTTCTGGTTGTTAAAAGTTGAAATGCTCCACCTTCCTGAGCCTCTTACTTCACCCTCAGCGCAGTCAAAGGGTAAAGCCCGGTTTAGCAGGGTCTTCAGGACCAAGGCCAGCGTCCGTTGATTGGTTAGTGCCTTTGCCGTATTGGTGGTTAAATGTTTTGAGTATTATTGCCCAGGACATATAGACATATTTAGTTGTGACTCGTTTGAATTCTGCTTCTGGATGTTACTCTTAGCTTATGAGAAGATACTTTATGTCTGTTTCTTGGATTACACAGCACTGGTGGCCAGGTGGCTGAGGAGCCTGCTCTGGGCTTGTGCTTTTGCTACTACCTCTAGTTGTACCTAAAATAGTAGTGCTGAGATGTTAGCGCTCTGCTGGATTGCTTCAGAATAAGTATTTTCCTGAAGTCGTTCTGACCGTCGTTTGGGCCATTTAACCTTTTATTATTATTATTCTTATTTTTAATTTTTTGGTCATGTCAAGTTTCCTCTTGTGTTATTCTTCATTAAATATTTGAACTGCTCAGGAGCCCTGCTCAGCCGCTAGAACATGAAAGTGTCAAGATGGAGAGAGCTAATTGCTTTTCTTCTACCACTGGACAGAACGTGTGATTACCTAAAACTGACATAGATACTGAATGTTCTAAGTAGGAATGCTATTTTTAGGTATTTGTGACATGTATTTCTATTTTAATAGGCTTTAGGTGATATTTTATACAATATAGAAGTTTTCCCCCATATTCACAGAAGTGGTTATTCCAACTAACACGTTCAAGATACACTTTTCAAAAAAAAAATATATGTATGTGTCTCTGGAAAAAAACTGTTCAAATAAAATAGAGGCATATTACATAGATAGTTCTTTCTTGCTTGATTTATATTTTTGTTTAAATGCTGATATATAAGTTAATATCATTGTAGAAGTATAATATGCAAGAGTTTGTTTTTTGATTCTACCCTCTGCTTTTATTTAATTGTTTTTGATTTTATAACCAGGGCAGCAAATAATGAGCTCTTTACATTTATTGCTCTATCCCTGTGAGTAATCACTTTTCTTTCTAAAAGTAGTGAGAAGTAAATCTCCAAGATTGAGAAGAGTGTAGTAAACTGATGTCAGTGCAAATAGTTAGAAATTTAAATAACCTCATGACATGTTTGATGATTCATCTTTTTATAAGAATAAAAAGTATCGGTAGTACCAAGGAGTAAAGGTTTTTGAAATTTTTTAAAATTAGAATAATTACTTTGTTTTACTTGCTTACATTATCAGGGCAGGTACTTAAATTTATTGGTGAACTCATGCAGTATTTCTTCGTCACAAAAAAGGATAGATGTTACTGCTTTGCTTACAATTAAAATTAGGTTGGAAAGGAGGTAGTATTAGAGTTACTTCTTACATTCCTGTTTGATTCTCCATATATACAATCTAAGGGATACTGAGCCCTCTACTTTAGTCTCTTCTTGCTTCTGAGCTAGATAATAAAGCGCCTTTCTGTCGGTCTGTCTCTCTCTCAGCTGTCGATTGAAAAATAAATAGAAACTACTTACTTTCATTATGTATATTAGGTAGAATCTTGAAGGATACAGAAAAATACTAAGAAGAAAGTAAAAAGCACCCCTGATTCTACAGTGAGATATTTACTGCTAATTCTGGTGTATTTCCTTTCTGTTCTTTTTTATGCATATAAATATACTGAAATCATTACCTAATATTTACATTCTGTTCTCCTGATTTAACAAAGGAATTCTTAACCTGTTTTGTGCTGTGGACCTTTTTGACCATCTTGAGCCTATGGCTCCTTCTCAAAATAGTTCTAAATGCAAAAAATAAAATAAGCAGGATTACAAAGGAAACTAATTATGCTGAATACAGTAATTAAGCCATTAAAACAAATTTGTGATATAACACATAGATAAGCAACTTCTCAACACCTCTCTGTACTTGGTGCAGATTTGATTTGCTAATTCTCTTGGGGGGAAAGTTGATCTTGGTTTAAAAACTTACTAAAAATTGAGTTTCAGGTCATTTTATTTGACCTTTTGTCCTTAAAACCATTAAACTGTTATTTTCTCCTTCACAGTGCTTTTGTTCCATTGAATCTTCCCGATAACAAAAATTCTACAGAGTGGGAAAAGGTGAAGTTCCTGTTTGAAGAACTTGGAAGTAGTCGTAAGTATTCTTTTAAAAAATAAAATCCATAATAATTCATATTTCATGACCCTTGCAACTTTTTTCATAAGTAGTCTATTTTTACACTGTTAAAAATTAACTTCATAATTCTTTTAACCTGTGGTTAAAAGGATGTTAGACAAATTAGGAACTTTGTGTTGCTGAGACTTCTAGCCATCTAGCTAGAAGTCTCTTGACTCCTTCATAAAATTACCATGTTGAAAAGACAATGTAATCTTCAAAGTATTTTAGCGGTAAAGGTCTTATAATTTCTATGTGGTCTTTAATTCACTTAGGATAATATAGAATAATATGTTAAAGAAATGTGCTAGATATACTGGTGTTTTTAATTTTTAACTGAGAGAACCCTATATTGCTATTTGATCGTGATTAAGTAATCTTTTTGTGGAATATAAATTACAGAGGTTTTATGTGGATGAAATAATAGCTTATTATAAATTTACGTCACCAAAAGGTCTAAGTTTTCCTTCTCTTAATCAACATGACCTTGGTTTTTAGAGAGTAACAAAAAAGCAGGTTTAGGAAGTTAGCTTAAGAAAGTTGCTTAATCATTGAAAAATATAGTTGGTGTTAGAAACTGATATCAAATAAGAGTGTGTATTTTATTACTGAGAATTTCATGTGCCTTTGAACTATTTTCAAAGAAAGCTCGAGAACTTATTTTATAAACATTATGCTGAAAATTCGTATTGCTTTTGTATTTATTCTTTTTATTAGGTACTGTACATTCTTTGATCAACACTTTCTCTTTACCCAGATACAACGTTAAATGATGGTTAAATTAGGTCTTGGAGTCTTTGCTGTACAACTTCTTAATTTTCTTGCTTTCCACTTAAGATTTCATCTTGTAAATTGTGGTCCATTAATACCTTGCTGATACCAGCAAGAATACGGATAGCGGGTCTGGCATATACTGATACTGCATGTCAGGATTTATGTACCTGAGCCTGTTGCTGAGAAATAAATTGCTTCTTTTCCTGCAGTTAACTCCTTCAGGTCTCTTTAGTAGCTACTCTTCTGCCCTAAACATTATCCTATAAGTTTTGCTAGTCTTTGAGTGTTAGCATAACTTGAATCAATGATTATAATAGGTAGCATTACTGTACTTGCTGTAATCTCCTGAGTCTTAACATTTAAAAAACCTCCCATCTTAAGCACCATATTTTAGAGTACATTTTGCTTATCACTTTTAGTAATATCAACTTATAGATTAGCCAGATATCTTAGCAGAACACTCTACTTTATCAATTCTAAGATGCATATTTTTGAACATTTTCATATCTCTGATTTTGTGATGTATTTTGTAAGTGGAGGTACCTTAAAATGGCTATCAGCCAAATGCCAGACCTCTCCTAGTTGTGTGAATACTTTCTGTTGATACTTCTAGTAAGATCAAGAAAGTAACAGCACCAATGGTCTTTGATTTAATAAAATGTATGACAGTTAAAAAAATTAAGGCTTAAAAGTTTGTCTTGAATAGTTTCTGAACTTGTTAATAGTATGCTCTCTCTAAGTGTTATATTTTAAAACTGAGATGTGAGTTTTAATAGGATGGGTCATTCTATTATTATTTAGTATTGATATATTAAATTAATTAAAAAATTATATTTGGTTCCACAGTACCTGCATTTAAACTAGATCAGTACAGGTCCAATAGAACCTGTATTAAAACTAGAACAATTAGTATTACTCCAATTTAAGAATATTCAAATTTGCATATTTCCTTGTATTATCTGGTATGTTTATTTGAAAGTGTCACTCTCACTACTCACTCATTGGCCTTCCTTTAAAACGTTTCCTAAATCTAACTTGTCAGCATAGTATTCCTGTTTTGGTATTATGTTTGAATTTATTTTCTGTTTGTTTGCTTCTCCCCCCCTCACTAAGGGAGCATGCTAGCTCCTTTCAAGTTAAAGAGGGAAGTAAACTCCTTACGATTTTAGTTCTAGGCTAAGTTTTAAAAACTTACTTGAAATTTAAGAACAGAGGAACTAGGAGTTTGAGTGGAGAGGGAAGATAGGGCCAAGGTCAGTGGCATTCCTATCATGTTATTTCTCGAGGGCTGCCTTTGAGAAAGGCCAGGGCATTTTTTTGGCCAACTTTTGAGCATCTAGTATTTTGCTGATTTCTTTTTAGGCTCAATAATTAGGCAGTAGTTTCCCTCTTTAATTTTAAGAGGTGAAAGAAAGAAAGTCTTAGTCTGAAAGATCTTTAACAAATCCATTTATGAAGAGCTATTTAAAAACTCCTTTCCACTTGGAGTTAGCACTTCAAGAATGGGGTAATGCATATTGGGTTTATTCCTTTGGAATGTGTAAGAAACCCAATTTTTATATTTCTGTTGATTCATTGAATATAAACATTTGAATAGCTGTACATTTTTAACAGTGTTTTTCCTCTTTTGCAGATGGTTTAGCTGCCTTGTCATTTTCCATTAGTTCTCTGACCCTGATTGGAATGTTGGCAGCTATAATCTACACAGTAAGTATAATGGTAATAATTGAGTTAAAATTAAAGAACCACTTTATGATGCAGTTTTGTTACCTTATTGGTATGTTCAGTTTAGCTCTGTTTTCCTCTTTAATATCTAGTACTTTCTTCATTTTTCTTGAGAGGAGGGTAGATTTTTAACTACTTGGTCATAATCATTTTATCTGTATTTGTGAAGTTTAACATTCAGAAACAGACTTTATAACTTGTGAACCTTGAAGTGGTTATATACTAGGCAGTAATAGATTTAGCGATTTATAAGCATATTAGAACTCTGAACCATAGATCAGTACCTGTTATGGATTCAGTAGATTTATCCTATATGGGGATATAGGGCTTTTAAAATCAGATATTTTACATCACTTGATATTTCTCTAGTATAAAGAACCTAATCTTATACTTTCAGAGACTTTGATTTTTTTTTTTTTCCGGTCTCTCTGGGAATGGTACGATATGACTTATAATAGCCTGACAGACTTGTGTGCAGAGTGCTTTTTGAGTTTTTTGCTCAAATTATAGAGGAGAAGCCAGTAAAAATGCTTCTTACTTGCCTCCCAAAAGAGAGTTGTGCAGGAAGCTTTAAATTATATGGAACCTTTTTCAGATTAATGGAGTTTATGTTTAGGGCATTCTTGATTGATGCAAAGATGAAAAATGCTGGTCATAAAGAAAACATTTTGGGTATTGTTCCAATGTCTCCCTTTAGACATAAAAGAAACGGGCTATTCGTGTGATAGCAGAATCTGGTTTTGTTGCATAATCACTCACGTGTCATAATGTACAATAAAAGAAGTCTAAAATCATGCATTTTAGTGTCTTTCAGGTGACTGAGTATTCAGTTTTATTATTCATTGCCATTTTTGCTTTTTTCATGTATTACTACACAAGGAATACATCAGTGGGTAACTATCTTCCCGTCTCAGAGAATATATATACTACCTGTGACTTGTCTTTTAGGAAACATTCACAGGCTAATAACACATGAGGAGTTAGACCTGGACTAACTAATTGCTATTCTGTGACTGATACGTATGCTGATCTTGGGTTTGTCTTCTACCCTTCGTGGGTCAGTGTTTTCCCCATTAGATGGGAATAAGAAAATGCCTCTTAGGGATTTTTGAAGGTCAAACGACACTTTTTGTAAAAGTGCTTCGAGAAGTATAGGGAGATGAGGATATAACACTCAGTGAAAGATGAGTCGGGAGAAATGAACTGAAAAAGAGGAAACCAACATGTAAGGTCATCCTCAGGAACCACGAGGGGTCTGCGATTTTACCCTGCTTGTAGCTTGTAGTCTGCTGCAGTGCCCTGGATGTTGGTCAGAGGTGCAAGGCTTTTGGTCAGAGAAGAACTTTCTGCTGCACAGCAATGGCAGCAGCCACGGGAGCACGTTGTCTTGCGCCCGTCTCCTGAGTCCCGACTCCCGTGGGGCGACGTGAAGAGCGCCCATCGAGACTGTCACAAAGCTGAGGACCGTTGAGTGCAGGGAGGCCGAGTCTTCATTAACGGACAGGAAACGTGCTTGCTCTCGCTCCAGGGGAACGCTGTCTTGGTCTTCCCAGGCTGTTTGCTGCACAAGCATTCTTGGAAAGACAGCACAGAAGAGAGAAGGGCAGTTAGTGCCTGGCTTGCAAGATGCGCAGAAATGAGAGGCCCGTGGAGCATTGTCTTCGGACGGCCGAGTGGTGGGCGCTGTGAACATGCTCACACGGCACAGTGTAGGGCACAGGCGGTAGTGACAGGTCAGGAGTAGCTCCTCTGACCTTTGAGCAGAGACCTGAGTGAGGTGGAAGGACAGCCAGCCACGAGGGGAGGTGAGTGCAGAAGTCCTGGGGTGAGCAACCTGTGCTGTGCTCAGACAGTTAGCAGGAGGCAAAGCTGGCGTGTGGGAGCTCAGGAAACTGGGGAGGGTGGCGAGCATGGATGAGGGCATGTTTTATAGCGCCTCGTGGACCGTGGTTAGGGTTTTGGATTTCATTCCGACTGAGGTTAGAAGCTACTGGAAGGTTCTAAATGGAAAGTAATAGGATCTGACTAACATTTTAACAGTATTACTCCGGTGGGTCTGAGTTCAGTAAGCTCTGGGGCTGATGAGTGGGAGTGGGGAAAATGGGTGAAATTATTAAAACTCTTTGAAAGAGAGCTTCCCTGTAGGAACGATATTGTAAAGATAAATATTTCAAGCTAATATAGTTTATATTCAAATGGAAACTGTGAAAATTACCATTTATGCAATGAAACCAAATATAATAATCATACTGACTTAGTTAAGATAGCCTTAGAAGAGCTTTACTTTTTCTGGAATGCAGAGGGCTGGGCTGAAGGCCATTGATGAAACAATCAGAGGACCTGATGGTGGGAACCAGAAAAACACGCTGCTGAGTAGGTAGGAGGGGTCACCAAAGGCCTGAGCCCAACGGGGAGGGTCCAGTGTTATAGGCACCAGGTGAGACTGCCTAGGGGTTACCTACCTAGGAGTTACCGTGTGTGTTTTCTTTAAGTAGCATAAGCAGTACCGTCATGATCCTTGGGGGAGAGGCTTAAATGTGGGTCCCTTTTAAGTCCATGGGTCTCTTGAACTACTTTCCCATCTAAAGTGGGAGTAATATTTAATAAGGTTGTGAGGACTTAATTAAACAATTCATCAAGTCTTGGAATCTGTTGGCCACTCAATCAGTAATCACTAGGAGCTCAAACTGTTGAATATTCAGTTTCATGTGGTTCAAGCTACGGATTCCACCGCTTCCCTCTCACAGTGAAAGTAAACCAGGTGTTAACAGCAGTTGTGTCATGGTCAGTGAGAATGTGGATTATGAAAAGGTGAGTAAGTCAAAGAGTTACTCTTGGGTGTGTGGATAGACAGATAAACATCATTTAAATAGCACTGCAGAATGTGCTCAGAACTGGGTGGAAGAATGGTTTGCTACCAAACCACAGTCTCGCCAGGTTTACTACCTAGGTGGGATAGAGAAGACCCTGGTTAAGGGGGAGCGTGGTATGCATAGCTGAAGACTAGCCATGAGTGTGAGTCTTCATGTAAAATGTAATTTCTGAGTCCTAGCTTCCCCATCTGAAAAATGGGCCAATAATACTTATTTAGACTTTATTAAAAACTAATTGAGGGCTTCCCTGGTGGCGCAGTGGTTGAGAGTCCGCCCGCCGATGCCGGGGACGCGGGTTCGTGCCCCGGTCCGGGAAGATCCCACATGCCGCGGAGCGGCTGGGCCCGTGAGCCATGGCCACTGAGCCTGCGCGTCTGGAGCCTGTGCTCCACAACGGGAGAGGCCACAACAGTGAGAGGCCGCAAAAAACAAACAAACAAAACAAAACAAAAAAAACTAGTTGAAAATCAACTGTTTATTGATAAGTGGTTTTATTATTGGTAGGTGGCTAATGGTACTAATTATCATATTTGCTTGTGAAAGCAAAGTTTTCTCCGAAGTAGTTAGGGAAAACTCAAGAACTGGAGCAGAACGTGAATTGAGGGTATAATAGATATGCATGGGGAATAGAAGAGGTTTAGTTTTAATATGTACCGAAAGTGGGAAGTTAATGCTTAGAGAACTTTGACCCTGAGTACAAGGAATTAATTACTAAAGGTAAGATTATGTCTGTTATTGAATCTGTAGCTATCAGTATTGAGACTACAGAAGTTTTTGTAATGTATGTGTCAGTTGAATGTGAATTTCTTAGGTATGCGTTGTTGTTTAGTTTAGAAACTAGTTGATAATTTAAATTTTACCAAGATTATATCCACTGTACCACATCTCAAGGAATAGCCAAATAATTGGGCACTTAATTTTCGGAGAAGAATGTCAAATGACATGTTATCTTGCCTGTTGTTTTCAGCTTAATTGAAAGGGAATCTGCTACTTTTTAAATTAAAAACAAACAAAAAAACCTCTAGACACAAATATTTATGCAGATATTTTAATTTTTTGGTGCCACCAAGTGGGGAAATGTTGAATAGTGCTATTTTCATACAAAATGTATCATATGGACCACTGAAGTGCCTATAAAGACAGCGACTACTGAACTTCTTATTATGTACACTTATCAGTAAAAAAAATTGAACATGTCTTCCAGGAGTTTATGAATTATATATATATATTTATGCTAATAAATATATTTACTATAAATGTAGACTAATGTATTAAAGAAAACTAGAGTGCTAAATTAAGGATTTGAAAATAGAAATAAATAGAGCAGTGGTTCTCAATAATCTTTGAAGACAGAACTCCACTTTAAAAATTAAATTTCTCAGCCTTCTATGTGATAGTATGCTTCGTTGAGTCTGTGACCTGATTTGTAAGATGCACCTTATGTACCACTGTAAGGAAAAGGCCCTGCCCATGCTCTCTAATCATTTATAGTTTTTGTTTTATATTAATGAGAGAAGTGTTTTAGCCTTACCTATGTTAAAAAAAAAAAGTCATATGAATCTTCTGCATGCAAGATAAGGAAAATATAAGTGAAATAAGTTGTAAAGGTATTTCTAAAACCTCGCATTTGGAATGTGAGTCTTCTGAATCACTTTTTTGAATTGGCTGTTCATGTCCATGTTTCACTCCACAGGGTTGTTTTAGGCTATCAAGAGAGTTGATGCTAACAGCTTTTCTTGGGTGCTCCATTCTTGTCTCTGGGATGTTCTTTGAAGCTGCTAACACACCTGTTTAAGCTGTTTTTGTTGTTGTTTCTTCTTTTGCTACCTAAGTAGCAAAGTACAAAATATCTTCTACTTTGGTCATCTTCCTTTCTTAAGCTTATAAAGCCTTTGATTATTGCTTTGCAAGAAAATATAGAATCATGCTCATTGTTCCAGTTAATTTTTGCTTCACTGCTTGCTCCTTTGTTCTGTCTTTCCTTACACATTAACTTTTTGCTTCGATGTCAAATCGCAGCACTATCTTATAAGACATGGTAAGTGGCAGTTAAACTCAAGAGTTGTACCAAGAATGCAGGTAACTCCACTGGAGAAGTAACTATAATGTAACCAGCTATGACCAAATTTGTGAATGTGCAGGTAATGACAACTACGTCATGACTTCTGCCTAGCCAGTGTTTGTGAGATGCATCCAAATTTCACTGATGATAAATGTGAAAAAATACATGTATATTTTAGAATCAATGAATATTTAAAAGGGAAATCTTCATTGAATACACATTGAGTTGTTTCCTTAGTCATGATAGCATCCGTGTCCTTGAATAATAGGTGTTATAAGTATATGCAGGACATATATTCAGTTTACAGGCAGTGCTTGGCGCTGACCTTTCTAATCCAAGGCTAATAGGTTGGAAACTCATCCTTCACAGAAGAGAGAGGTACAGGGAAAAGTGCTGTTCTTGTAGGGGCAAGAAGGTATTAGAAATGTTTGTAGTTTGTATATATTCTTTCAAAACATTTGGCTTTTAAAATACAGGTGGTGATTTATTCTTGGAAGTTGAAACAAATAAAATTGGAAGCAATTATGGCTGACCTGGAAGCATTTTAAATGATATGATCTCTTTAGCCTTGTTGATTTTCTGGTAATTCACTAGAGGGCAGTAGTAAGCAATAGAAGTTTTGTGTTTCTGAAAAATGATAGCCTTCATACATTTTTTTCAAAGAAATCTGAGGTTAAATTCAAAAGATTCTTGTTTAAAGATCTTAAAGTTGTAGTGATTAAATATTTTGTGTACTGTGTTATGTCAAGTTTATCTTAATCTAAATACTATACTTAAAATTCCTGATAATCATTGAAATTTAAGCATGTAATCCAAAAATAAGCTAAAATCTAGGTAACCAAAACAATGATTACTTTCTTGTTCTCTTCAGACAATTAATAATTCACAAAAAGATGTTGTATTCTGGTTCCATGTTACCACAAGGTGTTACCAAGGGCATGTTTTTACTTTAAAAAATTTTTACTTTAAACTGTTTATTTAAGCTATAGGAATGCAGTTTAACTCTTCGAATAAATGTGTAAATTCCATGTAAGGAAATAAGTTCATGTGAATAAAGGGCACTGAAAAACATTTTTTTGTTTGAATATTATTTTCTTAGAGAAGTTATTTTATTAATTGAACACATTTGTTCTTGGAATAAAGGTAGGTAAAAGAAGAATTGAGACCTAGTCCTTACATGCAAAACAGTCTACTGCAGTTATTACTAGTCTGGCTGAGAAATCTATATTGTTAACGAACTTTCCACATGATTCTGATTAGCTAAGTTTGGCAGATCTAGTGATAAAACAGACACGCAGACAAATAGTGTCCAGTGTTCTGTACTATAATTGAGTTATAAGCAAGGCACAATTACAAATCAAGGAAGGTTTCTCAGATGCGGTGTAATTAAGCTGAGACCTGAGGGGCACTGGGCTGGGCTAATGAGGTAGGGTGAGACGTGGGTGTTCCAGATGAGGCACTGCATGTACACAGGTGTGGATGCGGAAACTGCAGTGACTGAGGAGCAGTGAACCATTTAGAGGCATGAGCTTGGGTGGTAGGGATCAGGTCACGAAGGGCTTCGTAGGCCAGGATTAGATAGTGGCGTCTATTCACAGGACTAGTAATTGTACCTCTCATTGGAAAAAAAAAAAGTTGTAAAGTGACATTTTCAAACAGTCATTCATGAAATTCTGATACATACAGAAGGAGGTGAACAGAGTAGTGTGGCTCTGGCTGAAGCAGCAGCAGCAGACCGACGCTCCCTGCTCTTGTCTCCTGTGTGGTCTTGATGGCCCCGATGCAGAATCCTGGGGACTGCCGCCAGAGCACGTGGTCCTGGGGAATCTGAGTGGATGCTAATCAGAGGAATGACATAATCTTACATGAGGGTTAGAGCAAGATCACTTTGGAAACAGTGTAACGGATGGATTTCTAGGAAGTGAGACCAGCAGACCAGTGAGGAGAATTTAGATGACCTTGTCTTTGACAGTAAACTCTTAAGTAGTGGCCACGTTTTTTGTGCTGACTGGAGTACAGATTCCTCGGGAAATAATTGGACTGTCCAAAAAGTTCGTTCAGGTTTTCCCATAACGTCGTATGGAAAAACCCAAACGAACTTTTTGGCCAACCCAATAGTATTGAGTTGGCCAAAAAGTTCGTTTGGGTTTTCCCATAACGTCGTATGGAAAAACCCAAACGAACTTTTTGGCCAACCCAATAGTATTGAGTTCTGAGGTTAGTATATTTAGAGACCCAGATCCATCAAGCAGAATAGCAAGATTTGGGATAAAATAAGCCTAGTTCGGAGGTGGTTGGAAAGACAGGAAAATATACTTGGGCATAAACTGGGTTTAGCAAAATCATGTTGCCCTGGCAGTTGGTTGTAAAAAGCAACGTGGACTTGTGGTAAAATGATATGTGCGTGTGGAGAGTCGGTGAATAATCATGTAATACTGTATGCTCATCAGAGTCTTAAAGTGCTGTTACTTTTTTCATTACCGTTTAAAAGGTGTGGAACTACTAGAACAACAGATAGGTCAGAGTGGTAATAGGGTTAGGACACTCCTACAAGGGAAGAGTAACCACCTCCGGGACACCTTGGCTTCCATACGCTTTTTTCTTTACATTTTCAGTAGTTTGAGGATATACAATTTACTGTTAAAAAAATAAACTTGATTATGTTTTTCCTTTTTATATTTTACCAAGGTCATTAGGAGTATAAGTTAGATAAGAATTTAGTTAGTTAGAAGAAAATTATTCTACTCTGTCCAAATTATATTTTCTTCTAATACAAATAGAACCTTTCCCCAACCTCTCCTTGTTGTTTTTGTTTCCAGATGATGGGGAAATCATGAGAACATTAATTTATGTTTTAACAATATTTAAAATGCAAGATTTTAAGTATCTCTCCTTTAGAAAATGCAAGGATTTGCATATTAGGTAATAATTTCAGCTAGTTAATTATCTAAATACAACATGCTATATAGAGTTGATACTACCTGATAGAACTGGTTGCTTTCTGGGATTTCCTTTTAATCATGTTCTTTGTTCCTATTCTCCCTTAATTTAAAAACAACCCTGATGTGTCAGAATTTATGCTTCCCTATATGAATTGTGGTTTGTTTAATCAATGTCTAAAGGAGACTCAGTGAGAATATTGAAGTGATTAAAATCGACACTAAACATATTTGAGATCATCCTGGGAGTTGACAGCCAGGTAGCAGAGAGCATGAGAGAAAATATGCAGGATTACTCAGGATATTTTAGAGTTCAGGGTTAAGCCTAAGAGGTAGCGTTTATCACTTCTGCCCGCATTCATTGCTTGGACTCAATCTCATGGCCCTACCTAACTTCAGGGAGGCTGGCTGAAGTAGTTTGGCTGTGTTCTCAGGAAGAAAATGGAAAGATCTAAATACATGATGTATCTACTTTAGAGCCCATTGCTGCAACCAAGAGGTGATAGTTGTCAGTTTTGCTTCTAAGGATTTAAGGTCAGTAACGATTTTGAATAATGGTCACATGGCAGTTGCCATTGAGTGTTTTTAATAGTTACAATAAAATTTCACATTTGGGACTGGCTAATATAGAATTGGGTAATAGAAAATAATATGTTTATTTTTAATGCCGATTAATATTCTAGAATTTCTTGTAAGAATTATATTTAAAATACTTAGTGAAAAGACTAAATATTTAGAACTTACAAATAAACTACATACAGATCATTGGTATGCTAATCAAATAACATGTATGTTAAAATACTTACATTTTACTAAGGGTTTACTGTATACACTTGGATAAAATTGGGTTTTTCCATAGAAAATAATTTTATAAATTGTTTCTACTGATTCATACTACCTTAACCCCTGATTAGCCTGAAATTGTGAGTTATTACTTTGATAAAGTATTATACTTCCATTAATTTTATAACTTGTCCTTTGAAAAATAGATATTACCTATTCTAGGAATAGTATTACAGACGTAACTCTATGTAACTAAATATGAAATAAACAGAATTATGAGGCAATATAATCATGATTCACTCCCATATCCTCTGTTCTTCAGTGACTGTCCCCTTCACAACTGCTTACTCATTTTGTTATTACTTAAAAGGACATTTTTTACCTGAAAATTCTGTATAATATGTTTAAAATAGTATTACTAGGGAATTCCGTGGTGGTTCAGTGGATAGGACTTGGCGCTCTCACTGCCAGGGGACCAGGTTTGATCCCTGGTTGGGGAACTAAGACCCCGCAAGCCTCATGGCGCAGCCAAAAAATAAATAAAATAAAACAGTATTACCAAAACGTGTTTTACTTTTGTTCTTTCAGGCCTATGGCATGTCGGCCTTGCCTTTAAATCTGATCAAAGGCACTAGAAGCGCTGCTTACGAACGTCTGGAAAACACTGAAGACATTGAGGAAGTGGAGCAGCACATCCAAACGATTAAATCGAAGGTGACTTGATGTTTTATCGTAACCGGGGAGCGTAAAAGTACTTTGTCTTCGAGCTGCTCTGTGTTGTGACTTAGACATTGCTAAGCCCATATTTTGACATTGTTTGAGTTTTTGTTCAACGTATCCTTAAAGAACCCTATTTTTAAAAAATTGTCTCCTGTGAGATGTAGGACACTGACAGTGTGAGAATTTCTATCAGTGTTCTAACAACTGAAACACAAAAGTTCTACTTGCGTATGATGAAGACCTTGCTAGTTCCCAGGTATGCTGATTCCATGTGTAATATCAGACTTCACTGTGTCACTTATGTTCAAGTTTTATGTACTGGTTGAATAAGATAAGATTACATGTAACCACTTGCCAATTAAATGTACTTCTAAAAACACAATCAAGTTTTTCTTCCTCTGTCACCTTCAAGTAACAGATAAATCTTATTTATAGAACATAGGAAAAAATGGAAAGTTTTCTGAATTATTCTATTAAACTATCATAATCCTGAGACAGAAACCAGATGGTAATAGCACACCAAAAAGAAAGCTGTTTACTGGGCTCTCTTATGAAAGTACAGGCAAATAATTTAATATAAATAAAAATGTTAGCAATTCAAAAACTATGCTGTAATAAGAGAATATTTCATAATTATAAGATTAGGTTTATCCCAGGATGGCGAGGATGATATGTTAGAAAATAAAGTAGCTTTAATATATTGAGAATAAATGAGAAACATAACCATCTTAATAGATGCCAAAGAGTATTTGGTAAGAGTCAATTTGTAGTTAACGATGTTTAGAGAAAATTCTTACCAAATTGGAAGAAAAGAAGTTGTTTAGCAAAGGAAGCCTACCGTGAGCATCGTACCTAATGAAAGAAACATTCTCACTAAAGGCACGTATATGACAGGGATGTTCATATCCTATTCCTAGTCAGATAGAAAAGAACGTAGGGGTAACTGTGGAAGGGAGAGGAGAGAAGAGGGGAAGTAACTTCTGTTATTTGCAGATAGCCTCTACCAAGAAAATCTAAAAGAACCAACTGGCAAATTAATAGACCTAACAAGAAGAGTTCATCAAGGTGTCCAGATACAAATGTACAGGATCATTCACCAGGTGGAGGATGTAATAGAAAATGACCTCATTTCCAATAACTGTGAACTATAGAATAATAAGAAATGTCAGAATCTTCCGGGTGGAAATTACAAACTTTATTGAAATACATAATAGAAGACTGAAATAAATGGAGAACTTCATCCATTCCTACTTGGGAAGATTCAATATTGTAGAGATGACAGTTTTCATACGTTTAGGTGGAAATTCAATACAGTCTATAAAAGATAAAAAATGAAATCTTTATAAGCCTCCTACCATATACTAAACAAATTCAGAATTTAAATCCAGTATAACATTTACAAAACATTAGGAGAAAGTGAAAATCAAATTTTATTTTGGAATGTAGAAGACCTTTCTAAATAAGACTCAGAACTCGAGTGCAAATTGAGCAACTGGTGAGCTTTAAATTTTTATGTTTTTAAATTTATGTACCAAAAAAGTGGCACCAAAAAGGAATTTAAAGAACCAACAATAATTTGAGAGGAAATAATCTGCAATATAGCTGATATATGCTGAGCATCTTTAAGTCAAGAAGAAAAAAAGACAAGAAATACATAGAAATAATGAACAAAAGACCTAAATAGACAGTTTACTGAAGGAGAAATTAAACTCTTCAGTGAAAATACGAAGTGATGCTTCAGCTCATTAGTAATGAGTAGGTTGACTAAGATCCCAGTTTGTGTGGGACCTGAGGAGTTTTCCAGAACATGAGGGGACTTTTATTGCTAAAACCAGGATGGCTGGTAATTAGAGCAACTCAGTATTTTTTTAGCCTTTAGAAGTCTTTAAATTTTTTACCTTCGTCAGGGGTTGATAAGAATTTGGGGATAGGAGTACTGTTAGAGGGAATATAAAATACACAGCTTTTTAAAGAAAACTGAATGTTGTCACATGCGCCTGTACACACAAATGCACAAACAACGTACCTTTTAATGATTAAATTTTAATCCAACAGATGTCTAGGAGCTTATCTTACTGGATTGTATGTATGCGCTTGTACCCAGGTGAATAAGGATATTCATGTCCCTGCCCCCTCAAAAAAGAAAATAATCTAAATGTTCAAAAATAAGGTATTTGTTAAATTAAAATATCATGGTATAATGTGCGGTGTGCAATGATGAAAAGGAATGAGGTAGATTTATATAGCTTAGAGAATGTATCTTATGAAATTAAGTTACACTTTCTCAGTTTAAATTCTAGCTCTCCTGATTACGTAGGTAATATCTGTGGGCCTTATTTTCCTCATCTAATAAATGAATAAAATGCTGTTATCGGGCTTCCCTGGTGGCGCAGTGGTTGGGAGTCCGCCTGCCGATGCAGGGGACGCGGGTTCGTGCCCCGGTCCGGGAGGATCCCACATGCCGCGGAGCGGCTGGGCCCGAGCCGTGGCCGCTGAGCCTGCGCGTCTGGAGCCTGTGCTCCGCAACGGGAGAGGCCACAGCAATGAGAGGCTCG
>NW_020173921.1:321012-632456 GCF_003031525.2 Neophocaena asiaeorientalis asiaeorientalis
AAAAAAAAAAAAAAAAAAAATGCTGTCATCAACCTCAGAGTTTTATTTGGAAGATTTAAGGAGAATAAGGCACAGGAAATGTTACCTATTATGTAAAACAAAAACCATAAGTATGTTTACACAGAGGGGCACATGTAGATACATAGATATGCATGGTCTCTGTGACAGCCATAACCACAGAAGAGGGGGTGGTCGTTGGGGACCATGGGAGGGGCAGCTTTCACGTTTTACTGTTTTTCCAACAAAGGATATTGTTTATAGGCTGTGTAACTTCATTTTTTTTTTTTCCAAATGAAATAATTGGTTGACTGCTGGGTGTCTCTCCTGGTGTCTGTCTGACCACAGTTCTTACGTTGGTTTAGACAGTTGGTACAGCAGAGCGGGCCTCCATTCATCCCACTGATGCTTCGGCAAAGGGGCAGATAATTTGAGTGTGTTTTCAGTGGACCCTTAAATCAGCTTACTAAAAAATTATTTTCCTGAAATAGGGAACGCCAGCAGTGAAATAAATCTACCTTGTTGGTATCCTTTTGATATTAGAATGGTAGTTTTGAGAAAAATTGTGTAGTTAAGATATAAAGTACCACACGCTTGAAGTATCGTGGCCTGGATCTGTCTTCTGGAGGGAGATGTCTTATTCCTCTGGTCTTCAGAAAATACCCTTCTGTAAGGGATACAATTTGATAATAACCAGTGTACCTAAAGCAGTGAAGATAGTTAAATAATAATAATGGCCCCATGTATGTAAAGTATGGTCTCTGGACCAGTAGCATCAGCATCTCCTGGGAATTTGGCAGAAATGCAAATTCCGGGCCCCACCCGGGACCTAACTAAATCGTGTTCTCTCGGGGTAGGGTCTAGAAACCTGCGTTGAACAGACCGTCCTGTTGATTGTTATGCATGTGACGTTTGGGAAGCAACACGATCAGGAACAGAGCATTGCAGTGCCGTCTTGTGGAGAGGTCTCTGTGACCCTGACATCCCCTTATGAAAGGGTATCCGGGCTTGTCTGCCCGGACAAGAAATACATAGAAATAATGAACAATGTGTGTGTCCCTTATTCCACATTGATGCTCCTCTGGGCTGTGCTGCAGAGCACTGGCCGGCGTGTTCCCCAGCATCCTATTTAAACCTTGATAGGGATTTTAACACTCTAATTATTAACGCTTTTACGGTTTAAAAATGTCCCGGGAATTCCCTGGCAGTCCAGTAGTTAGGACTCAACTCTGTCACTGCTGAGGGCCTGGGGGTTCAATCCCTGGTTGGGAAACTAAGATCCCACAAGCCGCATGGCCTGGCCAAAAACTTAAAAAAAAAAAAAAAAAAAGAAAGAAAAATGTTGTCCCGTGTAAATATTTTCTTGGTCCTTCAATAAAAGCAAAAAAATTTATATTTCATCTTTTTAGTATTTAGCAGTTGTCTTGTTGTTGTGGTTTATTATTGTACCGAGTTGAAGACACTTATGGGCAGGGGGAGTTCGAGTGGGAAAGTGTCACTTGGACGCCACAGAAAGGTACTGCTCATGGTTACGGTAAATATCATATGAAAATAGATGAGAATTACCTGTCAGATAGGCCAGCCGAAGAAAACATGACTCATTTGCAAATGTAAATGGAGAATAAGAAAGCACTGGCTCTTAGCGATTGTTACAAAAACCTGTGCACACCGCACACGAGTACTGCATCACTCTGCTGGTGTTTGAGTCAGGGGCTGAGAAGCCTCAGCTCAGGTACACTGTAACACAGTCGCTCGACCAAAAGGAGAGCGTAGGACCAGATACGTTAAGACAAGGGATAGGATGAGGAATTTGGAGATGAAGGAGAATAACTGAGCAAAGAACATAAAGTGCCTCATAAAAAGGATGTTTTTAAAAATATTTATCTGTCTCCACATGACTTTTCCAT
Source organism: Neophocaena asiaeorientalis asiaeorientalis (assembly GCF_003031525.2). Classification (NCBI taxonomy): domain Eukaryota; kingdom Metazoa; phylum Chordata; class Mammalia; order Artiodactyla; family Phocoenidae; genus Neophocaena; species Neophocaena asiaeorientalis. The sequence goes on from NW_020173921.1 coordinate 322,917, forward strand.
ATACGGTATTTGGAAAACGGGGCTCAAGAGGATGTTCAGCATTAAATGTACACACATTCACGTCGCATTCTGACACTGATCTGGGTTCAGAGATGTGTATTGTCACATAGAAGTTGTTGGGTTCTTTCTTTCTTTTTTTTTTCCAATTTGTAAATTTGCCAAAGGAGTCAACTCGAGCCAAAAAAGTTTGTGTTGCCTGATCTGCTAAATCTGATGGGTACTTTATAAAGACCTTAATGGTAAAAAAAAAAAAAAACTTTTGTTCTGTTATTTGCAGAGCAAAGATGGTCGACCTTTGCCAGCAAGGGATAAACGCGCCTTAAAACAACTTGAAGAAAGGTTACGAACACTTAGGAAAAGAGAGAGGCACTTAGAATTCATTGAAAATAGCTGGTGGACTAAATTCGGTGTTGCCCTGCGTCCCCTGAAGGTAAGTGGGGTTTTACAAAATTATGCTGTCACTGTTCCACGTTTCTGTAGTACCTTTCAGAGAGGCTGAGTTCTCCTTCTGAGGCATTGCAGCGTGGAACTTAAGAGCATGGGTTTCGCAGTTAAAATAATCTGGTTTTAAATCACAGCTCTGATATTTGGTAGTTTGGGCAAGGTACGTAACCTCTCTGAGCTTCATTTACTCATGTGTCATGTAAGTATTATAACAGAGGTTTGGGGGGATTTAAATTAAAATATAGGTAAGTAATGTGGTATTCTCCTGGTTTTACAAGGTTGTACTTTTCCGTAGGAGATCTGGGACCCATATTAGAACTTTCTCAGATAGGCAGATTTCAATATTCAGATTGAAAATTTCAGTAGAATTTGCTTCATTGTGAGGTGGCATGTTTCTGAAAGTATGTAAAAGTATTATTTAAGATGGAAAACCATTAATTTCCCTTTTTTTTTTTAAACCATCATTAGCTAGCCTTGAATTCTTCAGACTGTGGTCTTCCTCTTATAATTCGAAAGGAAATGAGGAAATGCACTGACTGCTTACCCTAAAAAGCTTCTCTTTTGAAAGACTTCTTCAAAAACCTACCAGAATCAGTTAGATCTACTGTGTATCACTTTTAAACCTTTCTTAAGACTCACCTCGGTCCCTTTTGCCAAGGTGATTGTCTTCATAGCACCAAAGGTATGAAGAAACCCTGCTCACCCCTTAACTTGATTCTAAATTGTTTATATAGCTTCTTTATAAATATTTATAACTTGGTCACTAAAATTAGCTGCCTTGTTTCAAAAGTGCTTTGTGCCATTTCACTGTACCTGTGTTTAGAGGGACTTTCAAATCAACTTTATTAAGTGTGCAGATTGATTTCGCCAAATGTAGGCATGTAGGTATAGAAGATCTACATCACTACAGAAAGCTACTTTATGTCTTCCCCTGTGCCACTGAGCTCAGACTCCAGCCACCCACTGATGGCCTTCTGTCATTGAGGTTTACTTTGATGTGTTCTGGGGAGCCATGGCATATATAGGCTTTTGTCTGGCTTCTTTGGCTCAGCACAGCGCTTTTGAGATACCATGCATGTTACTGCATTTCTTTTCAGTGGTTCATTTTGTTTTCTTGCTGAGTAGTATTCCAGTGTGTCTGTATCACAATTTGTTTATCCACTCACCTGTTAGTGGGGATTCGAGTTGTTTCCAGTTTGAGGCTATTATCATTAATGCTGATGTGAACATTGTGTACAAATCTTTGTGTAGACATCTCTACATTCATTCATTTTTCTTGAGTAAATGCCTAGGAGTAGAATTGCTGGATCTAATGTTTAATATACATTTCACTTTATAATAAGTGAAGTATTTTTCAAAGTGGTTGCACCATTCTGCATTCCCACAGCAGCATGAGATTTCCAGTTGCTTCACATCCTTGTCAACTTATATTGTAACTGTGATAGTTGTACTAATGGGTGTATGATCTTACCTCATGGTTTTGATTTGCATTTCCCTGGTGACTGATGATATTAAGCATCTTTTTGTATTCTTATTGGCCATTTGTTTATCTTTTCTCAAAGGCCTGTTTAAATCTTTGGCCACTTTGAAAGTTAGGTTTTTGTTTTATGAGCGAGTTATGAGACTTCTTTGTATATTCTGAATCAAGTACTTTGTCAAATTTGTGTATTCTTAATGTTGACCCCTAGTTTATGCCTTGCTTTTATGTTGTCTCAACACTGTCATTCAAAGAGATGTTTCTTAAGTTTTTATAGAGAGCATTTTCTCCTGTGTTTCTTCTAGATGATAGTTTTAGTTCTTATATTTTAGGTTTGTGGTCCATTTTAAGTTAATTTTGTGGAATGATGTGACTTAGGGGTCAAAGTTTATTTTATTTTCCATATGGATAGCTAGTTGTTTCAGCACCTTTTTTTTTTTTTTTTTTTTTTTTTTGACAAGACTATCCTTTGCTCATTGAATTTCCTTGGTACTTTTGTCAAATCACTTGTATATATGTGTGGCTCTGTTTGTGGACTCTCTTCTGTTCTGTTGATCTACATGTTCTTATGCTAAAACTTGACTACTAGAGCTTTATAATCAGTCATGAAATCAAGCATGTCAGTCTTCAGTTTTGTTTTCCTTTTTCAGTATTTCGGCTCTGCTAGATCCTTTGCATTTCCATATAAATTTAGAATTGACTCATAACTCCGCAAAACACCCAGTGGAATTTCTATTGGGATTACTTTGAATCAGTAGGTGAATTTGGGGAGAATTGTTACCTTAATATTGACTCTTCTAATCCATGAGCGTGATATCTTTCTGTTTGTTTATGTTATCGTAATTTTCTCTCAGCAGTGTTTTGTAGTTCTCAGTATAGAGGTCTTGCAGGTATTTTGATAAATTTATCTATATCTTCATTTATAATATTACACATTATTTTGTTTAATTTCAATTCTCAATTCCTTGTTGCTAGTATATAGAAATTCATTTCTGTACATTGGCCTTGTATCATGCAGCCTGGCTAAATTATTAGTTCTAGTAGCTTTATTATAGATTCCCAAGGAATTTTTATATACATGATTATGTCAGTGGTAAAAGACAGTTTTACTTCTTCCTTTCAAATACAAGATTTCTGATTTTTTTTCTCCTTACTGCATGGGCTAAAACTTCCAGTACCGTCAGTTTACCATTTATTCCTTTTGTTATATAAATAAATCAGTATTCTCGAATACTGATTGGAATTCTTACCTGTCTTTCTATTATCTGGTTTTAAGTTAGGAATAATAGGAAACACTTAGGATTAGTTACTAGTAGTAGTCATGCCTGATGGAAAAATCTGAGGATGCAAACTTACTGTTATGTAATTGAGGCTTTAATGTGAGTTTTTCTCACATGAAGTATGAAAATGACTTACTACACAGATGTAACTCAGAAATGGGAAGCTGTGCTGTTTGTGCTTCTCATACAGTAGCATCCCGGTGGGAGCAGGCAGACAGGGCCGCTCCCTGCTCTGCACTGCTCAGCCATGCTGGAGGTCGTTTGATACCTCTGAGAAGCTCCTGGTGCAGAATTTCTTTAAAGTTATGTCTGTCTCAAAATTTGGTGGTAGTGTTTGGTGCTGTGTATAATCCACGTTTGCTTTATTATAAAGTGTATTAAATTACACCACAATTTGCCATTTTTTATAAGAAAATGTTATAATTATTTTTCATAAGAGTAGCTCCCTCCCCACCCCACCCCCTGAGATGCAGCTGATCTTGTGATTTCACACTTCCATGATTGACTAGCATATGTGTGTCTCATGTCAGAGGCACAGGGGTTCAGAGCATGGCTTTTCTGTCACATACATGTAGTATTGAGTCCTTGCTCTACTCCTCACCAGCCATATAAATTCTTGTTACTTCACCTTGCTACACCTCATCTTTCTCATTCATGTAATGGAGTTATGTACTTATTTTTGTTATGGGAATTAAATGAAATAATGTATGCTGTGCCTTTTGATGTAAGCAGCTCAGAAAATTGCAGCTGCTATTGTTACAGTTCTATATATAGATTTTTCAACTTCTTGAATACTGCCATGGAACTCAAGGAAGAAAATTAGTTTTGAGTTGAAGGCACTTATAAAAATAAGGATCTAACTAGAATAAGTTAATGGGTCCTTAAAAGAGCATTTATATATAATACCGAGCACATTTCTAAGCATACGGTCTAATCTTCATTAGACACTTGATTAAACTTGCCCCTGACAGATGGGCATTCTTCGAGTGTGTACAGCTAATTGGCCTGGGTAACCTACAGATCCATTAGGTTTTAAATAGAACTTGAGATTTTACTATATATACACCTATTATTGTATATTTATACCTCTTATATTTATAAAGAGATATATAAATTCATGTCCATAATTATATCACGTATTTTTTCAGACTTTTTTTTTATTGTGGTAAAACATACATAACATACAATTTAGCATTTAAACTATTTGTTGGTGTGGCATGACTTACATTCACAGTCTTGTGCAACTGTCACCACTCTCCATTTCCAGAACCTTCCAGCGTCCCAAACAGAACATTCAACAATAACTCTCCATTCTGCACCTCCACCCCCCCATACCTGTGAAACCACCTGACTCAGACTGGGACTTGAACTCACTGTCTTTTAGTTGAGATCACATACCTGGTCTCAGGACTTAATGAAGCTCAGGTTCTTGATGTCTTGTCGCAGAAAGAATTCAGTGAGAGACAAAGTGATAGGTAAGAAGTGCATTTATTTAGAGAGATACACGGTCCATAGACAGAATGCAGTCCATCTTAAAAGGCAAGCATGGCCCTGGGAGAAACACACTCCACAGACAGAGAGTGGGCCATCTCAGAAGGTGAGAGGCCCTGAAATATGGCATGGTTAGTTTTTATGGGCTGGGTAATTTCATAAGGAAAGGAGTGGGGGGATTATTCCAACTATCTTGGAGAAGGGGCAGAGATTTCCAGGAATTGGGCCCCACCCACTTGTTGACATTTTTTGGTCAGCCTCAGAACCATCATGGCACCTGTGGATATGTCATTTAGCTGATGTGTTATGTTGAGCGTATAATGAGGCTCAGTGTCACTGGAACTTGAATCTTCCGCCAACTTGAACCTAGTTGGTTCTAACCAGGTTATTTCATATCCAATAGCTCTGTCATTCTTTTAAAGGTTGTGCCCTGCCCCATTCCCTCCTGTTTCACCCCTGCCCAGCTTATATCTCCTAATGACCTCTATTCTCTTTTCCGTCTCTCTGAATTTTCCTATTCTAGTTACCTCATATAAGTGAATTATATGTCCTTTTGTGTCTGGCTTATTTGACTTCACATAATGTCTTCAAAGATCATCCGTATTCTTTTTTTTTTTTTTTTTTTTTTGCGGTATGCGGCCTCTCCTGTTGCGGAGCACAGGCTCCGGACGCACAGGCTCAGCAGCCATGGCTCACGGGCCCAGCCGCTCCGCGGCATGTGGGATCTTCCCAGACCAGGGCACGAGCCTGCGTCCCCTGCATCGGCAGGCGGACTCTCAACCACTGCGCCACCAGGGAAGCCCCATCCATATTTTTGATGTATCAAAATTTCATTCCTTTTTAAGGTTGAATAATATCAATTTTGTTTTTCCATTCATCTTTTTGTTTATCCATCCATCTGTTGGTGGACATTTGGGTTATTTCCAACTTTTGGCTATTGTGAATAATGCTTCCAAGGTAATTGGTATACAAGTATCTGTTTGAGTCCCTGCTTTCAGTTCTTTTGAGTATATACCTAGAAATGGAATTGAGAGATCTTTTGTCCGTCCTGGTATAACTTTTTGAAGAACCTACAAATTGTTTTCCACAGTGGCTGCACCATTTTACACGCCCACCAGTAAGGCACAGGGTTCCAGTTTATCCATATCATTGTCAACACTTATTTTCCTTTGTTTTGATAATAGCCAACCTTATTGTTGTGAAGTGATATCTCATTGTGGTTTTCATTTTCATTTCCTTAATGATTAGTGACATTGAGCATCTTTTCACTTGATTGTTGGCGTTGTATCTTTACTTTGGAGAAATGTTTATTTCGGTTGGTTTGTTTGTTTGTTTTTAATATTCTTGTTGCCAAAATATTGGCCCTCTGTGCTCTGGTGCTGACTAGAAATTCAGAGACAGTTTTGGAGGAAAGAGAAAGAGTAGCTTTACCTCTGTGACAGGCAAAGAGGGAACACAGCGGGCTAGCACTAGTGCTCCCCTCCCTGGGGGATAGGGAGAGGTCTTATAGTCGGGGCTCCTGCTTTCGGGTAGGTGATAAGGATCAAGGCAGTGATGGGCTTGCATTCTTCTGATGGGTTGGCGGTGAGGTAAGCCCGAGTCTGCATCATCAGCCTTCAGGTTCCGACTGGTCTGGGGTCTGCATGCTTGTGGGCAGCATACCATCATTAATCATTAACTTCTCCCACCTGCAGGGGGTTTCAGTATCTACAGAGCAGCTCAAAGATACGTTTGTGTGTATGCATTGATTGGGACACCAGGACCTTGCCTCAAGGCTGCACTATTGTTTCTCTTGACTGTTTGTTTCTCCCTTGTCTCCCATCCCCTCCCTTCCCTAATTACCAACTGCTTGAATCTGCCCATTGGAAGTCAGGGAAGGTCATGGAAGCTGAATGAAGCGTATTTCCTATAATCAGAGAAATGGGGGGCACAGAAAGGCTTTGTTCCCTGGTGACCCACAGGGCCTTGCTCAGTATCATTCTGAATGTTACTCCTTATCAGATACATGATTTGTAAATATTCTCCTATTCTTGGCTTGTCTTTTCATTCTGTTGATAATGTCCTTTGATACACAAAGTTTTTTTAATTTTGATGATGTCCAGTTCATTTTTGCTTTTGTTACTACCTATGTTTTTTGTGTCATATACAAAAAATAATTGCCAAATACAATGCCATGAAGGTTTTTCCCCTAAGAGTTTAATAGTTTTAGCTCTTACATTTAGATCTTTGATCTATTTTGAGTTAATTTTTATGTATAGTGAAGGACAAGGGTCTGTTTTCATTCTTTATGTCTGTCTTTAGGCCAGTACCATACTGTATTTTTTATATATATATATATATAAATCTATTTATTAATTTTTGGTTGCGTTGGATCTTTATTGCTGCGCATGGGCTTTCTCTAGTTGCAGCAAGCAACTGCCCATTGGAAGTCAGGGAAGGGGGCTAGGCTACTCTTAGTTGCGGTGCGAGGGCTTCTCTTGTTGCAGAGCATGGGCTCTAGGTGCATGGGCTTCAGTAGTTGTGGCACACAGGCTTAGTTGCTCTGTGGCATGTGGGATCTTCCCGGACCAGGGCTCAAACCTGTGTTTGCATTGACAGGCGGATTCTTAACCACTGTACCACCAGGGAAGCCCACCATACTGTTTTGATCGCTGTGGCTTTGTAGTAAATTTTGAAATAAGGAAGTGTGAGTCCTGTAACTTTGTTCTTCTTTTTCAAGATTGTTTTGGCTATTCAGGGTTCCTTGAAATTCCACATGAATTTCCTGATGGATTTTCTTGTCTCTGCAAAGAACATCATTGTGATTTTCATAGGGATTGCATTGAATCTGTAGATCATTTTCAGTAGTATTGTCATTTTTAACGTATTAAGTCTTTCAAACTGTAAATAATGGGATGTCTTTCCATTTATTTATGTCTCCTTTAATTTCTGTCAGCAGTGTCTTATAGTTTTCAGCTGTAGGGGAGGAAGAAATTTTCTTCTTCCCTTCTGGGTTCTTCTGTCTGGTCTAAGAATTAAATTGACATGAGACAGATGAACAGGAGAAATTCAAACAAAAGTTTGATAACATGTACACATGGGAGAGACCCAGTAGAACTGAATAACTCGCCAAAACAGCCGAAAACCTTCTCCTTAAATACTACCTTCAGCGAAAGACAAAGGAGGATGTTGGGGGTAGTGGTTTGAGACTTCAAAGGGGAGGAAGGAAACTCACATGGAGATGGAAAAGCCAATGTTTGGTAGACAAGTGTTTGCTAGACCAGGAGAGACAAAGGAACAGAGTGGACTCAGAGCTCCAGGCCCTGCCAAGGTTCCTGCCACGCCTGGCCCTTATTCCTTGCAGACATGTCTGGTGACAACTCTATTCTGGGAACAGGCCCTTTATCTAATTCTTTAGGCAGCTGCAGGGTGGGGTGGGCGTGGTGGTAATAAGAAAGACTCTGAGTCTTTTGTTTCCTAAAAATAATCAGCCGAGATTAATTCTCATGCCAGAGGGACACATTTTCTGGTGGCAAAATCCCCCCCCCCCACCAGTACTGTATGTAAGTAGAGTGTATCAGTCATTTGCCTCCTTGTTTAAATTTCTCCCTAAGTTTTTATTCTTCTAGATACTTGTTTACAGGACGAGCTTTAAGTAGTTGCCTTCTGCATTGATAAGAGTTTCTGAAGATTTGGTCATCACCCTCTTCCACCTTTACAAATGGAGATTTCCCTTATAAATGTAAATATCTCTTAAAAAGGGTAACTGTCAGTGTCAGTTTTCAGAGCTGCTGTTTCTGCTGTTTCTTAAAAATGGCTTAAAATAATCCTTATGCCAAAGAGGCATATTGTAGGGTGGAGCATTCTGCCCCTCTTTACCAGTAACATTATGGTATGGATATTGAAGTTCATGTAAGGGTAAATGACCTATCGCATCTTTACACTGGCATAGCAGTAAGCCTCAAGTGCGTAGAAAGGCTTGGACTGGGTCTTGGATATCAGTGACTGATCAGTACATAACCTTGTTTGTTATGTGTTTGTGTTCAAGAACAACTGACATAATGTCGATTCATTAACATTGAACTTAGGACCAACAGCAGTATAACTCATGCCTGAACAAAACTAACACATCTGTTTTCTCAGTAATTGTAGCCTTCTTAGTCTTAGGAACCAAACAGCACTTCAGCACTATGCTTGGGGGCCATTTTAAACAACAAAGTTACCAACAAAAAGCACAAAAAATGCAAAGAATGTAGCACTAAGTAGACCACTTACAGGGTACTTGTTTACAGTGTGAGAGCTGAAACAAGAAAGCAGAGTGTGGCCTGGTTCAGCCTCAGCTAGGAACTTGAGCATCCGGTGACTTAGAATTTTTACCTCTCTGCATGTAATCTGCAAAAGACTGCCAAGAGCCACATGTATTGATTTAAGGTCATGAATAAATTTTAGTGAGCAGTGGGCTTGCAAATGCCAGATCTGCAAAGGAGAATCAACCGTACTTATAAGTAAAAACAACAACAAAAATCCCCAAGTCCAGCAAGTTTTCTCTCCAGCTTTTACTACAAAACTTTGTGTTAAGCAAAGACAGTCTGGGAAAAATTGCATGGTAAAGAGAAGAGAAGATTCGGAGGTGGGCCTAAGATTGATCTTAAACCCCCCAGAATTAGGTGAGATAAGCCAGTCACAAAAAGACAAATACTGTATATGAGGTGCCTAGAGCAGTCAGGTTCATAGAGACAGGAAGTAGAGTGGTGGTCTCCAGGCGGGGGCAGGAGGTATGGGGAGTTGTTGTTTAATGGGTACAGAGTTTCAGTTTTGCAAGATGAAAATAATTCTGGAGATTGGTGGCACAACAGCGTGAATGTATTTAACACAACTAAACTGTACACTTAAAAATGGTTAAGATGGTAAGTTTATGTTATTTGTATTTTACCACTATTTAAAAAACCAAAAACAGAAGTGGCCAAAAAGCAGGTAGAAATGAAGAGAGTTGAACTCAGAGGGGAAAATACACTTAATTTCAGAAATGAAAACAAAATTCCAAGGTGTCCAAAGGAGAATAGAATCAAATAAAATTTAGTAAGGGGAGGCTTTGAAGAAAGCCAGAAAGATAACCAAGAGAAGGAAAACGAGATGAAGTAAAAAGGATCAGAAAAGGAGTGTTGAAATGAAAGAGAAAGAAAAACTACCTGTGTGTAGTGGTTTCCATGCAGTAGCAAAACAAAACAAATTAGCAGAATATTGAAATGCATAATCTCCCGCAAAACACCAAAAAATAAATAGACCTGAATCCACGTGTCATGAATATTCTGTTGTGGTCCGAACGCTGGTTGGAAAAGAATTTCCAGACACAAGGCAGAATGTAAAGACAGGATTTATTAGAGGGAAGGGTCGTGCCAGAACAGCGGGCCGAATTCCTAGTAGTCTGGGAGAGTCGAGCCCGAGCATGTGCTGTTGATCAGTTTTTATAGCCAGAAAACAAAGGAATGGTCTGAGGTAAAAATTTCATTTACTGATTGATCGAGGCACATATACCTTCCTTCTGTAGGGTGGGAGTGGGGCAGGGCAGATGCCTTTCCTTATTTGGGACAGGTCCCGTTGCCCAGGTGGGTGTCACCCAGGTGGGCTCAGGAATTTCGTAACCATGGCAACATGGGGGGGAGGGCGAGTAAGAGTCCGGTAGGGGGTGTAACACTGACACTTTTTCAAGAAGTGTCGTCCTTTGTCCTTGAGGCACCATTGTCCTTGGAGCACCATAGATTCTATTTCATGAATAGACAAGAAATAGACACTTTGTACCTGGGAAAGTTTATGTGCAATTTTCCTAGTAAAATTAAAAATCCTCAGGATTTCTAAGAAAAAAAAATCAACTCACAAGGGCAACATTGTTAGACTTTTTAAAAAACATACAAAGCAAGGCAGGAATGGAGGAACATTAAAAACAAACAAACAAACTAGGCAACATGGGGGGGAGGGCGAGTAAGAGTCTGGTAGGGGGTGTAACACTGACACTTTTTCAAGCAGTGTCGTCCTTTGTCCTTGAGGCACCATTGTCCTTGGAGCACCATATATTATTCTATTTCATGAATAGACAAGAAATAGACACTTTGTACCTGGGAAAGTTTATGTGCAATTTTCCTAGTAAAATTAAAAATCCTCAGGATTTCTAAGAAAAAAAAATCAACTCACAAGGGCAACATTGTTAGACTTTTTAAAAAACATACAAAGCAAGGCAGGAATGGAGGAACATTAAAAACAAACAAACAAACTCAATGAAAACGTATGAACTGTCGACTGAAAAAAAACACACACACACACAACGTGAGAGTTGTGAGTTAAGTTTTATTTGGGGCAAAATGTGGACTATAGCCCGGGAGACAGCCTCTCGGGTAGCTCTGAGGAACCGCTTGCAGGAGCTGGGGGGAAGGGCAGTATTCTATACGATGTCAGGGAAGGGGACACGTGCATTCAAGCACACGTTGAGGCAGAGGCTGGCTGCTGGTCCTGAGGAGCAGACGTCACTGGTGATGATGGTAGTGCTTTTCTAGATACCAGCAGATGCAGGAATCGGGCTCATACAATCTTCTCCAGAAAATATCTAACTATATGAAGGTCTGTTCTGCCGTTTTTCCCAGAGCACAGAGGGCCTCACTCCTGATCTCCACCCTGAGCTCCTTTCAGGGGTTAAAGGTCAGCAGCTGCAGCGGTTTGTGACCTAGTCCTTATACATCGTCTCCTGAAAATATCTAACTATATGAAGGTCTGTTCTGCCGTTTTTCCCAGAGCACAGAGGGCCTCACTCCTGATCTCCACCCTGAGCTCCTTTCAGGGGTTGAAGGTCAGCAGCTGCAGCGGTTTGTGACCTAGTCCTTGTAGAGGCAGGTGGCAAGTGCCAGTTTGTAGTTGGCAGAACCAAGGAATTTATATTTAGCCAAAATAGCCTTTAGAAAAACAGTTATGGGATCTGTACCCTGAGCTCTTTTGAGAAATCCACTCGTTGCCAAGCTTGGACCAATTAAGAGGTAAGAACGTAAACATCAGCGAAGGGAAAAATGGTGAACATGTAATATTGTAGGTCTGTGGAGAGAAGGTGTGGGCTAGGGCAGAGAATAAGGCACAAACATGTGCTGATGAATAGAAATAATGTAATTAAGAAGGGAGAGAAAGAAAAGAACTTCTCATAGATTACTGCATAGGCAATAGGTTAGACACGTAAAAACTAATAAATTGTTTAGTAAAGGAATGAATAAGGAAATGGGGGCTAAGGGCACTTGAAAATTTAAGTACACTAGAACAAAAATATAAACCTCTTAACAAAAGAACTAAAAATCAAAGAGCAAGGAATTCACATTAAGTGGAGAAAGAAACACGGGAAATATACACACAGTTATCAAACAACAAGATATTTTTGAGGCGAAACGTGTTAGTCATGTCAATAAATGTGAATGGACCTAACTCACTATTAAAAGAAAAATTTTTAATTTTCCTCAGAAAGCAGGATATAACTATCCTAAAACAGTGATTCACAAAGGCTAACAATGTGTACTGAAAGATATACTGAGCAAATGGAAACAATAAAAAAGCAGGTAATGATTGTGCTATTAGACAAAGTAGGATTCATGCCAAAAACCATTAAATCCAACAAAGAATCACTATCATTTTTTGTGATAGACAGAATGCCTCTGTCTTCCCCCAGTGATGTCCATGCCCTAATCCCTGAAACCTGTGAGTATAATATACACGAAATGTCAAAAGGGACTTTGCAGATGCGATTAATGTTATAGACTTTAAAATATGGAGCTGACCCTGGATTATCTTGATGGGCCCAATCTAGCAGCACAAGTCCATAAAAGCAGAGAACTTCCATGGCTAGAGTCAGAGAGATGTGCTAAAGTAAAGTGTAAGAAAGAGACATTCAGAATGTAAGACTTGAGCTGCCATTACTGATTTGAGGATGGAGGGGACGTGAAAAGGAATGCAGGAAATGAATGCCTTCAAGGAACTGAGAGGCTCCCAGCTGATAGCCAGCAAAGAGATGAAGACCTCAGTCCTATGACCTTAAGGAGCTGTATTCTGTTCCTCAGACTTGATCATCTCAATCAGTTTATCTTCAAGTTTAATGATTCTTTTCTCCTGACTGATCAGATCTGCTGAACTTTTCACTTTGTTTTCTAGTGAGCTTTTTGTTTCAGTTTTTATATTTTTCATCTTGAGAATTTCAATTCACTTCCTTTCTTATAATTTCCATTTCATTGTTGATATTCTGTATTTGGTGAGAAATTGTTCTCATAATTTGTTTTAGTTCTTAAGACATGCTTTTCTTTAGTTCCTTGAACATATTTAAAATGGTGGCTTTAAAGTTTTTGTCGAGTAAGTTCAGTGTCATCAAGGACTTCCTCAAGGACAGTGCCTGTTGATTTGTTTCTTCTATTAGTCATACTTTCTTGCTGCTTTGCATGTCTCTTTAATTTTTTTTTTTTTTTGGTTAAAACCTGGGAAGTTTTAAATAATATAATGTGGTAACTCTGGAGATCAGAGTCTCCCCTGGATTTGCTGTTATTACTCTTTGTTGTTTGTTTAGTGACTTTTGTGAATTATTCTGTAAAGTCTGTATTCTTTGTTGTGTGTAGTCACCCAAGTTTCTGCTTGGTTACTTTAGTTAATAACTGGACGAAGATTTTCTAAACACCTAGAACCAGTAAGTCTCAGTCTTTGCTGAGGGGCTGTGTGTGAGTGGAGACATGAGTTCAGCACCCAGGCTGGCACTGCAGTGCTGCCTTCTCCTGCACTTCCTGCTCGTGCAGACAGAGCTTCGGGGTCAACCACAAGTGGACATTTAGGCCACTCCTGTCTTTCCTGAGCATGCACAGGGCCTTCTTCATTCCCAGGAATATGTGGAAACTTTTCAGAGCACCTGTGGACATCTCATTCCCTAGGTTTCCGTTTTAATCTTTTTAGTTAGTTTATTTTTTTGCCTGATATTGACTAGCTCTTGTGGCCATGAAGTTCATTGGTTGCCTGTAATTTTTTGACAGACACTCCTGCGGAAAAGGAATTTTTGCACTGTGTGAACTCCAGTTCAGGCCAAACACAGACAGTCTTGCAAATGGGATCGTCCATGGCATTACCAGGCGGGTCGAGTAATGGCAGTTCTCTGGGAAGGAGACTCTGAGAGAACTTCAGCCCCTTTCTGCTTTCACAGGTGGCTACCAGGCTTATGGCTTTTACAGGCCATCTACCATGCACGAGAGAGGAGGGATTGGTACTAGAGCAAGTCGGAATGCCACAGTGCTCTGTGCTCTTGCTGAGATTCAGCTGTTTTTCCTGAATAAATGCTCCTAGATTGTTGCATGCCTCTGGTTAATTTCCAGAGTGTTAAAAAAGTTGATTCTGACCATTTATGCCAGTTTTCTCATTGCTTTTAGGGGGGAAAGGATTTTCAGACGTTCTTATTCTGTTACCTTTACTGATGTCATCTCTTTGGCTTAATTTTTTTTTTTGCGGTACGCGGGCCTCTCACCGTTGTGGTCACTCCCGTTGCGGAGCACAGGCTCCGGACGCACAGGCCCAGCGGCCATGGCTCACAGGCCCAGCCGCACCGCGGCACGTGGGATACTCCCGGACTGGGGCACGAACCCGTGTCCCCTGCATCAGCAGGCGGACTCCCAACCACTGCGCCACCAGGGAAGCCCTGGCTTAATTTTTATTTTAAAACTAACACTATAGCTAGTGTGGAATATGTAGCATTTAGGTCAGCCCAGGGTGGTCACCACTGACATGATTCTGGAAGTACTAACTTAAGTTCTTATATATAAATATATACAGTTTCCTTGGTCTTTATAAACCATTTATCTTTTTAATATTTTTTCTTTGTTTTGTAAGTAGCTGTGATTAAACAGTCTAACTCTGGGTCATGCATCTCAACAGAGTGGGAAAGTAGTTAAGGATTTTCTTTTCTTTTCCTCCCCCAAAATGGGGATCAGGGGAGGGGAATGTTAATTTCTCCTGCTGTCTCTGGGTCATGTTCCTCTACTGCTCATTGGTAGTTGGCAGCTGTACTACCTCATGCTACAAGCTGTTTCTTATCAACAGGCTACTGGGAAGTAATATGTTTCCTCAGTGTAAGGATATTGTCTCCAGTTCACTTAGGCATCAAGTGCCATGCTCAAACCTAGTAGAAGAAGATTGTGTACGCTCCTTTACCTGCTACTGATAAACTCTGTTACTATGAAGGGGTCACTCACACTTATTTAGCAACGAGTAGAAGATTGTGTGCGCTCCTTTACCTGCTACTAATAAACTTCTGTTACTGTGAAGGGGTCACTTCACACTTACTTAGCAATGAAATATTTTTAAATAAATGAATGCTCATGTGAAACCCCATATGTAAAATGGATACATGCAGGGGTCTTTATTTCAAATGACGCCTATAGTCGTTTTTTGTGTTTTTTTTTTAAATAAATTTATTTATTTATTTGTTTGGTTTTGGCTGCATTGGGTCTTCGTTGCCGCGCCCAGACTTTCTCTAGTTGCAGCAAGCAGGGGCTACTCTTTGTTGCGGCTTGCGGTCTCTAGAAAACAGACTCAGTAGTTGTGGTGCACGGGCTTAGTTGCTCCGCGGCATGTGGGATCTTCCTGGACCAGGGCTCGAGCCCATGTCCCCTGCATTGGCAGGCGGATTCTTAACCACTGCACCCCCAGGAAGCCTATAGTCTTTTTGGTCCTCTCTTGCCAAGCTGCTTCTTCCAGTGAGCTCTAAAGGCACTCTTTCAGAACTGAAGAGTTCCCTAGAACACAGTCCTAAAATTTTTTTCCAGATTCATCTTTATATGCTGGGTAGGATAATGGGTTGTTATTCTACTTTTTTTATCCTGTCAGAATTCTAAAATATACTCAACGATCATGTGAAATAAGATGAAAAATCTCCTTAACATTCATGATGTTTCCCATCTATTCCTATCAATTCCAGGCAAAGGACAAACCGAAACACTTAACTGTACTTAATAGGAATCTTCCTTTTGGCTCTCGCCAAACATAGATTTCATCCCTTTTTTTATTCTGAAATTTTATTCCTTAGAGACCCAGTTCCAATCATTGTTTTCCTTGTTTTCTGTGGTCCTACTATAAAGTTCATATGCTATCCTTTCATACTAAATACATATCCTTTCATACTATAAAGTTCATACTTGAGTACAAGGAAGTGTACAATGCTTATTACCACATCCTTCCGCAGAGAGAGTTCTATATGACAGTTTCTTCAGTGCTGTTAGTACTCTATTTCAAGAATATTATCAGTTATATAGAATTTTTTAGGCTGTGGTATAATCTATTTATAAGATATACACAGCTGACCCGTGAACAGCATGGTGTGAACTGCTCAGGTCCACTTACACATGGATAATTTTCAGTAGCACATATTACAGCACCATGCCATCCGCAGTAGGTTGAATCTGGATGTCGCAGTGGGCCGACTGTAAGTTCTATGCAGATTTTTGACTGTGCAGAGGGTCAGTGCCTCTAACCCCTGCATTGTCCAAGGGTCAGCTATATAGTATCTCATTACTTCTGTGAGAAAATGTTCCAACTTCTCTGTTTTAACAACAGGTTAACGTAACCTGATGAGTTTCTTGGTTTTGGTTTTTTGTGTATGTATATTAGTCTTAATGTAGTTTT
Source organism: Neophocaena asiaeorientalis asiaeorientalis (assembly GCF_003031525.2). Lineage (NCBI taxonomy): Eukaryota > Metazoa > Chordata > Mammalia > Artiodactyla > Phocoenidae > Neophocaena > Neophocaena asiaeorientalis. The sequence goes on from NW_020173921.1 coordinate 339,261, forward strand.
CAGTTAACTTTTTATATTTGAGTATAACTGAATATAAACCTTTTATTGGACCTAGCAAAGAGTCTCATTTGTTTACTTACCAATGAAAACTTTCAAATGCATTGTCTCTTTTGTGTTTTTGTTCTCAAATAGTCTCATAATGAAAATTTAGATGATGTGTGCCTAGGATTATATACTATATGATTACATATTAAATTAAAATTTATCTTAGGTCATTTTTTTTACATCATTGTCGTATGCTAGTAACCCATTGAGCATAATGGTTTTGTGCTTTTAATATCAACTTCAGAAGTATATTTTAACGATTTATTATTTTTTTGCTTTTAGATCATTTGGGGAATATTTTTCATCTTAGTTGCCTTGCTGTTTATAATTTCTCTCTTCCTGTCCAAGTAAGTACAGTAGACACATTTTCTAAAGCACTAACACACATCCTATGATATTATACATTTTCCACACTGAATTCCATTAGTGTAGCCCTATTCATCTTAAGTAGCTATTTTACTTCAAGTGTTCTATAGCATTAACTCAAAGAATGAGTAAAAAGCTCCAATAATAGACAGTATTTCTTTATTCTGTATCAATTGAACAATATCTGTAAGATATTTAAGTGAGGTTTAATTTGTTATCTGTGGTTTTCTTTGTCTCCATTGAGTCTGCATGCTTAAGTTATGATGATATTCTTTCTAAAGTAACTGAAAATGTGGTGCAATATGTAAATTCACTCTTTATACATTTTTTTGTTATAGTTTGGATAAAGCTCTTCATTCAGCTGGAATAGATTCTGGTTTCATAATTTTTGGAGCTAACCTGAGTAATCCACTGAATATGCTTTTGCCTTTACTACAAACAGTAAGTAAAAAAATCATCCATTTTATACTCTAGCAAACATTGTCACACTCTGTCAAATTATTATGTTGACAAACCTATTAGTACTTGGAAGTATATGCTTGTGCCCTCTGCTGATTTGGCTTTTTATTTACATATAACTTCTATGTTGATATGTTGCTTTAAAAATTATTGTATTGATGTATTACTGAACTCTCATGTTATACATAACTTGATTTGGGGATACGTGATAAGACTTAGGGGTGAACTTTTCCAAGCACTTCCCGTTTTTACTTTTTAACGAAGTCTTTTATTCCATATATAAATGTAATTTTTAGTTTAATTTGTTATAGGATTTTCCTTAGGATAATGATACTGAGCAATTTGGTAATAGTTTGGTAATTGTTTCTTGCAGGTTTTTTTTTTTTTTTTTTTGCATTATCATAGTAACCTGATCAGGGTTGATATTTTAAACGTTGCCAAATATGAACAATGAATTTTCAGTTAATTTTACGTGACTTCTAAAGCCCTTATTGTTTGTGTATTAAGTTTAATTTTATCTTTTTTCAGGTGTTTCCTCTTGATTATATTCTTATAACAACTATTGTTATGTACTTTATTTTTACTTCAATGGCGGGGATTCGAAATATTGGCATATGGTTCTTTTGGATTAGAGTGAGTATATGTTACAATATCATTTTGATTTTTTCATCATTTTGTGCATAATCTCCATTATTGCAAATTATCTTAGATTTATAATATAGAAGTTGTAAATATCTTGATACCAAAAATGGAAATACTAGCTTTTTCACTTCACGTTAACATAAAAGTGCTCTTCGTCTACAGGGACGCTTTTGCCCTCCCGGATCCATTTGGCAAAGTCTGGGGATGTTTTCAGTTGTTATAACTAGGAGGCGCTACTGGCATCTGTTGGTTAGAGTACAGGGATTCGGTTAAACATCTTGCATTGCATAGGGCAGCCTCCCACAGCAAAGACTTTCCAGCCGAAAACATCGGTAGTGCCGAGGTGGAGAAGTCCTGGGCTAGAAGTTCTATTATTTTCCTTAGTGTTAGGCTTCATGGGAACACACTGAAGCACAGCTGGACTCATGGTAGCTCAAAAGATGGCCCTTACTACTGGGAGTGAAAGATTACTGTATGTTTGGAGAAAGGGTCATTTTCCTCTTAGAGTCATCTTGATATAAATTAAGAATTTTAAAACGAGATACATCATCTTCATACTTCCAGCTGTGGGTAAAATTCAGTTAAATAGTGGCTTGAACTAATGAAAGACTTCTTGCTGTGGAACATTCTTAAAATCTAGCATTGCTTCAGTAGCTCAAAAATCAAGTCTAATATCTCTGGATTCCTCTTGGCTTCTCCCTCATGATTGTGATAAGGCTGCTTCAACCCCATTTATTCTGTCCGTGTTCCATAAGGAAAACGTAGCTAGGAGAAGTGGTGATACCTATATCAAAAAGCAAGACTTTCCCAGAAGTCCCCAACAGACTGCTTTCCTTTTGACGTTTAATGTTTTATCACTACCAGCCACTACTAGGAGTAGGGAAGCTGGGAAACGTACATTTTTAGGTGATCATATCCCGTCCAGTATTGGAGTCCTATTACTCTATACTGTACTACAATCTAGTAATAAAACAGGGAGGTGCTATTTTAGTTGCTAGAATAAAAATGTGCTCTGCCGTTGAAATGAAGCCCGTCACCAGGCTCCTTCTATCTGTTACCACATGTTTTAGTTTCCCTCCTGTATGGATACATGTGAAAATAGCTGTAGTCAGATGAACATAAATTACCATAAACTATATTATAGTTTTATAGTAGAGTATAACATGAGGATATCGTATTTCATAGAAATGAGTATTTAAAACATGTGGCATGTCTGTCCTTGGGAAGTAATATTATATAAAACTCAAATATATTAGTAATACTTACAGTTGAAACTCCTCTAATCTTTAGATAGAAGTAGTTCTCAGTTCTTCTTAGCTCTAGGAACTTCTAACAGATGCTATTACATAATAAGTTTAGAAGATTTTTCTGAAACAGACCGTGTGAGTACAAATATATTCTCTAGGTCTTGAGTTTTTAAAATACACATGAATCTAAACCTAGAAGCTTTACAGGGAAAGCGTTGTTATTCTTTGTTATTCTTATAATTATCTGGAAAGGTTAAGAATTCTTAGCATTTATTTTGGGAAAAAGAAACGGTGGATTGAACTGTGTTCGTTACCCCCCTAACAAAGGCGTGGGACTCAGTCCCTTCACATGAAACGTGTTGCTGGAATATCATCCCTGTGTTCTTTCGTTCCAGTTGTATAAAATCAGAAGGGGGAGAACCAGGCCCCAGGCGCTCTTGTTTCTCTGCATGATACTTCTGCTTATTGTGCTTCACACTAGCTACATGATTTACAGCCTCGCCCCCCAGTATGTTATGTACGGAAGCCAGAACTACCTGATAGAGGTAAGTGCACACTTTAAAAAGTCAGTATTTTGATATTTTAAACATAGTGAAATCTAAAATCAAATTCTCATTTGTGAAAGCTAACATATTAGCTCATCAGGTTAAACTTAATATTGCTAAAACTAGTTTTTCATTCCATTTCTCAGCATGTTTATATTTGTTTCAAACAAGTTCTTTTTAAAAATAACACTGAATTTCATTACAGTAGTTCCTTAAATGGATCCCATGGTGCCAAGCTACTGAGCTGTGTCTCAGCACTTCACTAAAACTCATAATGTTTACTCTAAAATAATATTTTAAGTAAGTTTATTAATATGGCTCCCCAAAAAGTTTTGGTGTGCAGAAAATTATGTCTGCTCATTGGTACCATGAATCCCATAGGAGAGACTTTATAACTATTTTATTTGTACGTAACTATGCTTTCTCTTAACATGACAGGGATCCTCTTACCTGTTACGGTGATTCCTTGGTGTTGATCTTTCAAAAGCCAGCTGTGATTCCTAGTTGTACCTGGAGAGCTAGTTTGAATATTTTGACAGCTTAACATATTTTGACCATATCTAATTCAGCCTTTGTTTAGTTTCCTTTTCCTAAAATATCTCTTGCTTTACCTTCTAACAAGTCAAATCAAATCCATGTTTCACAGCCCAGTTCAAGCCTTACTTTAATGGAGTTTTTCATTATTAATCCATTCTCCCCGGGTCACTCCTTTATCCTGTACTTCCTCCATTCTTTCTTTACTCTAATATGTAATTAGGAACAAACAAACAAGATCTAGTAAGCACATCAGACCTTTAATACCATCCATAATATTGCTAAGGATTGAAAAGTTAGTTCATTGAAAAATATTAAGTAACAATGCCAGTGGATCAAAGATAAGACACGATCATAATGGAGGTAACGAATGACACAAGTTTGGGAAATGATGCTAGAAGGTCACCTTAGTCATTTTTTTCATTTCTTATACCTTTTATTCTCTTCTTGCCTTATCTCCTGCACCTGGTTCACTAGGTCATGCTTATAAAACATTCTTCTGTGAATGAATGAAATATCGTCATGCTTTTGCATGGATGAATGATATTCTTTTCTTGTTCCACAGTGGAAAAATAAGTAGGCCGTTTCTCTGGGCAGAAGCTCTGTTGTTCAACACAGGGCCTAATGATTGTTATAGGAAAGCCCTAATGTTAAATTTACCCTAAATCTTTTTCTTCTAGTTGCAATTTTATGTAATTTACCTTTTAGAATATTAGCTAGATGTAGTTTAATAGAAAACATTATAAAGTTCATAAAGTGATTACTTTTTAATCGAAATATATTAATATACTATTTATATTTTAACTATATTTTATCTTTCAGAGCAATATAACTTATGATGCCCATAAAGGCAATTCAACCCTTTCTGTGCCAAAGAGATGTGATGCAGATGCCCCTGAAGGTAAAGTAGCTTTTATCACCCATCTTAGAATTTATAGCTCTGTAAGAAAAGATGTGTCATGCATTTTGGCGTCTTAATCATTTGATGCATTTGTTTTAATATGTGGTGACAAAGGAAATTCTAGCAAGAAGACCTTGGTGTCTTCAGTAGAATATCTTGGTAATTTACTGATTTCCATTAGGGAAAGTATCATTACAAAGTATTTACTTTTGAAGAACAAAACGTAGTTATTATTTATCACGTGTACTAGTATAATGAGAAACATTCTAAAGGTCTTTTTTCATTGTTCTTAAAAATTTCAGGAGAGTTTTGGTGGTATCTGCAATATTTAGGACTGAGGCCTAAAGTACCTATGACCTAGAACAAATTTTGATCCATCCAACTCTGGTTACTTTAGTTAATAATAATAATGTTAATGATGACAGCGATTAACTATTAAGAACATGTAATTGTGTTTCAGACACTGTGCTAAGTACTTTGTGTGTATTCTGACAAAAGCTCTGAGATCCTCTGCTCTTAACCTCTGTGAATTTTGAGACAATCTTTTTTTTTTCTGTTTTCTGTGTGCTAAGATGAGGGTTTTTTTTCCCTTTGAATATAATAGTATGCTTTTATTTCAGGGTAAAATAATATGTCAAATATAGTATATTTCTTGATAAATCATTCAGGGGTACCGTTATGGAAAAGATAAATTTGGAGTTTTTTACCAGGGTCAACTCTGGAATGTGGTAGAGTAACAGGAATAGGTACAGAGTCCAGGGTAGCCCAGTGGAAGAAGTACAGAGCTCTACGTGGAGATCACTGTGGGGTGGTGGTCTTCAGAAAGCAGGGCTTCAGAAAAGGGAGAGCAGAGCTGCCTCTCAAGGTGAATGAAGAATTTACCTGGTATGTGCATCAAGGGGAGGCTGTTCTAGGCAGAGGAACAAAATGCTCAAACGTAATTCGCTTAAATTGTAAAGTTTTGTGTTCCAGCGAATGTAAAGCACTGTTATTGTTTTGTTGTTTTAATTCTGGAGGGGTGTGGGTTAGAGGGAGGGAGAAAATGGGATTGCAGAGTTAGGACTCAAGCCCCGGAAGGCCTTGGAAGAGTTCTAAGCAAGGAAGTTGAAACTGTGGTCTGGTTTGTTTTCAGTAACTTTATTATAACAGAGAGAACGGGTTGGAGAAGTTGAGAGCTGAGCATAGAAATCGGCTGGGGGAGGCTGCCGGCAGGGGCTGTGTGCAGTCATGCAGGAGAGATGGTGAGAGCCTGGAGTAAACAGTGGTCTGGAGGGTGTGAGATGAAGAGAGAAGCAAGAGGATTTCTGCTTGCTTGGGTCTGAAGCAGTGGCAAGGCAACAGAATATTCTAGAATGGCCCTCCAGTTACTGAGTAATGGGGTAAATTTTGGTATCAGCAAGCTGAGTTAAAAATGGATACTAAGATTAGAGAAGAAATGTAAGAAATGCTTAGTTGACTTGAGATGTCTCACAGACCTTGAGGCGGAGATTTCGTGGGCACTTGGATATTTGCATAATGAACTCAGAAGGTGGAGAGAGAGGAGCGTGGAGACCAGGGCTCGGAGGAGGACGGCTACCCAGGGGCAGGCGGGTGAAGCAGGTGTGGGGAAGGGGACTGCACAGAGGCGGTGGAGGCGAAAGCTAAGTGCAGTGAATAAAAAGCGATACAAAGCCGTGACTGAGTTTATATTCTTCACATAAATTATTTGTGGAGATTGAGAGGGATTGGATGGAAACTAGAGCAGGCGTGCAGGGTCGGGGACAATCTTTGTTTTTTTCTTTTTAAACGAGGAGAGACTTCAGGGAAGATGGAATGGAATTAATGGAGCAGGAAAAGTTGAAGAAAAATATCACGAAGGTTAAATGATGGGCCAGTACCATCCAGTTCTGGAGGAGCTGGTATTTAGAGCATCAAAGACTGAATGCTTTAGCTAGAAGGAGGGATGCCTCTTTCTCTAGAGCAAGGAAGGAAGCAACAATATGGACTCAGATAGTAATTTCTTAGGGTGAACAGGAAGTTCTGTATGATTGTCTCATTTTGCTGTGAAGTTTAAGTTCAGTCATCTGCTGAGAATTGTGTGGGCCATTGGGCACAGAACTGAAGAAAGTGGCAAAAGTTTTGATCGGTGAACAGAAGAAGGATCTGACTGAAGATAAGTTAGTGATAGATAAATATGTCAAGGACCAGAGATGAATTATCTATCTGTATTTTTGTGGAACAAATCTGTATAGCTGGTACCATTCTCCATCATTGCCTAGGCTGTCTGGGAAGGTGGGTTGAAGGACTGAAGTAGAATGGTAAGCCAAGGACAAGCTAAGAGTGAGAGAATGAGACCTACCGCAGAGTCCAGGGTGTAAGGGAAGGAAGGGAAGCGACTAAAACTGGGAGAAAAGAATAAATCAAGAGATGAGATGGGGAAGCAGACATGAAGAAGAAATAATAGTAAAAGGTTTCTTTTTTTTTTTTAACATCTTTATTGGAGTATAATTGCTTTACAATTGTTTGTTAGTTTCCGCTCTACCACAAAGTGAATCAGCTGTACATATACATACATCCCCATATCTCCTCCCTCTGGTGTCTCCCTCCCACCCTCCCTATCCCACCCCTCTAGGTGGTCACAAAGCACTGAGTTCATCTCCCTGTGCTATGCAGCTGCTTCGCACTAGCTATCTATTCTACATTTGGTAGTGTATATATGTCCATGCCACTCTCTCGCTTTGTCCCAGCTTACCCTTCCCCCTCCCCATGTCCTCAAGTCCATTCTCTATGTCTGCGTCTTTATTCCTGTCCTGCCCCTAGGTTCATCAGAACCATTATTTCTTTAGATTCTATTATAGGTTTCTATTATAAATAAATGTGACTTGATTTTCCAGCTCTACTTTTGTAATGAGTTTAGTCCCAGGTTTTTTACTTTGAAATGTACATACACATGTCACACTAGGGTTGATAGTTGAAATGCTTTGGGTTGTCATTTTTAGCTCAGTGAAAGTAGAATGAAAAATTACTGTTGAGTTGATTTGTAATTTTTTTTTTAAGAGGGCACTGATCTTGAAGATAAAATAGGTTCTGTTTCTTAAATTCTTACAGTAGTATTGAAACCTTAGCAGAAAAACATCAAAATTTCAAAATTAAGTTGCACTGATAAAGGTGTTTAAAATGCCCTTATATTGCTGAACTGAGTGAATTTTTGTGTTATAGATCAGTAAGTTTAGTTAAATCATACCCTTAGCCATAACTTTTTTATGAATCACATTCAGTATTTTTCTTTATCAGTCTAATCTAATTTATAGTGACTTAAATCAGGGGTCCCTAGCCCCCAGGCCACGGACTGGTATCGGTTCCTGGCCTGTTAGTAACCAGGCACACAGCAGGAGGTGAGCGGCAGGCAAGCAGAGCGAAGCTTCGTCTGTATTTGCAGCCGCTCCCCATGGCTTGCATTACCGCCTGAGCCCCGCCTCCTGTCAGACCAGCTGCAGCATTAGATTCTCACAGGAGCGCAGACCCTACTGTGAACTGCACATGCGAGGGATCTAGGTTGCACGGTCCTTATGAGAATCTAATGCCTGATGACCTGAGGTGGAGCTGAGGCGCTGATGCTAGCGCTGGGGAGCAGCTGCAAATACAGATGATCATGAGCAGAGAGCTGGTACCATTCTCCATCATTGCCTAGGCTGTCTGGGAAGGTGGGTTGAAGGACTGAGTAGAATGGTAAGCCAAGGACAAGCTAAGAGTGAGAGAATGAGACCTACCGCAGAGTCCAGGGTGTAAGGGAAGGAAGGGAAGCGACTAAAACTGGGAGAAAAGAATAAATCAAGAGATGAGATGGGGAAGCAGACATGAAGAAGAAATAATAGTAAAAGGTTTCTTTTTTTTTTTTAACATCTTTATTGGAGTATAATTGCTTTACAATTGTTTGTTAGTTTCCGCTCTACCACAAAGTGAATCAGCTGTACATATACATACATCCCCATATCTCCTCCCTCTGGTGTCTCCCTCCCACCCTCCCTATCCCACCCCTCTAGGTGGTCACAAAGCACTGAGTTCATCTCCCTGTGCTATGCAGCTGCTTCGCACTAGCTATCTATTCTACATTTGGTAGTGTATATATGTCCATGCCACTCTCTCGCTTTGTCCCAGCTTACCCTTCCCCCTCCCCATGTCCTCAAGTCCATTCTCTATGTCTGCGTCTTTATTCCTGTCCTGCCCCTAGGTTCATCAGAACCATTATTTCTTTAGATTCTATTATAGGTTTCTATTATAAATAAATGTGACTTGATTTTCCAGCTCTACTTTTGTAATGAGTTTAGTCCCAGGTTTTTTACTTTGAAATGTACATACACATGTCACACTAGGGTTGATAGTTGAAATGCTTTGGGTTGTCATTTTTAGCTCAGTGAAAGTAGAATGAAAAATTACTGTTGAGTTGATTTGTAATTTTTTTTTTAAGAGGGCACTGATCTTGAAGATAAAATAGGTTCTGTTTCTTAAATTCTTACAGTAGTATTGAAACCTTAGCAGAAAAACATCAAAATTTCAAAATTAAGTTGCACTGATAAAGGTGTTTAAAATGCCCTTATATTGCTGAACTGAGTGAATTTTTGTGTTATAGATCAGTAAGTTTAGTTAAATCATACCCTTAGCCATAACTTTTTTATGAATCACATTCAGTATTTTTCTTTATCAGTCTAATCTAATTTATAGTGACTTAAATCAGGGGTCCCTAGCCCCCAGGCCACGGACTGGTATCGGTTCCTGGCCTGTTAGTAACCAGGCACACAGCAGGAGGTGAGCGGCAGGCAAGCAGAGCGAAGCTTCGTCTGTATTTGCAGCCGCTCCCCATGGCTTGCATTACCGCCTGAGCCCCGCCTCCTGTCAGACCAGCTGCAGCATTAGATTCTCACAGGAGCGCAGACCCTACTGTGAACTGCACATGCGAGGGATCTAGGTTGCACGGTCCTTATGAGAATCTAATGCCTGATGACCTGAGGTGGAGCTGAGGCGCTGATGCTAGCGCTGGGGAGCAGCTGCAAATACAGATGATCATGAGCAGAGAGGTGTGACGGCACAGAGACCCTCATAAATCAGCTGCTTGCAGACTCATGTCAGAACCCTACCAGTGAGTGGCAAGTGACAGTTAAGCTGCATCTGGTGGCAGGCTTTAAGTTGGAATCCGACACTTATTTTAGTATGTGCCTGGCCTGCCCATTATTTTATTTACCACTTCCATCCATGCCTCTTTCCTGCACTGCGTCCTTGTCTCATTCACAGTTTTTGGTAAGCCCACAAGATAACCCTAGGCAAAATGAGTAAAAAACAAACGTCGCTGGGCAGCTTCTTTGTTGCTGGGGAGCTTCTTTGAAAAGGGAGAAAGAAAGACCCAATGATGAGACAGAAGACTCTTAAGACTGCCAACAAAAAGAAAGCTGCATTTAAAAGAAAATACCAAGAGTCCTACTTAAGTTATGGGTTCATTGCAACAGGTGATTCACATTCTCCAAGCCCGCTTTGTATATAATATGTGGTGACTGGCTATCCAACAAAGCCATGAAACCTTCAAAACTGCTTTGCCACATGGAGACCAAGCACCCTGCATTAAAAGACAAGGCTTTGGAGTTTTTCAAAAGGAAAAATCATGAACATGAAGGAAAGCAATTATTGAAGGCCACCACTTCATCAAACGTGTCTGCACTGAGAGCATCCTTCTTAGTGGCTAACCGCATTGCTAAAGCTAAGAAGCCCTTTATATTGGGTGAAGAGTCGATCCTGCCTGCTGCTAAGGACATTTGTCATGAACTTTTAGGAGAAGCTGCAGTTCAAAAGGTCGCACGTGTTCCTCTTTCGGCTGGCACCATAACTAGACGAATTGATGAAATAGCAGAGGCTGTTGAGGCACAATTGTTCGAGAGGATTAATGAGTCACTGTGGTACACAATCCAGGTCGACGAGTCTACCGATGTTGACAACAAGGCAACAATGCTTGTTTTTGTGTGATATATTTTTCAGTAGGGTGTGCATGAGAATATGTTATGTGCACTTTTGTTACCAACCAACACCACAGCTGCAGAGCTCTTCAAGTCTTTGAATGATTACATATCGGGAAAACTGAATTGGTCATTTTGTGTCGGTATATGCACAGACAGCGGTTGCCATGACTGGATGGCTTTCTGGTTTCGCTACTCGGGTCAAAGAGGTCGCTTCTGAATGTGAGTCCACACACTGTGTCATCCATAGAGAAATGCTGGCTAGCCGAAAAATGTCACCTGAACTTAACGTTTTGCAGGATGTGATTAAAACTATCAACCACATTAAAGTACATGCCCTTAACTCACGTCTGTTCACGCAGCTCTGTGAGGTGATGGACGCAGAGCACACACGTCTTCTCTTACACACAGAGTGAGATGGCTTTCCAAAGGTAGATCACTGGCCAGAGTTTCTGAGTTACGAGAGCCTCTCCAGAGATTTTTAGAAAAACAGTCACCACTGGCAGCACATTTCAGTGACACAGAATGGGTCGCAAAACTTGCTTACTTGTGTGAAGTATTCAACCTGCTCAACGAACTCAATCTGTCACTTGAGGAGAGAACAGCAACTGTGTTCAAGTCTGCAGATAAAGTGGCTGCATTCAAAGCCAAACTGGAATTGTGGGGGTGACGAGCGAACATTGGGATTTTTGACATGTTTCAAACATTAGCAGAGATTTTGAAAGTCTGAGCCAGGGCCGCCTTTCTCCCAGCTGGTGCATGATCACCTAACTCAGCTTTCAGAAGAGTTTAGCATTACTTCCCAACCATAAAAGACCCCTGAACTGGGAAGGAATGGATCCACGACCACCCATTTGTGAATAAGCCAGGTGAACTGACTTTGTATTGGAAGAGGATCAACTGCTTGATCGCAAATGACGGTGCCCTCAAAAGTATGTTTGAGACAACTTCACATCTCCATACGTTCTGGATTAAAGTCAAGGCGGAATATCCTGAGATTGCCACAAAAGCACTGAAGAGCCTGCCTCCATTTCCAACATCCCATCTTTGTGAAGCAGGGTTTTCTGCAGTGACAACAACCAGAACGAGATCACAGAGTAGACTGGTCACTGTCTCCCATCAGCCCCAGATGGGACCATCTAGTTGCAGGAAAACAAGCTCAGGGCTCCCCCAGATTCTGCATTATGGTGTGTTATATAATTATTTCGTTATATATTACAATGTAATAATAATAGAAACAAAGGGCACAACAAATGTAACGCGCTTGAATCATCCCCACACCATCCCCCCTCCCCCACTAGTCCGTGGAAAAATTGTCTTCCACGAAACCGGTCCTTGGTGCCAAAAAGGCTGGGGACCACTGGTTAAAATGACCTCCTTTGAACTGCCGAATATTTTTGTAAAACATTTTAGTTGACTTATTCTTTGAAATGTTGCTTTGCAGTACAGAAACATACCCTTTAGGTTTATGGCTTTATTTTTCCCAGTATTATTTTGGTTCTCCAGCTAATCTCTGAATGTCAAATTTGCCTGTGCATACTTGGAAGAGGATGGTAGAAATATGACCATTGAACTTGGGGTGGCAGGGTAGATTTTTTTAAGAGAATACTTTAAATAAAAATGATGAGGGGCTCTAAGAGAACTCTCCTCCGCCAGGTTCAAAATTAAGACGGCTTTGGGGACTGCTGCTCATACAGAAAATATTAATCCTTCTAATTCATATATAAGGAGATGAAAATTATTGAGTTTTAAATGTTAAACATTTTTTGAAATGATGGCAAAAGATGAAGGAGCAGGTTAGAACGTGAGATTTGACGCATACGGGTGGGGATGGGGTGTTAAGTGTGGTGACAGAGTCCAGTTACTGCACACTAGGAAATGTCAGCATGAAGAGGAGAAACGCAACACTATTACTTGTGACATTTTAGTGGGCACTTTGACTAGAGTAGATAATACTGTAATATAAATACCCCATAAGGTGCTTGATGTCACCTTCGTTGTGTACCTTTTGCAAGTAACAGAATTTTGGAGAATGATTTTTAGATTATGAAACAAAAATTATAATTTAGAGTGTTATACTTAAAATTATTTTGGAGGAAAGGTAATCTCCCTAGAAAGATGTTAAAGCAGTGATTTCTAAAAATACATATATTGACCTCTTACCATTATTAAGTGCATTTCATAGACTTGTTTTTCTTAAGTAATATTGCATTCATACATGAGGTGGTCTGGCATTTATTAAATGTTATAATGTTTGAGAGTCATCTAAAAATAGTTAAGGTTTTTTTGTGTTTAAAATGATCCTTTAAAGAATAGGATGATTTAACAGATTTATAAAGAATGCCTATCATACTATGTTCACAAAGTTACCTTAAAACAACAGTATTACTTAATTTACCCTTACAGGTAATGCATTGTTTATAAGTTCAAAATGAGTCAGCTGAGCAAATTAGAAATCAAGTTTTAAATTTTATATGCTAATATGACAAAAGGACTTTTATTTACATTCTTAGTTTCACGTTCTTTAATTGCTGCTTAATCTAATAAGCATTAATACACAGACAACGTATATGTTAGTGTGAATAAAATAGTTAAAACAGACACAGAATTATGAAGAATAACATAAATATACAGAAATATTTGAGCCCAAAGAGGAAGATGGATGATCAGTTTCCCTTTGTGGACAAACAGAATAGAGTACTGGGGTAGATTCTGGGAAGGAGAGAAAGCATCAGAGGAGACACGTATATACCACAGTTCCTGCCTTTGGAAAGCAAACAGCCTAATGGATTTGGATATGAAAATGAATAATTGTAATAGAAAAGTAAATGGCAAGCTATAATGAAGCTACAGACAAAATGCTATGGGAAGGCAAAAGGGGCTAATGGTTTTCTCTGCAGTGTGGGCCCCAAAGCATAAGTTAAATCCAAATGAACAAACAAAAAAAAACTGCAGGCTATTCCAAGCAGAGAAGGAACCTGCATTAACAAGGCATAAAAACAAATCTACTTGGCATCTTACAGAAAAAATAAATTGTGGCAGGAGCATTGAATATTTGGGGAGTACAGTGAGGGATGAAGCAAGAAAATATATTTCCAAATGATCAGTTTTAAAAATCTATGAACCCAAAGTCTTATTTCTGCCATCCTATTTAATTACTTTATCTTTCCTTGGAGTAAACTTGAGTTGTCTTATTTGGACATTAAAGCAACTGGAAATGTGATAATCTGTATAAATCAAACTGGATTTTTATGGATTATTCTGGTTAAGTATATTTGTTAATATGTATAGCCAGCCTTAAAAAATCATCGAATGATCTATGGCTTTAGATTTTAGCTTTAGGATATAATTTTACTAGGACAAATGGTTAAGATGACTCAAGTTAGCTGATGATGCTAAAATAGAAACTGATGTGTTAAACTTTAAACTACGTGAATTACAAAAAACTGACTTGAACTTAAAGAGCTAAAGCAGGGTTAAAATTATATATATTAAGTACAAAGGGAAAAGTAAGAATTATTTTGAATAACTAAATATAATGTTAGAGGAAAATTACTAAAGTAAAATGTGCGTTGATATCTTACTTTAGAAAGTAGTTGAACACTAAGTTCTGGAGTAAACAAGCCCGTTATCAAGGAGTGGCTCAAAATACATTCTCTATAAATAAAACGTGTTTACCAAGCTGTTTTGCTTTTGTCAGTGATAAAAGCAGGTTGACTTGTTTTCTCAGAACCTCAAGTACCTATCCTTCTGCAAACTTTTATCTAAGATATTATGTCAGTTAGAGATAGAGAATCTTTTCCCCCTCTTTTTCTGTATAACAAGTATAGAAATGGAAATACAGGCTACAAAGAGACACTTAAGTTGTAAACAATTTTTAAAATATAAACTAGAATGTTAAAGCAAAAAAAGGGGACTTTAGTGAGGCCATGCATCTAACTGGTTTAATACCCTTTTTTTGCAGATACAGATACTAAGGCCCTAAGAGATAAGTTAAAAGTTGATAGTATGAGACTTGGGACTATAATGCAAGTGTCTGGATTCCAAGTCTCTTTTTTTTCTACATTTCACATGTTTGTGTTTTGTTTGCATCATCTGCCCTTTAATTTTAAAAACAAAAGGGTGTTACTGCTTTTTTAGTATAATGGAGACAGTCATTTGAAGTCACTCACAGACGATATAAAAGAAAATCAGAGGTCAGAGAGCTTAAACCTAGGTTATGTGAGAAGGAAACATGAGTCTGGGCAATGAGAGATGAACAGAATACTAAAGCATTACAGGATCCAAGGTACCGCTGTGTGCAGAGATCATTCGTGTGGATGCTTCAGAGAGATATTTACCAACGAGCCAATCTTAAACCTTTGAGAGTGCAATTTCAGTTAGGGTAGTATGGGCTGAAGTATTAGAGAATTAAGTGAAAAGATTTAACTATGAAGAAAATTCCTTTCTGCATTTGTTTTTGGTTTGGGATTTTTACCATGCTTTCTAAATAGCCTTAAAAACCCCACATATAAATGGCACGTGGACTGAAAGCAAGAGGATATTGCTGAAAGTTGTATATGAATCTAATTTTTAGTATGATACCATACAGAAGTGCATTCAGGAGCTTCCTGTTTGGCTAATGCCTCTTGACTCTTTTTGCAAAGTGAGAATATTCTTAATTCCACAGATCTGTTTCCCTCACTCAGGCAGTGAGGGAGAACATGGGGTTCTGGTTTGAGTATTTTGGGTTGAGTCCTTTGTTGAACATCCAAGTACAGATCTTGAGTTGGCAGTTGAGTTGGGTCTGGAGTCTGGAGAAGTTTATGCCAGGTTGGCTGGGGCAGGTGGGAAGGAAAGCTGTGAGGTTGGATGTGAGATCACCTAGAGGGTGAACTCAAACAGAGAAGAGGTGGGAGGGTGGAGCTCTGTGGCCGTCCCGTTGCAAGAAGAGCAACCAGCAACGGAGAACTAAGAAGGAAGATTAGGTGACGGTAGTTTCCTGTAAGCCAAGGGAAGAGTGATCCACCATTTCAAGCAGTCAAGAGGAGAGACATATATAAACAGATTATTACAGTAGGAAGAGGGGATGCTACAAAAAGAGGAGCTGACCGTGAGATATTTGCAGGTGTTTCAGACGCCAGGCAGGAGAGGGCTTTTCTTTTCTAGGGAGGAGTAAGCAAGGCTAGAAGGAACGAGCTGTAAGAGTGGGATGACCATGGGATGTTTTTCCTGAGGTCAGCCAGGAGGGCTTGCTTAGGAAGGGCTGTCTGCTGGCTCAGGCTGAGGGTAGGGCAGAAGGAGCCCCTTTGGGGGCCTGGAGAAGGAGGGAAATCTAACTAAAGGTTACTCAGGTCAAATCAACAAGCCTCTTGTTCTGATTGATCATTGGGGACAAACAGCGTAGCAGATCTTTCGTGAAGGAGAGACAGAGTATAGAGGGCTGCTGTCTGGCTTCGTCCCAGGTAAACAAGGGAGGTGTCCAAGAGCCTTCTCTGTGCCACACATTATATCCTTTTTCATACTAAGTTCTCAAAACCTGGTGTGTGGTGTGTGTTTTATACTTAAGGAACATCTTAATTCAAACACTAAATTTTCATTATCTAAATGAGAACGTTTATTGGTTAAAGTGAAGTATAGTTCTACCAAAGCACTAAAGTTGTTTAATGAAAAAATATTTTACACTGCTTCAGTTTTTAGTTTAAGTTAAATTAATTAAAATTAAATACAATTAGAAATTCAGTTCCCTAGTTTCAGTCTCAGCCATGTTACCAGTGGCTGTTATACTCGACAGCGCAGGTCTAGAGCCCACGTGAGTGGTTGGCATCTCATAGGAAATGCAGCCTCTTACAAAGCTAAGCCCCTCCCTCTCCCAAGGATGGCACCATCATGTGAGGGTAAACCACAAGTAAAGTTAAACATATTACTTGCAGAAAACCGAAAGCAAAGTTGGCCCTTAGTGTCAAGAACAGGGAGGAAGGAATCACATTCCTAAGAAATTGTAGCTGCAGACTAGCTCTTTGCAGATTTGCAGGCCAAATGCACATCACCAGAGTGAATTCGTTTCATTGAAATTTCTGGCAGTGTGGTAGGCACATGGTGCAAGTAAATTTAATCCTCCCTAGAGGAAAGTACCATAATTCTTGGCTTCACGGAATTCCCACAGAGGAGTGCAAGTGAAGACATCGGAGTCAAATATACAAGCACACAAGGAATCAAAACAGCATGTAAGAGAGCTAGAAGAAATAGCAGACGGCAGAAAGAGACTTGCACAGCCCTGATATTGGAATTACCAACACAGATTATGGAACAGCTAACTGTGATGAAAGGAATAAGACCAGATCAAAATATCGGCAGGGAACAACAAAGTATTAAAAAAGAATGAATGAAACCCTAGCAGATTTGTAAATGAACCAAATACAATGTTTAAAAATGAAGATACAGTAACTGAAATTAAACTCAGTTTAGAAAACTGCAGATTAAAACCACAATGAGGCGTCTCCACTTACCGTTTGTTAGCTGTAAGAGGAAAGGTAGTAGGTGTCATAGCACATCTCAGAGGAAAATGGGCACACGCCGTACCGGGTGAACAAAACTAACATCATCCAGGGGCAGCGCGGCCTGTGCCTCAGGATGTGACACCCTGGGAAGAACGGGGAACAAGAATCAGATCCCGAGGAAACAGGAGACAAACCCAGACTGACAACTGACAAACACGGTATAAAGGAACTGGCTGTGTGCTTCAGAACTGTCATTGTCGTCAAAGACCAGAGGCTCAGGAACTCACAGATTCAGGGTAGTCAAGGAACAGCAGAACACAATGTAATATGTGGTCCTGGATTGGATCTTGCGCTAGAGGGTGAATGCACTGTGAAAACTACACTGGGATAAATGACATGTTAAAGAATGGACTGTAGAGCACATTTAAAAAAATAGAATCATTATTAAAATTCCTAAATTTAATAGCTGTTCTCTGGTTATGTAAGAGAACATCCGGCTATTAAAAAGTGCTCTGTTGTTAAGAGGTTAAATCACATGATATGTGGTTCAGAAAACATAAGTGTATATATTTTGAGAAAATGATAAAAGGGAGGGAAAAAAAACACATGAGAACTACTGTACACCACCAGATGGCTACTATTTTAATAACTGACAGTACCAAGTGCAGGCCACGATATGGAATTACTAAAGATAACCACTTCTAATTACCATTTTGGCGGTATTATAATTACATTATTTATATAATTATACATTATTTATATCCTTTTAAAAATTTACACTTCTATGTATTATTTTTCTTAAATTCCAAAAAATTTAAATTGATATGCCCAGTGGTTCAACATGATAAATTTTGCCCCACAAAATGACAGAACATATTTTGAACATAAGAATTAGTGCATACAGTGTATGCTATCTGGTAATTCCCTAAGCAATTTAGATTAAAAAGTATACCTTCTTGTGCAAGTGAGTTGATCTTTTGTGTTTACTTTCAGTTTTGAATCTGCTACAAAATAATTTGTCTCTCACATTTTCCTGTCATTTCTGGTATAAATTTCTAGCATCAAATATACCTTGGTTTAATTATAGGAATATTAAGCTGTGGAAAATGAGTCATTCTTTGACTAGGTTTACAGAATGTATTCCTTTTGAGGCTCTGCAAAAGGACAGTTTAAATCCACAAAGAGGGTAAATGCACTGTGAAAAACTGGGATAAATGACATGTTGAAGAATGAGGCTTTTGAGGCTCTGCAAAAGGACAGTTTAAATCCACAAAGAACATAATGAAAACTCTTCAGAAATTAAACCTCTGAGGACACATAATACTTGAAAACTTGTTGAAGAATTTTTCCATATATTTAAATAACCCACCAATTTAAATGCAAAGATGGTATTCTATGTTTGGTTATGTAATCCAACTTACTTAATTTAAGATATTTCTATAAATTTCTCACCTATTTTTAAAGATAGAGCAATTTTTACACTTTCTTATGTTAAGCATTTGCTCAGAAAGCTGTGAGTGAAACAGGAGGATTTTCTAGTCAAAGTCACTTCTTATGATAGTGTCAGAAACCTAGTGCCTTCTTTCTGGATATTTTCCATACGTACTCCAACTCTAGCATCTTATCCATTCCAGGGCACTCTCTTGTTAACAATTCATAGTAGACTAAAGTCTAAACCATTCCCAAATGCTGCTCTGTAAGTTTTAAAAGCGTTTTAATCCCAGAAGATGTGGGGAACTGACACCAACATTGTGTTGCTAATGAACAGTTCTGGGCACTGACGCATTTCCCTGCATTTCCCTGCCCTGCGTTAAGTACCACCGAGAACAAACACAAACGGTTGACAACTCCTACTGTGAAACAGCTCCAGTAGCTTACTTACCAAGATGAATTGCCCAAGATGACTTGCTTCAGGATTTCTCATTTCACTGCGTCCACCAACCCAAAACCTGTGTCATAAACGTAGCCCAATTCTAGCCTGTTCCCCACAGTGTCTAAGACCTTGATAAAAGTGGTCCAACCCAGCCCCTTAAACCTTACAAATACCCTTTGCCTTTGCCCTCCTTGATCTCCCTCACTGCAGTTAGTCTAATAAATGTAGCTTTACTAGATCAATGAGGTTTTCTAAGTCATGTTTTGGAGACTTGACAGTTGACAATAAATAAGCCTAGTTATTCTGGATAATTTAAGGGGTATTAATAGTTTAATCAATAAATTCAGAATCTTAGATTTCCATTCATATCTTCTAACCACTATCTGGTTTATCTATACCAAAATGCATGTCCTGCCAACCCCTCAAACCTCAATTCCAAGGTTGAACTCCTTTCCTTCCCTCTTCCACTTAGTTTCCACCTGTCACCCTCATCTCATAGGGTAGCAGGAGTTGTCCTCTGCCTTTTGTGTGCCCTAAACTGTTTACTCAGAGGGAAATCTTGAAATCATGTTTGCATTTTCTTGCTCCTCCAATAGTAACCAGTTTCCACATCCCATCGAGGTTAGATAAGAAATAGCAAACAAAAAGAAACAACTTGGGTATTTACCCATCAGTGAGGATACTTGAAATAATGTTACATACAATGTAATGATATAGCTTTATATGTTTTGACAGAAAAATATTCACCATATTTTTGATGATAGATGGAAGAATGTATATATTATCTCATGCTTTATGCTTTTGTGCATAAACAGTGTAGAAGTCAGGCTGCAAGTTCACAAGGATAGTTCAGCATACTTACATCAATCAATGTGATACACCGCATAAACAAAAGATGAAACTACATGAACATCTCAGTAGATGCAGGAAAAGAAATTCAACATCCATTCATGATAAAAACTCTTACCACAGTGGGTATAGAGGGAATATATCTCAACCTAATAAAAACTATTTATGACAAACTCACAGCCAAAATAATGCTCAACAGTGAAAAGCTGGAAGCCTTCCCACGAAAATCTGGCACAAGACTGGTATGCCCACTCTCACCTCTTCTATTCAACATAGTATTGGAAATCCTAGCCACAGCAATCAGACAAGAAAAAGAAATAAAAGTTATCCACATTGGTAGGTAAGAGGTAAAGTTGTCATTATATTCAGATGACGCGATACTATATTTAGAAAACCCTAGAGACTCCACACAAAAACAACTAGAACTGACAAATGAATTTAGCAAGGTAGCAGGATACAATATTAACATACAGAAATAGGTTGCATTTCTTTACACTAACAATGAAATATCAGAAAGGGAATGTAAAAAAACAATACCTTAAAAATCACATCCAAAAAAATAAAATACTTAGGAAGACCTGACCAAGGAGGTGAAAGACTTATGTGCTGAGAACCATAAAACATTAATAAAGGAAACTGAAGATGATTCAAAGAAATGGAAAAATATCCCATGCTCTTCGATTGGCAGAATTAATAATGTTAAAATGGGCATACTACCCAAAGAAATCTACAGATTTAATGGAATCCCTATCAAATTACCCATGACATTTTTCACATAACTAAAACAAATAATCCTAAAATTTATATGGAACCATAAAAGACCCAGAATTGCCAAAGCAATCCTGAAGAGAGAGAACAAAGCAGGAGGTGTAACCCTCCCAGACTTCAGACAGTACTACAAAGCTACAGTAATCAAAATGGCGTGGTATTGGCATAAAAACAGAATATGGATCAATGGAGCAGAATAGAGAGCCCAGAAATAAACCCACCACACCTACAATAAGTTAATCTTCATCAGGAACATACAGTGGAGAAAAGACAGTCTGTTCAGCAAGTGGTGTTGGGAAAGCTGGACAGCTGCATGTAAATCAGTGAAGTTAGAACATACCCTCACATCACACAAAAACTCAAAATGGCTTAAATACCTGAACATAAGACATGACACCATATAACTCCTAAAAGAGATCATAGGCAAAACATCCTCTGGCATAAATTGTGCCAGTGTTTTCTTAGGTCAGTCTCCTAAGGCAGTAGAAGTAAAAATAAACAAATGGGGCCTAATCAAACTTACAAGCTTTTGCTCAGCAAAGGAAACCGTAGACAAAACGAAAAGACAGCCTACAGAATGGGAGAAAATATTTGCAAATGATGCGACCAACAAGGGATTATTTTGCAACATATACAAACAGCTTATACAATTCAACAACAAAAAACAACCCAATTGAAAAATGGGCAGAAGACCTTAACAGACATTACTCCAAAGAAGACATACAGACCATAAAAAGATGCTCAATGTTGCTAATTACTAGAGAAATGCAAATCAAAACTACAAGGAAGTTCCACCTCACAAAGGTCAGAATGACCATCATTAAAAAGTCTACGAATAACAAATGTTGGAGGGCATGTGGAGGAAAGGGAACGCTCCTACACTGTTGGTGGAAATGTAAACTGGTGCAACCACTATGGAGAACAGTACGGAGGTTCCTCAGAAAACTAAAAATAGAATTACCACATGATCCAGCAATCCCACTCCTGGGCATATATTCAGATAAAACTATAATTTAGAAAGATACATGCACCCCTATGTTCATAGTAGCACTGTACAGTAGCCAAGACATGGGAACAATCTAAATGTCCATCGACAGATGAATGGATAAAGAAGATGTGGTACATATATTACAATGGCATACTCCTCAGCCATAAAAGAGAATGAAATAATGCCATTTGCACCAACATGGATGGACCTAGAGATTATCACGCTATGTGAAGATAAGTCAGAAATAACAAGACAAATACCATATGATATCACATGTGGAATCTAAAATATGACACAAGTGAACTTATCTATGAAACAGAAACAGACTCACAGACTAGAGAACAGACCTGTGGTTGCCAAGGGGAGGGGGGTGGGGGAGGGATGGAGTGGGAGTTTGGGGTGAGCAGATGTAAACTATTAGACACAGGATGGCTAAACAACAAGGTCCTACTGTACAGCACAGGGAACTACATTCAATATCCTGTGATAAACCGTAATGGAAAAGAATGTAAGAAAAGAACGTATATATATGCATAACTGAATCACTTTGCTGTACAGCAGTAATTAACACAACTTTGTAAATCAACTCTACTTCAATAAGAAAAAAATGTGTGGGGCTTCCCTGGTGGTGCAGTGGTTGAGAGTCCGCCTGCTGATGCAAGAGACACGGGTTCGTGCCCCGGTCTGGGAAGATCCCACATGCCGCGGAGCGGCTAGGCTCGTGAGCCATGGCCGCTGAGCCTGTGCGTCCGGAGCCTGTGCTCCACAACGGGAGAGGCCACAACAGTGAGAGGCCCACGTACAGCAAAAAGAAAAAAAAACAAAAAAAAATGTATATCTGAAAAGTATTATATCCTCCCAATTGATAGAATTGATGGGTTTGTGCTTAGAATTCTATGGAAGGCTTCATTTCTTTTAGAACTTTAAAGGCATTACACCATCTGTGTTTCATTTTTGACTGGTGAGAAATCCAGCGCCAGTCTATTTCTTCTTTTGAAGTTAACTTGATAGTTTCTGTTTTCCCCATGTTCCCCTTGGGGAGCTCTTGTTCATTAGTTGCTGGACATCTTCAGTTCATCATCTGTCTCCTCTCATATTTGGTATTTTCAGCCTACCATTTTGCTCTAGATTCTTGGCTATGTATTCAGCTTTATCTTCAAACTATACCCTGAATTCTTTATTTCATGTAACAGAGTTGTACTTTCCTTGAGGTACTTTATGTGTCTCATTTTTCTTTTTCAAGCATCTTTGTTTTATGGATGTAATATCCTCGTCAATATGTGAAGATACTAAACATTTTTCTTAATCGTTTCCTTGTTTCCTTTAAGTAAATTACATTTCAGTTCATCGTGAAGCATTTCTGTTTATCTTGTTCTTTCCCCTCATGCTGATCGTTTTCTGTATATATCTGATGATTCATTCATATTTATGCTAGTTTGTATTTAAGTATCAGGAACCTGGGAACCCTCATCACTGGGGACTTTATGCCTGGGGTTTCTTGATCCTTAAGTTATATTTTAAAG
The DNA here is from genome assembly GCF_003031525.2 of Neophocaena asiaeorientalis asiaeorientalis. Classification (NCBI taxonomy): domain Eukaryota; kingdom Metazoa; phylum Chordata; class Mammalia; order Artiodactyla; family Phocoenidae; genus Neophocaena; species Neophocaena asiaeorientalis. The sequence continues at coordinate 362,461 of NW_020173921.1, forward strand.
TAAATGAGAAGGAAACCAGCTGTTTTACTGGAGACCTTTTAAATGTGGCGTTCCAGCGTCCAGAATATTGCTGAGGTCTCCCATCACTGGGTGGCCTTCCTCCCATTCTCTTTGCTGTTAAAAGTTTGCTCTTGGGGCTCCCCTGGTGGCGCACTGGTTGAGAATCTGCCTGCCAATGCAGGGGACACGGGTTCGAGCCCTGGTCTGGGAGGATCCCACATGCCGTGGAGCAACTAAGCCCGTGCGCCACAACTACTGAGCCTGCGTGTCTGGAGCGTGTGCTGCACAACAAGAGAGGCCGCAATGGTGAGAGGCCTGTGCGCCGCGATGGTGAGAGAGGCCTGCGCACCACGATGAAGAGTGGCCCCCGCTCGCCACAACTAGAGAAAGCCCTCGCACAGAAACGAAGACGCAACACAACAAAAATAAATAAATTAAAAAAAAAAAAGTTTGCTTCTGGCTTTATTCCTGCTCCATAAATTTAATGAGGTCCTGGGAAACAGGACAGGAAACAAATGACTATGCTCAGTCTACTCTCTTGAACCAGAAGGCTTTGTGTTCAACAAGTTACAGTAGTCCTTCATGGTTAAGTACTGTGAACTTATAATCTTTCACTTGACAAATAATAACTGTGTTGATAGCCTCATTCCACTTAATTCTACCCGTCAAATGGGCAGAGCAATACTGAAGTTAGAGTGATGGGATAGAATTATTATTTAAGAATCCTGCTTGATCTCCAGCATGTGTATTTGACTCCAGATAGGTGGAGAGGAAACTAAACTTTTAGCCAGATGGCAGTTTATTAATTTACCATAGGAAGTATAACCATTAAGGAAACTAGAGGCTCAGGGCTAGTGAATTCTCCATGGAGGAAGGAATCTGGAAAACCAAATTTATAGTCACGTAGTTTCTAGGTGGGCCTGGAGTCAGAAGAGGGCCTCACTGACATTGGCTGGTATCATCCAGCTGAGAAAGCCGTATGTATTGTGACTGTTGTCAAGTGAGGTTGCCGTGCAGACCAGAAAATTAAGTATTGATCAGAGCATATTTTTCTTGGGTTTTGCTTGAGATCCAGAAAGTCTTACTGTCGAAGTTCTTTTTCTAGGTGACATTTTGATTGTGTTGGTGACAGTTCAGCTAGGACAGCACACTGAAGTGAACTAGGTGTAAGGTTTCTCAGTTCTTCGGAGACCACTCTGAAGACAGCCCAGGTGATTTTGTAAAACTTCTCAGCCACTTTTTATAGATCCTTGCTTAAGGATGCTGTCTCCTAAAACATCAACCTTTTCTTTTTTTTAAGCACGTGTAGAATTCTCTCTAATTTAATTCTCAGAAGTTCAGTTTATCTTATCACTATCCATCAGAAGTAGATATTATCTCAATGACACTTAGAAGGAAACTGATACTTAGAAGTTAAATGATTCCAGAATCTCACAGTAAATATAAGTGGCAGACTCAAGAACCAAATCTCAATTTTCTATCTCTAATATTTTCTGCTATACCCCTTAAATTACTATCATTTTATGAAAAAGATAAAGTAATAGAAAGCAGTTGTTTTATATTTTACTATCTTGGACAATTAAGAGTAATAGTAGGGCTTCCCTGGTGGCACAGTGGTTGAGAGTCCGCCTGCCGGTGGAGGGGATATGGGTTCGTGCCCCGGTCTGGGAAGATCCCACATGCCGCGGCGCGGCTGGGCCCGTGAGCACGGCCGCTGAGCCTGCGCGTCTGGAGCCTGTGCTCCGCAACGGGAGAGGCCACAACAGTGAGAGGCCCGCGTACCGGAAAACAAAAAAAAACAAAAAAAAACTGGAATCCGCCTGCTAATAGTAAATGTAATTAATTTAGAGTTTACTAATACAGTTTAAGATTGTGTCTACATGTTATGCTAATGCTTACCTTTGTAACTCTCTTTTATAAGTTGGGTATAGCCAATTATTTTTATATGGTCAAGACAAATGAAATTAGGTGCATTCTTTCTTAAAGGAGCAATATATATTTTAGCATCTTTGAAATACATTAAACTTACTTAAATGTAATCAGAGCTCAACACAGATGATACTGGTTCTTAAAATAGTCACTATAAAAAGTTACTCTTTAGTACAAAACATGTGGCAAGTGCTATCTTTATTAGCCCAGTACAATTTATATATCCATAAAATATAATAAATTTCCTTTAGAATTTCTGTGATTTTTGATGTTCACCAATTCTTTCTTTCCCTTTTACCCAGCTCCTGCAGTGAGATTTAACAAAACATTATTAAACTGTATGCCATTTGTTAAGTTTCAGATGAGCATACAATTTTGGTTTTTATTACATATTTAAATTTTTTCTGCCCTCCCTTATTTGGATATATGTTGCTGGTTGCTCAGATCTTTTTGTGCGTATATATTTTACATGCTGTAAATCCATTTGACAGTAATTCACTGGCATTTTACTCCCTAGAAGCTCAGATCCAGCCATCCTTTCATCCCGACAGCTCGTGTTTTCACTTGGATTGTTTCCTGGTTTGATGAACCTCTTCCTAAGCTCAGTTCCCTCTGCCAGCCTGCAGTGCACTCATGTTATCCCCTTTGTTAAAACCATTTGGTAAATAATTCCTAATCATATCACAATAAAGCCTGAGATCCTTAGCCTGTTTCCAGTTAAGATTTGTATGTCTATTGTATTCAATAGTAGCAAGACCCTAATCAGAAACCAAAGTTAGCACGATCACGGGCAACCATGAGAAAGGAAGTGGTGTTCCAAATAGTCCAATCTTCTCCCAGTTTTTTTGTCACTAGTCAAACAAAGAAATTGCTTTAAAATTCTCTGTGGTACATGAATTTTCCCAAATGCCCTCTCTCTGTATGCACACGTATTCCTTTCATCCCGACAGCTCGTGTTTTCACTTGGATTGTCCTGGTTTGATGAACCTCTTCCTAAGCTCAGTTCCCTCTGCCAGCCTGCAGTGCACTCATGTTATCCCCTTTGTTAAAACCATTTGGTAAATAATTCCTAATCATATCACAATAAAGCCTGAGATCCTTAGCCTGTTTCCAGTTAAGATTTGTATGTCTATTGTATTCAATAGTAGCAAGACCCTAATCAGAAACCAAAGTTAGCACGATCACGGGCAACCATGAGAAAGGAAGTGGTGTTCCAAATAGTCCAATCTTCTCCCAGTTTTTTTGTCACTAGTCAAACAAAGAAATTGCTTTAAAATTCTCTGTGGTACATGAATTTTCCCAAATGCCCTCTCTCTGTATGCACACGTAACATAAGGATTTGTTTTGTAAGTAAAGTACAAATATAATTAATTCTAAGCTGATTTCAAGTGAAGGTGTAACATGATGATGACATAATGGTGGCTTAAATCAGCGCTAAGTATTGTTTTTCAAAATATATTTAAAGTAGAAGGTGCCGTTTATTATAGTTAATGAGCAAAGTTATGTTAGTGGCAGTCAGCATACATTAACAATGACATGACCAGTGGTCTAAAAAGAAACAAGAAATAAGTAGTATAAAATCTATCAGGTATATTTATAAAGGCGGCTGTTACATGAGAAACAAGTTTAATTGCACTTTCTGTTAGTTACGCATCTGGTTTGATGATGCATGAGAACAGATGGGGGGAGGATGGTAGAAGCGGGATTTTGATTCTATTCATACGCTCCAGGTGCTTTCTTGGCTCTTTTAATCCTGATCTTTACTGTATGGCCACTTTGTCTGAAGAAAAAATTTTGTCTGAACCCCTATTTTTAGCTTTTCATTGTAAACATGCACTCTTTGGTGTAATTGGAAGTTTATGTGTCCCTGTGAGGAATAACAGCCAGCAGTCTCCTGAACAGTTCCGGATTTAGAATGTACTCCCTAAATTGAGGAATTCACATTTACTTTGAAGGCCGAACCAAGTTCGAAGTACTTACTGTAGTGTTTTAGATAGCAGTAGAAACACCTCTCTAGATCTCCTAGATATCTGTGATTCAGGTGGGCAGCTGGGAGGTGGCAGATGGTGTATTCAGTGTGGAGTTAACACTCAAACATAAAATATATGCATGGGGATTATTAACTAAAATTCCTCTGTGGACATATGCCACTTTATACACATATAAATATAATGACACATGTACATATAAAGATAACTATAAAAGCTGTTACATATTTTTTCAACAACAAAGCAGAACACTAACGATGTACATTTTTTTCTTATTTTAGAAGGCTTGCATCAAATCTCCAGCCTTTGAAAGTGGTAAACATGTAAAATAATGTGATAGGAAAAATATTTAAGATATTTTTTTTGTGGTGGGGAAAATAATCAGCAGGTATAGCCAATTTGAAATGTCACTGAGTGGATTATTAGACCCCCTGGGAAAAGTGATTTGATTCTACCTGCTTTTGCCAGCTCAGCCTTTGTCTTGTAATCCCTGTTCTGGCCTTGAAATTTCTGGTTCGCTCAAGTTCTGACCCCCCAAATACCTTTAGGTATGGAAATGAGTAATAGAACTTTTTATTTTTTAACTTCAGAGCATTAGCAATGTTGAGAAGGTTGAATAACTTTTTAAAAACAGGTTTGTGGGCTTCCCTGGTGGCGCAGTGGTTAAGAATCCGCCTGCCAATGCAGGGAACGCGGGTTTAAGCCCTGGTCTGGGAAGATCCCACATGCCGCGGAGCAGCTAAGCCCGTGCGCCACAACTACTGAGCCTGTGCTCTAGAGCCCGCGAGCCACAACTGCTGAGCTCACACACGCCACAACTACTGAAGCCCACGTGCCTAGAGGCTGTGGTCCGCATCAAGAGAAGCCACTGCAATGAGAAGCCCGCACATCGCAACAAAGAGTACCCCCCGCTCGCTGCAACTAGAGAAAGCCCTTGGCGCAGCAACAAAGACCCAACTCAGCCAAAAATAAATAAATGAATAAACTTATTTTTAAAAAAACAGGTTTGTACTTGTACAGTAGAGCTCATGTAATGCTTAAGCCATGAAAGATACTGTTGATGTTTTTAAAATAACTATGAACAGGCATTTTTTACAGCCCGTTCCGTTCTTCATCTCAAATTGGTTATTTTTATTTAAAGGTATATGGCTGTACAGCAGGTATCCTTTTACTGAATTACACACATTTAAATTTTACCAGATTCATTTGCATCTGTTTTGACTGTAGAGACAGAAGAATAATGAACACGTACAGAGTAGTCGTGATGCTAATACCTAAGCGAGTATTTTCCTCACTAGTGTGCACATGATCTTCTAAAATCTTAGGATGAGTTTTTATTGGCACCATTTGAGCAGGTCTTGAAAACTGTATTCTTTATCATGGTCTTAGTATATCTTGAAGAAGAAAATGGACATTAACTGCCACTCTGCAACCCTCGCTTGGTCTTCAGGATGAGCCTATCAGGAAGTGTGATGACAAGCAGAGTCTCGTGGTTCAGACTTGCCCGTTCACATGACAGAGAAGTGACCAAATGATACCTGGCATCGAGTCTGTCAGGACCAGGGCCTGGACTTGCTTTGTCGTGCTGGACGTTTAAGTTATACTTTCATTTTCGAGGCATATTCAGAGCATCTTGTTTTGACATCCTTGGAATCTTCTCAGATTTTAGTCAAACGAAGTTAGAAAATGTATTATTTAGCAATACGATTTCAAAGTAAAATAACCCCTTTTTAAAAAGCTTAGGTTTTCTGCAGTCACACTGAATATGAATGCCAGGTATTCTGATGGGTACTGTGGAATATTCAGGCCAATCCAGTGGGAAAAGTGGCAAATTGAGTGCGTTGTATTACTGTGAAGCACCTTCTGTGATCGAGGGGAGAATTTGCTCTGGGGCAGAGTGGCTGACCAGTGGCTTTCCTGCAGGGAGGCGTCTCTGTTGCCTGAGCTCTGGCGCCTGGTGTGAGGCCGTGATCTGGGGGCAGGGACTGTAGGACAGGAGAGAAATATTTGTCCCTCCCCTGCTGCTCGATACCTTTTTGGTTTTTCTTAGGAAGCTTGGAATATTCCTCTTAGACTTTTGTGTTGAGAAAGAGAAAGAGGAATACGAAGGGAGCCCTTGGGGATCAGAGGATCCACATTAAATTGCTGTCCTGCTCATGAGAGGAAGGTGCTTCTCTGTTAAATGGCATGTTTTCCTGCCAGAAGCAGAGGCTGTCTGTCCAGCTGGGCATTGAGCCATCTGGAGGGACATGCTGAACTGTAGGGGAAGGGAGGGGAGGGTTGGGATAAAATAGAACCTAATGCTACTTTTCAGAAATCCATGGGACAAGTGGTTTTCATAAACAAGTATTTCCTTAGACTTCCTTTACTAGATATATGTATAAAGGACTTCGTAAACTAATGGAAACAATGTATTTGGATAAAATAGTATGGAGTCTCACACAAGTAACCAGTCTGCCGATTTCTCTTTAAAAGTTACTTTTTTTTTTTGAAGGAGAAAAGTAAGTGATTTCTTTTTAAATTCAAGCTATAATGCTATCTAAAATTCAGACAGTAAGCAAATCAGTAAATAACGATTTTTCTGTATTTCTTTATAAGCAGCGGCCATTTTTTCAATAGCATTCTTAAAAAGAAAAAAAAGCTCAAAAAAATCTCTCAGTTGGATTCTTAGAAAAGAATGCTAACCACATCTGATTACTTTCTTCATTCTTCATCAGGAAAACTTTGTTTTGTTTTAGGATGTGTCTGGCATTCCAGGTTAAAATGCTTTTTCTATTTCAATTACACTGAACTAGCCAATATAATTTTTTACACCTAAGAGCTGGGGTTACATTGGTGGCATTCACTTTTAAAAATATGTCATATTAGTTGATAATTTAAACTATATTAAGGTGATTGCAAGAGTGGGCTTTGGAGATAGGCCTAGATTTCAATCTTGTCTCTAACACTGATAATTAGTCTTGGTTAATAACCTTTTAGGTCAAGTATTAATAGTCTATTTCAAGAGAGAAACTACCTCACCCTAGTCCTTTATTTGCTTTTATAGATCAATGTACTGTCACCCGGACCTACCTGTTCCTTCACAAGTTCTGGTTCTTTAGTGCCGCCTACTACTTTGGTAACTGGGCCTTTCTTGGGGTAAGTACAAGTGTCTCAGGGATGCTGTGACCATTAGTGGCCTGTTTTGGCCACAGCAATGCTATTCGGTTTTAAATTTGGTGCTTTCTAGATGACTTCAGGTTTGAGAAATAACATACAGCTTGTTTACATTTGCAGGTGTTCGTGATTGGGTTGATTGTCTCCTGCTGTAAAGGGAAGAAGTCGGTCATTGAGGGGGTAGATGAGGCTGACTCAGACCTGAGTGATGAGGAACCCTCTGTCTGACGGCTTCTGTTGCACAGGTTTACTAAGCTGACTCTGCATCTCTTGTGCATTTGTAAAGTGTCAGGCTAACATTAGGATGTGAACTGACTAGCTTTCATCAAAAATGGGAGCATGGCTATTAAAAAAAAACTATATTTTTTATGTTTTCTGAAGTAACATTATTGTATCATAGATTAACATTTTAAATTGCTATAATACTATGTAAATATAAAAGTACCAGCCTTGTGAGGGAATGTTTGTGGAAATTTTTTTTTCCTCTAGTGTATGATAGTGTTGAATTGATTAAAAATCTTCTAGAATTAATATTCCCTTTGGTCACTTTTTTAAAACATAATAAATCACTTGTATCTGTGCCTTTGGGTCTCTAGAGTACTGTGGAATTTTCAAGTGTCTATATCTGATTGTTGAAAAATAATATTCACAGTATAGCTGATAAATAAATGTTATTCCACTATGCAGCTTGTTTTCTATTTTCTACATTAAATCACTAGTGCCATTGAAATAGATTTCATGAACAGATTTCAGGCTGCTTGGTGTGCCAAGGTATAATGTTCAGACATTAGTCCATTAGATATCTTATCACCTCTACAGTATTTAAGGCATATACATTGTTATAAATAACCTCAAAAGTTGTATTCCAACATAAATGGGAATATTGTCAAGAATAAGTAATCCTGAAAAAAATCAGTGTACTGATCAGTTTAAGATATATGACATCATATTTTAGCTTTAAAGATATTTTCTCATTCTAAAGATTTAGAATTTGCAAAAGATATAGGGAAAGCTATATACTATCAATAGGGTATTTTGAAGGCATTCTGGATGCTGAGATCCTAGTTTACTAACGCAGGCAAATTAGAACTCATGAAAAGCACATACTTTGATCCTTGAAGTAGAATACCATTAAGTTTCTGAAAAAGACTTAGGAATTAACAACCATCTCCCAGTCAGTTCATCTCTCTCTTAATTTTTGTGTCACTTTGCTCTCATTCTTTGTCTCTGGATAGACCTCCACACCCTTCATGTTTGGCACCTTTGCTGTTATTCACCAAGATTCCATTCCTTTCTGTTCTTATTTCACATTTTCTTTTTGGACAATCTCATACACCCTCAGTTTCCAAACTTTTACTTACCTGTTAACTAGAAATTACTACTTCAATTACAGCATGTTGATAATTGAACTCCTCGTTTTTCTGGTCATACCAAGCCGCCTCCTTTATTCATTTTTTTGACAGATGGCACTGGCACATACCTGGTTGCCAAAACCAAAACTCAAGCAGACCTCCTTATCTCCTGTGTGTACCTGGCCCATCACTAATCAGGCCATGTTGATCTCTGCTTAACTGCCCTTCCATATTCCCTCTTCTCCATTCTTACTGTGTTATGGACTGAGTTGTGTTCCCCTCTGCCGCCACAGAAAAACTTCCGTATTGAAGTCCTAACCCCTAGTAACTGAGACTCTGACTGTATCTGGAGATTGGGTCTTTAAAGAGGTAATTAGGTGGCACCCTGATCCAGGATGACGGGTGCCCTTATAAGAAGAGGAGGAGACATCGGGGATGTGTGTGCATAGAGAAAAGGCCACGTGAGGACCTGCAGGCCAAGGGGAGAGGCCTCGAGAACCCGACCCTGCCGGCACCTTGATCGTGGACTTCCAGCCACCAGAACTGTGAGAAAATAGGTTTCAGTTGTTTATGCCCCCCCAGTCTGTGGTATTTTGTTATAGCAGCCCAAGACTTCTAACGCACACTGCTTCTTAATTTCCTCACTGGGCTTTCTGCTGAGTCCCAACTCCTTTCAATCTTTCCTTGACAGTGAAAACACAAATCAGATGATGACATTTCTTTGCTGTGAAAAGCTTTCCATTATTTCAGAATAAAATTCATAGCTTTCACGTGACATCTAAGGCCATTCTGGTGTGTGTCCTACCTACCTATCCAGTTTTCACTGCCATCCCCACAGATGTCTCACCATTATCCAAACGGCTCTGATTTCTCACATCCCCACACTGCTGAACTGTCCCTTCTGCCTATGACACACTTGCCCTCCTCTTGTCTCCTAAGAGAATCCTTACTCTTCAGATCTCAGCCGTGACGTTATCTGGTCAATTACCCGCCCTAGTCTCCTAGGCACAGTTAGGTGCTGTCTTTTCCCTGCTCACAGGGCTCCCTGTACAGTGTGTTGTGACTGTTACCTTCAGGGCTGCTTCCTCTGGGCTGCAAGTCCTTGAACACATATCTGGTTGTTCAACTTTGACCCTGGTGCGAGAGCAGCTCCCTGCACTTGGAAAGCACTCAGTTGGCAGGCGAATTTGCTAATTCAAAGCTTTATGGGAAAAGAATCAAGATGCCGGAATAGAAGGACGTGGAGTTCACCTCCTCCCACAAATACATCAGAAATACTCATACATGTGGACAGTTCTCACAGAATACCTACTGAACGGTGGCAGAATATCAGGCACCCAAAATTGCAAGAAAGATCTCCACATAACTGGGTAGGACGAAAAAGAAAAGAAATTGAGATGGGACCTGCGCCCCTAGGTGGGAGCTGTGAAAGAGCAGAAGTTCCCACATCCTGGGAAGCCCCTTCACTGGCAGAGAGATCAGCCAGGACAGAAAAGGAGCTTCAGAGGCTTAGAGGAGAGCGCAACAGCAAGTTGACAGCAGGCAGAACAGAAAGAGAGCTGCATAGATGGTCCATGCCATTGCCCTGCACATGCCAGCCTGAGACTTGTTCACTGTTGCGTGTGGGTCCGGGTGCTAAACTCGGACTTTAGAGGACAGACCCAGGGAGAGGGCTGGTGTTGGCTGTGCAGAGACAGCTTGAAGCAGCTGGCGTGTGGTATGGCTGCAACCAGGGGTGTACATGGAAGAAGCTTGGGCCTGTCATAGAAGTGAAGCGCCTTCATTAAGTGGTGCATGAAGGGAGGGGCCATACAGGCTACAAAGGGATGTTTCCTCATAAAAACAACCCTCCAAGAGCACAGTTTCTCCTAAACTCATAGAATCAGAAATATAAGTAAAATGAAGAAGCAGAGGAACCACTCCCAATTAAAAGATCAGGAGAATTCCCCTGAAAGGACAATGAAACAGACCTCTTCAGACACCAAGTTTAAAAAAGATAACGAAAATACAGAAGGAATTAAAGTTTATTGAGGGAATTCCCTGGTGGTCCAGTGGTTAGGACTCTGCATGCTTTCACTGCTGAGGGCCCACGTTCAATGCAGGGATCTAAGATCCCACAAGCTGCGTGGTGCGGCCAAAAAAAAAAATTATCAATAGAAATGCAAATTACTGTAAAAAGGAACTAGAAACCATAAAGAGGAGGCTAGAAAAATTAGAAAACTCATTTCCGACACAAAAGCTGAGCTAAAGGCAATGAATAGCAGATTGAATAATGCAGAAGAACGAATAAGTGATCTGGAAGATAGAATAATGGAAATCATCCAATCAAAATAACAGAAAGAGGGCTTCCCTGGTGGCACAGTGATTGAGAGTCCGCCTGCCGATGCCGGGGACACGGGTTCGTGCCCTGGTCCGGGAAGATCCCATGTGCCACGGAGCGGCTGGGCCCATGAGCCATGGCCGCTGAGCCTGTGCATCCAGAGCCTGTGCTCTGCAACGGGAGAGGTCACAACAGTAAGAGGCCCACGTATCGCAAAACAAACAAAAAAACAGAAAGACAAATGAAAAAAAAATGAAAGCAATATAAGAGATCTATGGAATAATATAAAGTGAACCAATCTATGCATAATAGGGATCCCAGGAGAAGAAAGAGAAAAGGGGTTCAAAAATGTATTTGAAGACATGGCTGAAAACTTCCCAAACATAAAGAAGGAAACATGTCCAAGTACAAGGCGTACAGAGGGTCCCAAACACCAAGACATACTGTGATCAAAATGGCAAAAGTTTAAAGATGAAGAGAGGATTCTAAAGGCAGAAAGAGAAAAACAGTTAATTGTGAGGGAACCTCTATAAGGCCACCAGCTGATTTCTCTACAGAAACTTTGCAGGCCAGAGGGAGTGGCATGATATAGGGAAAAATCTGCAACCTAGGATACTCTACCCAGCAAGATTATCATTTAGAATAGAAAAAGAGACAAAGAATTTCTCAGACAAGCAAAAGCTAAAAGAATACAGCAATACTAAACCTATCCTAAAATAAATCTTGAAAGGTCTTTTTCTAAATAAAAAGGAGCAAGAATCTATAGCAAAGAGAAAAATCAATTGGAAAGTAAATCACAAATAAGCCAGTATACAGATTAAAAAGTAAAAAATCAAAACATTTTTGCTAAAGTGATGATAACCGTAATGAAGAAGGATAAACATGAAGATGGAAAAGAGGACGTCTAAATCATAAAATGTGGGAGAGGAGAGTAAGAACCTGTAGATTTTTTTTTTAGAATGTGTTTGAGCCTATATGACTACCAGTCTAAAGCAAGTAGATATAAGAAGGGCTTGACATACTTGAAAAACAGTAATCAGAAATCAAAGGCATACAATAGAATCACAAAAATCAAAAAGAAGAAAACAAGCATAATACAAAAGAAAATCATCAAACCACAATAGGAATAACAAAAAGAAAGGAAGAAGAAATATAAAATCAACTGGTAAACAAGGTTTAAAATGGCAATAAATACATATAGAATAAGTACAATAATTACTTTAAATGTCAGTGGACTAAATGTTCCAATCAAAAGTCATAGAGTGACAGATTAAAAAAACTAGAGCCTACAATATGCTACCTACATGAGACCCACTTAAGGGCAAAGCACACACATAGGTTGAAAGTATCAGAATAGAAAAAGATCTTTCATGGAAATGGAAATGACAAGAAAGCGGGGATCGCAATACTCATATAAGACAAAAGAGACTTTAAAACAAAGGCCATAAAGATAAAGAAGGACAATATATAATGATAACAGGATCAATAGAAGAAGAGGATATTACACTCATTAACATATATGCACCCAAATACATAAAACAAACACTAACAGATATAAAGAAATTGATGGAATACAATAATAGTAGGAGACTTTTAACACCCCACTCACATCAATTGACACATCTTCTAGATGGAGAATCAGTAAAGCAACAGAGATCCTAAATGATCTAATAGAACAGCTAGACTTAATTGATATTTTCAGCACATTACATCCCCCCAAAACAGAATACACATTCTCTTCAAGTGTACATGGAACATTCTCTAAGATTGGCCACATAACAGAGCACAAAACAAGCCTCAACAAATTTAAGAGGATAGAAATTATTTCAAGCATCTTTTCTGACCACAATTGCATGAAACGAGAAATCAATGACAGAGAAAGAAATGAGGAAAAAACAATTACAAAGAGTCTAAACAATATGCTACTAAAAAACCAATGGGTAAACGAAATCAAAGAGGAAATTTAAAAATACCTTGAGACTAATGGCAATGAAAACAACCATACAAAATCTATGGGATGCAGCAAAAGCAGTTCTTAGAGGGAAGTTCATAGCCATACAGGCCTTTTTCAAGAAACAAGAAAAACCTCAAATAAACAAACTAACCTACCACCTAAAAGAATTAGAAAAAGAAGAACAAACAAAACCTAGAATCAGAAGGAAGGAAATAATAATCAGAGAAGAAATAAATAAATAGAGATTTTTTTTTAAATAGAAAAAAATCAGTAAAATCCGGATCTGGTTCTTTGAAAGGGTAAACAAAATCGACAACCTCTGGCCAGGCTCACCAATAGAAAAGAGACAAGACCCAAATAAACAAAATAAGAATGAAAGAAGAGAAATAACAACTGATACCACAAAAAAACCAAAAGAGGATACTATGAACAATTATATGCCAACAAATTAGACAACCTAGAAGAAATGGACAAGTTTCTATAAACATATGCTCCACCAAAACTGAATAAAGAAAAAAAAAAGTAGTTTGAACAGATCGATAACTAGAAGTGAAATAGAATCTGTAAAAAAAAAAAAAAAAAACCCCAAAGCAAACAAACAAACAAAAAATCAAATGCCTACAAACAAAAGTCCAGGACCAGATGACTTCACAGACCAATCCTACCAAAAATACAAAGAAGAACTTATACCAATCCTTCTCAAACTCTTCCAAAAGATTGAGGAGGAAGGAACCACTCCCAAAGACATTCTGTGAAGCCACCACCACCCTGATACCAAAACCAGACAAAAACACTACCAAAAAAGAAAATTACAAGCCAATATCTTTGATGAATGTAGATGCAAAAATTCTCAACAAAATATTAGTAAACTGAATCCAGCAACACATAAAAGAGATCATATACCACGAGCAAGTTAGATTCATCCCAGGGTCACAGGATGGTTCAACATAAGCAATTCAATCAGTGTGATACACCACATCAACAAAAGAAAAGACAAAAACCACATGATCATCTCAATAGATTCAGAAAAAGTATTTGATAAAATTCAACATCCATTCATGATAGAAACTCTTACCAAAGTAGGCATAGAGGGAACATATCTCAACATAATAAAAGCTATTTATGACAAACCCACTGCCAACATAATACTCAGTGGTGAAAAGCTGAAAGCCTTCTTGCTAAAATCTGGGAAAAGACAGGATGCCCACATTCACCACTTTTATTCAACATAGTTTTGGAAGTCCTAGCCACAGCAATCAGACAAGAAAAAGAAATAAAAGGAATCCAAATTGGAAAAGAAGAAGTAAAACTGTCACTGTTTGCAGATGATGTGATGCAATACATAGAAAATCCTAAAGGCACGACCAGATAAATACTAGAGCTCATCAATGAACTTGTTAAAGTTACTGGATACAAAATTAATATACAGAAGTCTGTGGCATTTGTATAAACTGTCAATTTCTGTTATCAGAAAGAGAAATTAAGGGGAAAAATCCCATTTACCATTTCATGAAAAAGAATAAAACAACTAGTAATAAACCTACCTAATGAGGCAAAAGACCTGTACTCCAAAAACTATAAGTCACTTATGAAAGAATTTGAAGATGACACAAACAGATGGTTTGATATACCATGTTCTTGGATTAGAAGAATCAATATTATTAAGATGACTATAATACCCAAGGCAGTCTACAGATGCAGTGCAATCCCCATCAAATTACCAATGGCATTTTTCACAGAACTAGAACAAAACATTTTTTCATTTGTATGGAAACACAAAAGACCCCAAATCACCAAAACAATCTTGAGAAAGAAGAACAGAGCTGGAGGAATCATGCTTGCTGATTTCAGACTACCGTATAAAGCTATAGTCATCAAAACTGTATGGTACTGGCACAAACAGACACATAGATAATGGAACAGGATAGGAAGCCCAGAAGTAAACCCACACACTTATGGTCAATTAATCTATGACAAAGGAGGCAAGAATATACAATGGAGAAAAGACAGTCTCTTCAGTAATGGTGCTGGGAAAACTGGACAGCTTCATGTAAAAACATGAAATTACAACATTCTCTAACACCATACAGAAAAATAAACACAACATGGATTAAAGACTTAACGTTTGTAAGACTGGATACTGTAAAACTGCTAGAGGCAGAACACTCTTTGACATAAATTGCAACAATTTTTTTTCTGGATCCGTCTCCTAGAGTAATGAAAATAAAAGCAAAAATAAAGAAATGGGACCTAATTAAACCTAAAAGCTTTTGCACAGCAAAGGAAACCATAAACAAAACAAAAAGACAACCCACAGAATGGGAGAAAATATTTGCAAATCATGCTACAAACAAGGGATTAATTTCCAATATATATAAATAGCTCATACAGCTTAATGTCAAAAAAACAAACAACCCAATCAAAAAATGGACAGAAGGGCTAAATATACATTTCTCCAAAGAATACACACTGATGGCCAACAGGCACATGAAGAAATGCTCAATATCGCTTACTATTAGAGAAATGCAAATCAAAACTACCATGAGGTACCACCTCACAGCAGTCAGAATGGCCATCATTAAAAAATATAGAAATAATAAATGCTTCAGAGGATGTGGAGAAAAAGGAACTCTACCACACTGTTGGTGGGAATGTAAATTGGTGCAGCCACAATGGAGAACGGTATGGAAGTTACTTAAAAAAAACCTAAAAGTAGAGTTACCCTATGATCCAGCACTCCCACTCCTGGGCATATTCTGGAGAAAACTCTAATTTGAAAAGATACAGGCACCCCAGTGTTCATAGCAGCATTATTTACAATAGCCAAGACGTAGAAGCAACCCAAGTGTCCATAGATGAATGGATTAAGATGTGGTACGTATATACAATGGAATATTATTCAGCCCTAAAAAAGAATAAAATAATGCAATTTGCAGGAACATGGATGGACTTAGAGATTATCATATTAAGTGAAGTAAATCGGGCAAAGACAAATATCATATGATATAACATATGTGGAATCTAAAAAAAATGATATAAATGAACAAATTTATAAAACAGAAATATTATCACAGACATAGAAAGCAAACTTATGTTTACCAAACAGTGAGAGGGGGAGGAGATAAATTAGGAGTTTGCGATTAACAGATACACACTACTATATATAATATAGGTAAACATCAAGGTCCTACCATGTAGCACAGGGAGCCATATTCAGTATCTTGTAATAACCTATAATGGAAAAGAATCCGAAAAAATATATGCATATGTTTAACTGAATTACTTTGCTGTACACCTGAAACTAACACAACATTATAAGTCAACTATATACTTTAATAAAAAAAATCATTTTGCTAAAGGTAGTTTTACTAAACGAAAGGTTGGCTAATGACATAAAATTTATAAAACTACAGAAGGGGGACTGGTAAGCTATGAAAAAGAATTTTCTTCAAATGCTTTTAGCATGTTGTTTTATAGTTTTTTCATGATTAAACATAACTTTTTCAGTTTAAAGGTGATATGAACTTGTAAAAGAATTCAAGCAATTCAGAGGTTGTAACTGACCTAGAGAAACAATAAATACAATATGCAGTGATCTCTGAATTTATTTGATCAAGGATTTGTTTGTCCTGTATCTTCTCATATGGAGCCCAGTGGGAGAAATTATGGACAATATTATGTCTACATTACCTTCCACTTCCAATATTTGTGTCCTATTTCTCTCTTTTGGTCAAAGAGAATTATAAATGTGACTCTAGAGTTGAAAATTGTGAATACAGTTGTCGCTTGGTATCTGCAGGGGATTGGATCCAGGACACCACAAGTGGATACCAAAATTTATGGATGTTCAAGTCCCATGTGTAAAATGGTGGAATGTTTGAATATAACCTACCCACATCCTTCCATTTCCTTTAAATCTTCTCTGAATTACTTATAATACCTAATACAATGTAAATGTTATGTAAACAGTTGCTAATGCACTGGAAGTTCAAGTTTTGCTTTTTTGGAACTTTCTGGAATATTTTCTTTCTGAACATTTTTAACCCCTGGTTAGTTGAATCTGTGGATGTGAGACCCTTGAATATGGAGGACCAACTCTACTAGTGATTATTCCTCTCTGTGTCACAGTTTCTTCATTTGTAAAATTGGAATAATAATATTATCCCCTTCGTGGGATTACTGGAGACACAAAATCAGTATACAATGCTTAGTTTAGTGTCTGTTAGGTGATAAATTCTCAATATTTATTAGCTATTTTTGTTTTTATTTCTAAGGTGCTTTCCTTTATTTAGTAATACTCTTTAATAATCAGGGCTCCAAAAACTTTATATTTAAGAAATATTCCTGTAATCCCACCTCTAGTTTAAGTACTTAGTAGATTCAAAAACAAACATTTAATCATATTATGAGAGCTCAGAGTGTAAGAAACCCTAAAGAGGAAATATCCTTGAGATGTAAACTTTTGTAATGTAAATCATGGCTATTAATGTCTTTGTTTTTTCTGCTTAGAGACCTCATTTTCTCAAATTGTATTTCAAGACTCCAAATAATGAAATGCAAGAGTGAAACATCCCAATTACTTCAACCAAAGGAGCAGTGAGTTATAGTCAGAGCACTAATTATGAAGCACAGCCATTGTGTTTCTCCTTCCTTACAGGCTCCCTTTGCTGGGTGGCTAGGAAAAGACTACAGTACACTCTTTGTCTTCTAGGTTTTTGTGTTTCTGTTTACTTAAATGTACAGAGCGGAGAATTTCTCTTCAGTTCCTCCTGGGAACATTGTGAATTCAAAAATTAACATTTGTAAAGCTTTTTTCTCTTTCAGAGTGAATAAAAATTATACAGGTACCATCACTGTGGAGTTCAAAAACAAAGTAAAATTAAGTGAAACATTTGTCACTTTAGAGGCTAGAATTTGCAATTTATTACCTAAGCTTCTGTTTCCTCATACACCTCCACCAAGCTTGCTTCCGTCAGCAGTGTGATAAAAGTACAAAGAGAAGAAAGACCTAGATCAAAATCTGACCTGAGGTGCTTAGTAGCTGGGTGAATTTAGGCAAGTTAATTTTACTCCTGTAAGCCTGTTTCTTCATCTGTAAAATGGGCTCACATTGCCTACCCTGTTATCAAAGCACTCAGAACATAGCAGGCACTCAGCCGAGTATCACCAAGGACCAGTCTACATACGTACAAGCCTTAGGAAGGCACATGGTTTCAAACCAAAATGGATTTGAGTGCTTTGGGTGGGGTGTATATTCTCCAGGTGGCCACACTTCCAATCCAATAGTGTCACGCATTTGCAAACACGTGCTCCAAGAAGGCTTCTGAGTTTGGCCCTCAGCAGTGGATTCTGTTCCTAGAGTTCAAATGGATAAGCTTCCCAAAGGAGTAAACTGAAAACACAGGTTTCTCTCCCCATTCATTTCACAACTATTCCTGTGGGCTGACTGAGCAAAAGTGGAGACCTACAGAGATGTATAAAGCATAGCCCCTGTTGGGGCCCAGGGCAGGCTGCCCTAAAATGTGTCTCAATGGTATATTGATTATTTTGAATTAAATTTACTTAAGAAATGGCCAGTGCCAAAAGGACACTGACTCTCCTGTTTGTCTCCCTGAAAACAGGAAATAACTCTCTCATGTGAAAAGTATGCTTCCTGCGTCTGGAAGTAGAGGGACACTGGTCACCAGGGACAGGGAATTTGGGCTGAGAAACCTGTATAAAGAAACCTTGCTGCTTCCATTTAGTACCCCAAGCCCACACTCTTGTTTAGATTCTTCGCTAATTAAGCACCCAAAGCCTAAGTTTCTTTATCCTGTCAATTCCTCCCAAGTTTATTGTTTCTTTGTCTAAAAAGTATAAAAGCTGCCTGCTTTTGGTCAGTCTCTGAGCGTCATTTTATGATCTCCTGTGTACACAAAATTAAATTGTTTTTTCTCCTGTTAATCTGTCTGTGTCAATTTTATTCTTAGTCCAGTCATAAGCATTTAAGAGAGGTAGAGGGGGAAATTTCCCCCTCCTGACACTCCTATCCAAGGAACTTTTCCATTCGATGATTTTTTTTAAATAGTTGGAATTAAAATTATGTAGTATATTATGATCAGGGCAAATAAGTATGACAAAATTGAAAGGCATATAAATATCAGAACTTAATGAATTAATTTTGTTTTACCTTTAACTCTTCTCAGCCTTACATCTTTCTCCTAAAACTTTAAAAATGGAACCTCTAATTTTTCATCTACGGTACTTCAGGTGCCAATTTTCAGTGTAAAATACAGTTTCACACTGTCAAAGACAAATGACCCCCAGGAGCCCTTCTGGACGTGGTAGCTGTCTGTTACCTCAGCCTCTCCCTATTTAGTTGTTAAAGTAATTTCCTCAGAGAATTGTGCGTTTCTCTCTTTCAAAACTATCTTTCTCTTCCTTTCGGTTTGACAGATAAAGAAGAAATTTTAACCATGGAGGCTCCACATTTCCCAGCATGACTCCACTTTTCTACTCAGTAAAAGCAATTTCTCACTTTTTTCTAAGTCCCGGTCAATCCTCTCCTTCTCCTGAATTTCTTTGTAGCTGTTGCTCATTCTTCCCTGATCCAAGTTGTTCACATGCAAAAGAGCCAGACTTTCCTCCAACATATATTAAAACAATATTGAAAAACGCATCTCAACAATTCAGCACGTTTTAAACCTAGATGTGAACGTGTCTCCCTACCATACATTTTGTAAATGAAGTAATCAAAAACCAAACAAAAGCCGAGCTTTGATCTCACTCCATAAAAATCACAGCAACTTCAAAGTTACATTTTTGTCCTGACCTTTTGAAAGAGAGATATAAATATCATATATTTATAAGATTAAGCACTTTTAGAATCATTAGAGAAAAGAAAAATAAACTCTATAGAAATTTCCAGAAGACCCCATAAAAGAAAGAGTGGCGTCAAGGGGTCATGCCCTGGCTGTAGCCTCAGTACCTCCCCCTCCAGGACTCCCCAGGTGTGTGTGGCCATTTACACAACAACCCAAAGAGCTCAACTAAGTGCCTAGGGTGACACCTGGCTTGTAGTAGACATTTAGTGAAAGGTAGTTGCTGCTACTTTGTACACTGGTGTTCCTGCCAACAGAACTAAGTCTTCCAACCATCTCTCTGTCTTCGGAGTTGGGATAATGGCTTGCTACTTGATTTCATCCAACCATGTTCCCTCACCTCCCTGGATAAAATCATCACTGTTGGGAATGTCTAGGCATTAAGGCACAGCAGATGTTTTCCGTGAAAAGGAACTTTTGCAATTGTCTTAAGTGTTATATAATTTCTGAGAGTGTAGGGACCTTTTACTTGGGCAGTCTCTCACTCAACCTGCAATTAAGAGATACTGAAGAAGTAATCTAGCTGTGACTACGTTAACATTTCAAGATAAATCTCTCGTTACATTGATAGCAGCATTCCTTTGACATTATTTGCCTGAGAGCAGCAATTATTATGAGTCATGGTGACTTAACAAACACAGCGTGCTTTCAATCAAAAACATGTTGTGAACGTTTACCGCGTGCCAGACTCCAGGAGATGCTGAGATTACAAAGACAAATACAGCCTGCAAGACAGAATCCTCTCACACCTTCGAGAAAGTCTCATTTCATAAATGGGCTTACTCAGGAGCTTTCAGAAAAGCAGATTGTATGACCAACAGAGTGTGTGAGGCTAATAATACCAACAGCCCTCATCACCAAGGCTCCTGTCCACCTTGGGTTGGTGGCTGTAAATATTGTTTCCAAAATCCTTGGGCAACTTCTCCATACATAATTTATGACCTTTGCTCCAAAAAATTTCTTTATCTGCTTGTGAGTCACTGGATGGCATGTTCTAGCAATCAACAGGCATTCTAGAACACACCTTGGGAAGCATGTGTGTAGACCTCTGTTTATACTCCCAGCTGTACCCAACAAGCTGGTAATTGGTACTTCTGATCTTTTTTTTTTTTTCTGGGCAGAATATCAACTGTAGCTATTCCACTTCACTGATAATGAAGCATGGAAGAAGACAGGATATTTACAAATAAATTGAAGGTGTGAAGATCCTTTTAAGTACAAAAGCTTTAGGTAAACACCCTGTCAAAAGTAAAGGGTTAGGAAATATTAACGCTGGGCTTTGATTTATGATGTTAGGATTTTGAAAATAAATATTTACAGACAACAAATGGATTGTTTCATACCAGAGAGGAGTAAGAGGCTCTGTCCTTTACCTGTAGAACTTACAAACTGTGCTGGGACCTCTGTGTTTCTCTCTCTCTTGTTCGTCAAGCCCCAAGTCTTTGTGGTTTGGGTTCAGTGTCGTTTGCGCTTTATTATAAATAATGCCCAAAGTATTACTCAAATCCACTTTTCAAAAACATACTTTTTACTTAAGTGTTCAATCTTATATTTTCATTCTTATTAAGACTTGGAAACAACAGTTTTGAAAGGAAAGCATCTCCAGTTAAAAGTGAAAAGGGTCATTGGGGAAAATACACCTTAGTTTTCAGAAATTCACTATAGACACGAGTCTTTGAAAGTTTGTTTTAAGCTGTTCAGGGAGATATGCCTGGTGGACATATCGGCGTCAGGTTGTGTGTTTGACTTAAAAAGTAATAGAATCTTACCCGCTTGGATAATAGTCTTTCATGTCAAATTTCTTGTACTGTGTTCTCCCTCTTGGAAAAAGTGTAAAGTTTGGTTGGTATGGTGAAATTAGTTATGATTTTACTCGATTTAAAAATCTTTAAACGTTTACTTTTTACATATGGATTTTTTGTGAAGTTTCTGTTATGAAGAACTGAGTTAGGGTGACAGCGCAGAAGAGCAGCTTTGCGGCAGCTTCTGGGGACTCTGGCTCCTCCAGCTTCGTGCCCCTTAATGTTTGGCACCCAGACCAGAAAAGCAGCATCACAGGAGAAGTGATGGAGAAGGGAACTCCGGTGGGGGTGGTTTACCCACATGGCGCCTGAGCCGTCTTCCCCTTTGTCCCTCTGTCCCTTCCAACTCTCTGTGTTTTTTCCTCTGTGTTCTGGACCATTTTGTATTTTCCTGATTGGTAACCCTGTTCTCAGCTGTGACCATCTTTTAGTTTGTCCATTGAAATGTAACTACTTATTATACATACGTGTTACATAATAATTATATGATTTTAATTAAATGATCATATGGCAACTATATTGAAATCATTTAATTAAATTATGTACACGTATTTTTTCCAGAAAGTCTATTTTTGTGCTCTAATGTCATGTCTTTAAGATTTATTTTGAATTCTTTTGTGTCTTCACTCTTTTTCCTCAAAGGGAATGTTCTGCTCTGCAGGATCCATCTACTCTTCTTTTTTCGGGTTACGTGCCCCCTTAAGTGTATTCTGATTTTGTTTTGCTTGCTTGCTCGTGTTACGTCACCTCGACATTCAGGTTGTTTTGGACTCTCCATCCTTGTCAGCAGTGTCTGTTCTTGTGGGTCAGTGGTGAATGAGCTGACCAATCACACTGCCAGTTCTGGGAGAGAGGGACTCTCCACCAGCAGGGGAGGAAAGGGGACAGTTAAGCCCACCATGCAGTTCCTGCCCTTAGCTCCCCCCTCAGCCGAGGCTGTTATGATCCAACGAGCCCTCATAAGACCAGAGGTAGCAAGCAAGCAAATTCAGCCCCGCACTGCATCCCGTGCCCGCTCTGAGAACCACAGGGACTCTGACCTGCCTGAGTCCGGGAGAAATGTATGGAACAGGGTCCTTCAGGCCTCCCAGGACAAACCCTCCCCCACATCCTCTGCTGTAGCTCCTCCCTGAAGAACCTAGATAATAGTGTCTGATACACACTCCTGAGCTGTTTACAGACCCCCACTAAACAGAAGAAATTAACTACTCGATGACCATGAGCACGTAGCCCCCAGACCTACTGGAGCCTGAGGATTGGTAACGTTAAGCCCTGTGACACTGCCCTGTTACCACCATCAACCAACCAGAGGACTGCACAAAATGATCACACACCCTGGGACTCGCTCCCTCACCTGGCCTTTAAAAAGTTTTCCCTGAAACCCATCGGGGAGTTCAGGCTTTTTGAGCATTAGCTTCCCTGGACTCCTTGTCTGGTGCCGTACAAGAAATGCTGCACTTTCCTTCACCACACCGGGGTCAGCAGATTGGCTTTACTGCACGTGGGTCAGTGGACCCAAGTTTTGGTTTCATAACAGGAAGACAAGGCCTCAAACCACCTCTTGTACATCAACTGTGTTAAGCATCAAGATAACAATTCCTTATTAGAGCAATGTGAATCAAAACTACAATGAGGTGTCACCTCATTCCAGTCAGAGTGGCCATTGTCAAAAAGTCTCGAAATAACAAATGCTGGAGAGGGTGTGGAGAAAAAGAAACCCTTGTAAAAAATCCCATTCTGTTCAGGGGCTCTATTTTTTGCAGTTGGATAGATAGCCACGAATATGATGGCTCTGTCCTTATTCCAGTTGTATTGTTTGCCTATTGACTATCTTTATGATCTCTTTGCCATCCAAAGCATTTAAGGTTTATGTAGTCAATGAAATCTATCTGTGCCAGTTATTAAACATTTTGTTTTTAAGCTCCAAAATTATTCCAAATGCCAGAGCTGAGACTCTGTAAATTACTTTTCTCCTTGCGCTAGCTTCATGTAGGGTCTGTGACCCAGGCTCATAGGCCCCCTGAGCTCCTAGGCTTTATAACCCCAACCTTTTCTCTCTGTTCTCCCAGCCTTGGAGTAGCGGTGTGTGTGTGTGTGTGTGTGTGTGTGTGTGTGTGTGTGTGTGTGGTTCGTGCTGCTTCTGCAGTTACTATCTCTGGGTAATCTCAGCGTCGTCTTCTTGTCACTAAGCTCTCCAACAGCGTGTACCAAATTTTTATACTAAATTCCCTCTGCTGAAACAATTAGTGCATTTCTTGCTTTCCTAAATTATACACAATTTCATAAAACTTACACACAATTTCATTATCCTGACTTATACACAATTTCATAAAAACTTCTAGACCTTGATTTTAAAATACATTCCCTAAACACTAGTTTGTACATATCTTATATTTTCTGTTGATACTTAATTTTCTGTACATAGAAATCTTTAATATATTTGAAATTTAGTTTTGGATTCTTGTATAAGAGAAAGATTAAATTTTAATTTTATTCCAAATGAATACTCAGCATAGCAGCAGCTTATTAACTAATTCATTGTTTTCCCACTAAGTTATAATCTAAAATTATCATGTTAATTATCATATACACTAAGATATATTTCTAGAACCCAATCAATTTTAGATTACCTCTACTCATTCCATATTGCAATATTATAGTAGATTTATAGCTTGATATATTTAAAAATTTCCTATTTCTATTTCTAGACACTTGTGTCTAGAAATTTTAAAAAGTTATTGATCTTTTTAATGTTTATCTAGTATTCAGGTTTTAAAATTAAATTCTTATTAATTCTAGAATATTTTTTCTAGAATCTCTTTAGTTGATGGGCTTATGATATATAAAGTTTAATTTGTATGAAAATAACACGTTAACATTGTTAAAACAAACATTTTTTGAAATTTATCTAATATTAATTAATTTGGATTTATAAACATTTTTTATTGGTAATTTTCTAGTATGTCATTTTTATTCATTTACTTCAAACTTTCTCTATCCTTTATAATCTGCATGTGGCTGGATTTTTAGCTTATTTCTTAATATTGTCTGACAATATGTCTCTTTTAATTAAAATTTCAGTTCATTTAAATATACCCAATTATTCATAATATGGGTTTTTCCTGCATATTTTATAGAGATTTTTATTTAACCTGATTTTTTGTTGTTATTTCTTTCTTCTTCATCCTTCCCTTCACTCTTTCTCTCCTTTCTTTCTTTCTTTTGACTTAGGCTCTATTGCATTGGGAATTATAATCTCTATTTCAATGATTTTAATTCATATTCTGGGAATTTAAAGTCTAAATATAGTCAATATCCTTATGCTTCCCTTCAACCAGGGTTTGGTAAACTTTATTTTTTGTAAGGAATCAGACAGTAAATATTTTAACCTTCGGGGTTTTCTGCAAATACAACTCTGTCATTGTAGCATAAAACAGCCATAGACAATACATAAATAGATGTAGCAGTGTTCCAAGAAAACTTTGTAAAAATTGATGCTGAGTTGTCACCAATGGTCCAGAGTGGGGGAATGGGGCTCCTCCAATGCCAAGGGCTCAAAGGGTGGAATATTAAGCCATAGACTGTTGTGAGTTGAACTTTGTCCCACAAAAAGATATGCTGAAGTCCTAACTCCTGGTATCTGTGAATATGGCTTTATTTGGAAATAGTCTTTGCAGATGTAATCAAGTTAAGATGAAGTCATACTGGACTTCATCCTGGGGCTGGTGCCAGACTGCAGTCAGGCAGAACTGGTTCCTGAATGTATATATATAACAAAATCACTTTGCTGTACACCTGAAACTAGCACAAGAATCTAATGACTGTTGTCCCTGTAAGCAGGCCAAGAAGACACAAGCAGGTCCACAGAGGAAAGATGACCACATGAAGACAGAGGCAGAAATTGGACTGATGCAGCTACAAACCAAGGAACACCAAGAATTGCTGGCAATCGTCAGAATCTAAGAAGAGACAAGAAAGAATACTTCCCTAGAAACTTCAGAGGAAATGGGGCCCTGCTAACTCCTTGATTTTGGATTTCTAGCCTCCAAAATGGAGAGAATACATTTCTATTTTCCAAAATAAAAGAAAATAGGAGGCAAATGAGTTTTCAGCCAAAGGACGTAGTTTGTCAACCTCTGTCATAAACATCAAGTATCTTAGAATGCTTCAGCTCTAGTTGCCCCATCTGTTTGTAGGTTACATTCAAATGTTGATAGGCAATCTAGCTATATCCTTTTAAAAAAATTCTACAAAGTAGATATTATTTCATTGTTTTTTATTATTTACTGTTTTATATTAATATGTATTTACTGTTTTATATTAATATGTATTTAGATTTATCCATATGGATATTTATCCATATCCATTTTTCTTTACCCACTTTTTTTCTGTCTCTGATCTCTTTGTAAAAAAAATTTCTTTTAATTGAAGTATAGATGATTTACAATGCTGTGTTAGTTTCAGTTGTACAGCAAAGCGATTTGGTTATATGTATACATTTAGGAAACAGCTCTGCCTGACTGCAGTCTGGCATTAACCCCAGGATCTAGCTGCACATGCCAGTGGTGGGCAACAGCCCCAGAGTCCTCAGGGCCATGACTCTGCCCACTAGTGAACCAGCAGTAGCCACAGGGATCCCCTAGGGTTCCACAACCAGCTACCTTGTGACCAGGCCCCACTAAACAGCAGCATCTGCACAAGGCAGGGCCTGGCAACCAACTGGGCTAGGGAAAAACCAAGCTGACAAGACTGCCCACGTAGCCCGCCACAATAGAAGGACACATGTGGCCCTCTTAGGGGGAACCCCTAGAGCCCTAGAGCCTCGGGTGATGAGAGGGGAGTGCACCGCCAGGACAACAGGATGCCTCCTACAGACAGTCACTTCTCCAAAGGTCAGGAACACAACTAACCAACCACATACATAAAAGCACCCAAAAAAACCCCCCCAAAAACAAAAAAAAACCCAACCCTCTGAAACTTAGACTAAATGAGGCAGCAGAGGAATATGTTACAGAAAAAGGAACCAGATAAAACCTGAGAAACAAACTAAGTGATGTGGAGATCCTCCAGCCATCTAACTATGAAAGAGTTTGGAGCAAATTTTGTAAAGATGTTCAAAGGTGGAGGATGGATGCACAGAGCAAGAAGTTAGATGTTTTAAATAAAGAGTTAGAAAATATAAAGAACAAACAAATAGAAATGAAGAATGTAATAACCAAAAAGAAAAATACACTAGAAGGAATCAATAGTAGACAAATTGAAGCAGAAGAACAGATCAGTGAGCTGGAAGACAGAGTAGTGGAAATCACTCCTGCTAAACAGAAAAAATAAATAAATAAAAAGAAATGAGAACAGTTTAAGAGACCTCTGGGACAACATCTATGACACTAATATTTGCATTATAGGGGTCCCAGAAGGAGAAAAGAAAGAGAAAGGGCCCTGAGAAAATATTTGCAGAGTTAATAGCTGAAAACTCCCAAAACCTGGGAAAGAAAACCATCACACAAGTCCAGGAAAGGCAGAGTCCCATACAGGATTAGCCCAAAGAAGAACACACCAAGATACATTGTAATCAAAATGACAAAATTTAAAGAGAGAATACTAAAAGCAGCTAGTGAAGAGCAAAAATTAATGTAAAAGGAACTCCCATAAGGCTGTCAGCTATTTTCTGGAACTACCATAAGGCTATCAACTATTTTTTCAGCAGAAACTCTGTAGGCCAGAAGGGAGTGGCATGATATATTTAAAGTGATGAAAGAGAACATACTACAACCAAGAATACTCTACCCAGCAAGGCTCTTGTTCAGATTTAATGGAGAAATCAAAAGCTTTAGAGACAAACAAAAGCTAAAAGAATTCAACACCACCAACCAGCTTTACAACAAGTGCTAAAGGAATATCTCTGGACAAAAAAGAAAAGGCCACAAATAGAAATTTTAAAATTATGAAATGGAAAATCTCACCAGTAAAGGCAAACACACAATAAAGGTAGGAAATCATCCATACACAAAACTAGTAGAGAGGATAAAAGATGAAAGTAGTAAAATCATCTGTATCTACAATAATCAGTTAAGGGATACACAAAACAATAAGATGTAAAATATGATATCATGAGGGGAAGAGGGTACAAATGCAGGCTATCTAAAATGCATTTAAAATTAAGAGATCAGGGTAATTCCCTGGCAGTCCAGTGCTTAGGACTCTGCGCTTTCATTGCTGAGGGCCCAGGTTCAATCCCTGGTCAGGAAAATAAGATCCCACACACCACGTGGCACAGCCATAAATAAATAAATTAATTTAAAATATTAAGAATTAATAGATCAACCTCTTAAAATAATTATGTATATGTATAGACTGCTATACAAAAAACTCATAGTCAACTGAAACCAAAAATCTATATTAGATATATACACAAAAAGAAAAAGGAATCCAAACATAACACTACAGAGAGCCATCAAGTCACAAGAGAAAAGAACAAAAGAAGAAAAGGAAAAAAAAACCTACAAAAATGAATCCAAAACAATTAACAAAATGGCAATAAGAACAGACATGTGGATAATTACCTTAAACGTAAATGGACTAAATTCTCCAAGCAAAAGACACAGACCAGTTGAATGGATTAAAAAACAAGACCTGTATATATGCTGCCTACAAGAGACCCACTTCAGATCTAGAGACAC
This sequence comes from Neophocaena asiaeorientalis asiaeorientalis, assembly GCF_003031525.2. Lineage (NCBI taxonomy): Eukaryota > Metazoa > Chordata > Mammalia > Artiodactyla > Phocoenidae > Neophocaena > Neophocaena asiaeorientalis. The sequence goes on from NW_020173921.1 coordinate 390,502, forward strand.
ATACAGACTGATGTGAGAGGATGGAAAAAGATATTCCATGCAAATGGAAATCAAAAGAAAACTGGAGTAGCAATACTCATATCAGAAAAAATAGACTTTAAAATAAAGACTGTTACAAGAGACAAAGAAGGAAGCTACATAATGATCATGGGATCAATCCAAAAAGGTACAACAATTGTAAATATATAGGCACCCAACATAGGAACACCTTAATACATAAGGCAAATGCTAACATCCATAGAAGGAGAAATTGACAGTAACACAATTATAGTGGGGGACTTTAACATCCCACTTATGTCAATGGACAGATCATCCATTCAGAAAATAAATAAGGAAACACAGGTCTTAAGTGACACATTAGACCAAATGGATTTAATTAACATATAGAGAGAGCATTCCATCTGAAAACAGCAGAATACACATTCTTTTCAAGTGCACATGGAACATTCTCCAGGATAGATCATATGCTGGGCCACAAAGTGAGCCTCAGTAAATTCAAGAAAACTGAAATCATATCAAGCATCTTTTCTGACTGTAACACTGTGAGACTAAAAATGAAGTATAAGAAAAAAACTGCAAAAAACACAAACATGTGGAGGCTAAACAGTATGCTACTAAGCAACCAATGGATCTCTGAAATAATCAAAGAGGAAATCAAAAAATGCCTAGCAATAAATGAAAATGAAAACAGGACAATCCAAAACCTACAGGATGCAGCAAAAGCAGTTCTAAGAAGGAATTTTATAGCCATACAATCTTACCTCAGGAAACAAGAAAAATCTCAAACAACCTAGCCTTACACCTAAAGCAACTAGAGAAAGAAGAATAAATGAAACCCAAAGTTAATAGAAGGAAAGAAATCATAAAGACCAGAGCAGAAATAAATGAAACAGAGACAAAGAAAAGATCAATGAAATTAAAGGAACTTGTTTTTTTTAAAAGATAAAAGAAGAAAATAAAAAGAATGAAATAATGCAATTTGTAGCAACATGGATGGACCTAGAGATTATCAGACTAAGTGAAGTAAGTCAGGAAGAGAAAGACAAATACCATATGACATTGCTTATATGTGGAATCTAAAATATGACACAAATGAACTTATTTACAAAACAGAAAGAGACTCACAGACATAGAAAATAACTTTATGGTTACCAAAGGGGAAAGGATGGGGGTGTAAATTAGAAGTTTGGGTTAGCAGGTACAAACTACTATATATAAACAGCAAGGCCCTACAGTATAGCACAGAGAACTATCTTCAATATCTTGTAATAACCTATAATGGAAAAGAATCTGAAAAAGCCTATATATATGTGTGTGTATATATATATAATATATATATGTGTGTATATATATATATATATATATCTGAATCACTTTGCTGTACACCTGCAACATTGTAAATCAAATATACTTGAATAAAAATTTTTAAAAAAGATGTTCTATTTTCCCACCCATTTGTTCTATCTCTCCCTGCTCCCAACTCTTATTATATGAGACCTTTACAACATCTTAACTTTCCTCCTCTCTTGTCTGTCTACCTCATTCCCAACTACATGAGACATCTAGAAAATTTTTACTTTCCTGTGTCCTTTCCACTGTATGAATTCTTAGGTTTTGCTGAACTAATTTAGTATTTTAGTTCTACATCATAATTATAATTCCATTGAATTTCCTTTTCAGAAATGACTTTGTTTTAACATGACATATTTAGTGGTTAAGTGGTTAAGAACCTGCCTGCCAACACAAGGGACACAGGTTCGAGCCCTGGTCTGGGAAGATCCCACATGCCGTGGAGCAACTAAGCCGGTGCACCACAACTACTGAGTCTATGCTCTAGAGCCCGCAAGCCACAACTACTGAGCCCCTGTGCCACAACTAATGAGCCCCTGTGCTACAATTACTGAAGCCCATGTGCCTAGAGCCCATGCTCCACAACAAGGGAAGCCACTGCAATGAGAAGCCTGCACACCGCAATGAAGAGTAGCCTCTGCTCGCCGCAACTAGAGAAAGCCCGCGTGCAGCAACAAAGATCCAACACAGCCAAAAATAATAAATTTTTTTAAAAAGTGCTGTTCAAATTTTAATAAATAAATAAATAAAAATAAAAGCATTTTTTCAGAAGGTCTAAGAGATAAAACCATTCAGACTTATCCATGTTCTCCGTTATTTCTTTCTCCTTCAGGGACACCCATTTTGAGGGCTCTGTTTTGCTCCACTTTTTTGTTTGAATAAAGCCCTTTCTAGAGTATTTCTCTCAGTTGGGGTATGTTATATGCTCTCTAAATTTTTGCATATATATAAGTATCTTTCTGGCTTGCTGATGAATAATTTTTGGCTGGGTATAGGATTCTTGGATTGCAATACTTTTCTCCCATTAGTCTCCCATAGTTTATCTGGGAAAAATAAGTCTCAGTTTATCATTAGATTTTCATCAGCAAGATTGGTGACAGGAAAGGTGTGGACTCTCAGAGTCTAGATTTATTCCACTGCGTTCTTCTACTACCGATGTTATATATATGAGAAGTCCAATATTAACATGAGTCTTCTTTTATCTAAATAACTTGCTATTTTATTTAAAGGTTTGATTTTTTTCCCTTTGTCCTAAGAGCTTGAAAATTATACCAGAGAATGCCTAGATGTTTCTTTTCCCACTAATCCTGCCTGAACTCATGAAGTCATTTAAAGCTCCAGGTTCAAGATTTCTTCACTTTAGGTAATTCTTTTCCTAGTACATGTTTAAGCAAATGTTTATGTGCCATGTGTTGTTTTTTCTCTTACTGGAAATGACTGTGATTTTTATGTTACTTATCCTGGCTCTATCATCCAACTCTTATTTTTTCCTTCATTCTACTTGGGGTACTCTGGACAATGCCTCCCCTCAAAGATGTCCACCTCTTAATCCCTAGAACCTGTGAATATGCTACCTTGCAGATATAATTAAGGATCTCAACATCAGGAGATTATCCTGGATGTTCCTGGTGGGCCAAGGTAACCACAAGGGTCCTTTTATAGGGCTTTTCCTTTTTACATGGAAGCAGGATGTCAGAGCGGAGAGAGGATGCCCGGCCACTGACTTTGAAGACAGAGCAAGGGACCATAAGCCAAGGAATGCACATGACTCTAGAATCTGGAAAAGGAAGGAAACCCACCCCCCAGAGCCTCCTGAAGAAAAGCAGCGCCAAAGACCTAGTGTAGGCTTGTGATGTCTGGAACCGCAAGATAATGAATCTGTGTTGTTTTAAGCCACTGGGTAAGTGGTAATTTGTTAGAGCAGCAATAGGAAATCAATACACCATCTTCTTATATTTTAAACTGTGGCTTGAGATATTTCTTGCATTGATTGTCCATGCCTGTAATTCAAGTATCACAACTATTAGCCTCTCTTTCATTTCTACGAAAATATTTAGTTGAAAAACATGTGGTTTTTCGGTAACTCCAGAAACTATTCCTTGCACTCTCGAGTATCCTTATGTGTGCCTATTATTTTTTATTCATTTTGTCATGTGCCTCCTTTGCTGTTGAGCATTCTGTCCTGACTGATATATTTCTCCTTCTGGTTGCTGGGCCCTGTGTGATGTTATTTTTCTTTGCCAGCTCTCTGGGAATTCCTCCGGTGGTGGGGCATACATCTGTCTCCACCTGGTCCAACTGTGCAGAAGCAGACAGGCTGCCAGTCTCTTAACCAAGACACCTGGAGGAAGCCTCCCTGCTTTCTGGTCTCTTTCTTCCCTCCCAGGCTCCAGGCCAAGGAGCTCCCGACCATTATTCCAGCTTCTTCTTGGTATCCTCAGGGACAGGAAGTCTCCACAGGCCCACTCCTTTCCACCTGAGATTCCTAACAGCCTGGCTGTGATCCTCAGCCTGGGCTTCCCGGTGCTGGTCTCCAGGTGCTGACCCAGTCCCAGGGGGTTAACCTCACCTTATGTCTTTCACGGAGCCCACGGCTTTACTTGGATTTGGTTTCCTGTCAGCACCAACAGCGATTTGGCTCAAATGGGGCAGAATGATTGAAATTGATGCTGGAAAAAAAGGTCGTTATCTTCCTGGAATCCCAGGGTCCTGGATATTTTTTAATCCTTTGGAATATTCTTCATATGCCCCATTTTTCCATTAAATTTAACATATATCAGCACTAATTTTAAGTTTTTTAATGGTGTCATCTCTATTCAAAAATTTATCTTTGTATCTAGTGTTCTGGAGTATGTCTTCACCTGACTCCTCTAAAAAGGTTAATATATTTGCATATCTGGGAATGTCATTTTGGTGACTTTCCACACAAGCAACACCTTGACTCATTCTTTTTGACTCTTTATAAGTGAGATTTCTTCAGATGTAACTCTTTTGTCCTGGCCTGGGTTCATCCAGAGGGGAAAACTATTTCTCTGAATTTTTATTTTCTATCCCTTTAGTATAACACTTTTCAAACTGCATGTTTGCAAAATTACTATTATTTTTTTACAGTTTTTTCTCTTTTGGCTGCACTGTGTGGCATGTGGGATCTTAGTTCCCCGACCAGGGATCGAACCTGTGCCCCCTGCAGTGGAAGCACGGATTCTTAACTGCTGGACTGCCAGGGAAGTCCCTGCAAAGTTATTTTTACATGTAGCCAATTATTTTTTAAGACCTGAGGCACGGTGATGCCTATTTCTAAGCTTAATTACTATTTTACTTATGTTTGGAACTTCTTCTTAATTTACATGTTTTAAATACCAATGTCCACATGCATTCATCCTGTGTTCTTCTTTGGAAAATGCTGTCATTTGTAGGTTAGATCTATTATCCCTGATTTTTATCTTTTTGCAGATGTTTTAATATTAACATTTATACCTTTGGTGGCCAGGATATAGTTGTCACTTTCATTGTCTACCTTGCTGATTCAGCATTTTGTCATGAGGTCTGCTTTGCTATGATTTTAGGTAAAATTAACAAGTATGAACTACCTACCATGTGCTAGGAATAGATGCAGTGACATTATTTTATTGCAGACATTTAGCATGCTGTGATATGTAACTCCAGGGGCACCATTTACATTATATTCCCCAGGGCTGTAAATGGGATGTTTCTGACTAGCCTAGAATGTACCATTAACCTCATTTTACATATGAAGAAACTTTTGCTTAGAGAGGGTGAGTGATTTTCTCATGATCACATAGTGAGTAAATAACCAAAGCAGTTTTAATCTCAGATCCTCAGACTCCAAATCTCACACTCTCTCCACTCCATCACACAGCAGCCTCCCATAATAACGAGCTCTTGTCTGCTTCCAACAGTGATTTTATTTGGTCTATTGCAGATTTCATTTTGTTTTGTATTTTTTTCTGGACTGTCCTTCTTTAATAGATGTCCTGTCCTTTTTTATCTCTTTGAGAATAGATTTTATCTCTGTTTTAAAATCTTCTTGCAGCAAATCTAATTTGGGGTTATGTTTATCTCGGAGCTCTCACAGTTTTGTTCCATTTTAGTGCTACAAAATTTTTCAGTGATCCCAGATTAGTTTTCTTCTGTTTACTCACCCTATCTTGAATTTAACCTGTGGGGCTTTGTGTTTCTGCTGAAAATGATCTATGTGTGAACTATTTCATAAACAAACAAACAAACAGAAACCTCATGAAATAGAGTCTGGAGACCAGCAGGGGGCGCTCTCACACCCTGTGAAGATGGCAGAGCCCAACAGGAAGGAGAAAGACTCCTCTTCTTTCCTGGCAAGGACTCAGCCAGTGAAAAGCCGTGGACTCTTTGTTTATTCCAGCCCTTCCACCTTCCTTTCCCTCTATAAAGGTCTTTTTCCCTTGCCATGAGGGGACTTGCAAGTGGCTCACCATGGTTGCAGACCCTGAATTGCAATTCTTGCTGATCCCAAATAAACCCATCTTTGCTGGAGAAATATCTGTCAGTTTATTTGTTTTATATATATATATACATATACATACGAATTGAGGTGTAGCTATCTATAGTTTTTGCTTGTTTGCTTGCTTATTTGCCTTTGAGAAATACACACCAGCATAACATGACAAATCTGTGAACTTATATTAACAGTCCAATGTGTTTGAAAGGGATATCTCCTCCTTGAAGAAACAATACTGTATTCTTTTTGTTGCCTATCCCTCAAATCGCCCAACTTCTCGTAAGGTACGGCCAGTTTCCCACATCACAATTAGCATCCTGTGATTTCCAACAAGTTCTTTCTATTTTTATTGTTATTACTTTAGTTCTACATTCTAAAACTCCTCTTCAAAATACGGGGATTAACTTATTTTGGAAACTAGATTCTCTCAGTAGATGTTCTCAAGTTACCATGAATAGAAACTGCTCAGAACCTGCAAAATATCCACTTACCTGACATCTCTTCAAAGCAGATATGGGTTTATTTTATTAGATTTCCTGCTTGTCTGATAACACTTGAGGAATATTCCATTTTTTCATTAAAACTACGCTGTTTTGAAGTGTTTAGCTTGGAGCTAAAAAGAAACTAAATTAATCAGGGTTGCATGTTCCTGTCCAGTGACTTATGTGAAATGAGATTAATGACCTGGTCTTCGTTCTTGCTATGTAAATAAACTCCACATGTGAAAATTCACTTTGGCTGAATATATAAAGAAAAGAAAACATTTATCTACTGTTCCCAATCATGGTTGGTTTATAACGTAGCTTAGGCCCCAGTTTCTGCTGTCAAACCATTCTGATAAAAATAGTTCCGAATAGTTCAAAATGACATTTTTGCTGTTTGCATTTATAATCTCTTAGGTATACTTCAACGATGAATAAAGGGATCAAACCTTCAGAGTGAGCAATTTTCAACAAAGTAATTCAAAGGTTATCAAGCCCTTTTCAGTTATGCTTGTACTTATAAACAACATTCCAAAAATTCATTTAAATAAGTTTTTAACCAAGATCCAATTTTGGTATTTAGATTCCTCTCTCCTTCCTTCCAGAAAGATTGTATAAGCAGTGAAATACAGGTTCACCAAATCTACTAAGCTCCACTACCTGCTAAGAACAAAAAAGCAGATCACCTAGTTGGGCAGGCATGACAGGCATGTGATGTGATGAAAAGCAAGGGAAAAATAGCAAGAAAGGTCTGAAGAGCTGAGTAATGAAGAGTGACAAACCTCTGAATGGGAAGGAAGTGATTGATAGCCTGTTCATTAATAATGTCTAGAGAGGCTCTCCTGTCTCAACCCCAGGGGAGCTTGCCTTGCGAGTCACTGCATTAGGCCCAGGCAAATGGCCCCATTGAAATTGATGTACCCAATATCACAGACATCAAGTGTCAACAAGTTATTAAGAAACCTCTGGCACTTAAGTACACTGAAGAGGGCAACTTAGATGGGACGGCAAGACTACACAAAACTGAGGAATCCTTAAACACGGAATTAATGCGGAAGAAGGTCTGTTAGAGGAAGTTTGACCTTATAATTTATAAGGAGCTAAAAATTACCTTCCTCACAGGAGTGGGTTTTCCTATACAAAATTCCAGTATGTGCCGCTTCCTTAAATTATGCCCTTTCTTTAACAGTATTGGCCGTTGTTCATCACACTTTGGGGATGAATTGAAAAAGAGGAATGAAAATTTGTGAATAGGAAATGGAAGTGAAGCAAAGGGCAGAGAGGAAAAAAGATTTCTCGAACAAAGTCTTGGCAAAAGAAAGGAAACTGGAGGTCCTATTAGGACTGAGTTGAGGTTTAACAGCACTGGTAGGTCATCATACTGGAGACAGCTAAGATACATACCTATGTGGTTTGGAGAGGACCCTTGAGAAATAACTCTCAAAATATCCCAAACATCTAAAAAGTTACCCCAATCATCTGCGGCTTGTCCATTGCCCAGAGGTACCATACATGTGACCACTAGAACAAGCCCTCTCCATCCCCTAAAGATGTCAGTAAATGAATAAAAATCAGTGCCTGTAACAGAAATCTCACAGGCCCTTTTAGCCCTTGACCACTTGCTTTTGCTTTCAAATCACTGTTTCCAGTTTCTGAGCTCATTAAGATTTGGTCAACCATTTTCAGTTTTTGCAACATCTTTATTTCTCTTGACCAGAGTTATAGCCTGAAATCTCCCCTCTTCCTGGTCAGTTGGATGTCACTGCATTTCCACATCTCTGCATCTTGGATACTGAGTCTGGGGACAGGAGAAGTGAATTCACAGCTGAGACATCTAATCAGAAAGGCGTTGCAGATTTGGATATAGCACTAGACACAGAAAAAAATCTCTCAGGATGCATCTTCTCTCAAATTTGGATTCCAACTTTTCTTAGCCAAAATTTTTTTTAAAAGATGAGAAACATATGAGTTGTAAGGTTTTCTCTGCCTCCCAAATGCCCAAAGCCCTATACTAAACTCTCAGGACCATGGAGTGATACTCTTGGGGGAAACCATTGCTCTTGTCCTCCAAATCTGCATCATCAGTCTGGTCTATAAGAAGCTAGAAACAATATCTTTGCTGCCTTTGAAAAAAGCACTGATTCTTCCTTCCCTTGGATCACTCTTCTTAGCTGGGTTCTTCCGAGGTGGATTTCTTCTACTAACCTCCTGTGTAAAATTGATGGCAGGACTTCACTGGTGGCACAGCAGTTAAGAATCCACCTGCCAAGGCAGGGGACACGGGCTCAATCCCTGGTGTGGGAAGATCTCACATGCCACAGAGCAGCTAAGCCCATGCACCACAACTACTGAGCCTGCGCTCTAGAGACTGTGAGCGACAATTACTGAGCCCGCATGCCACAACTACTGAGCCTGCGCTCTAGAGACTGTGAGCGACAATTACTGAGCCCGCATGCCACAACTACTGAGCCTGCGTACCACAACTTCTGAGCCCACATGTCACAACTACTGAAGCCCACGCACCTAGACCCTGTGCTCTGCAACAAGAGAAGCCACCGCAATAAGAAGCCTGCGCACCACAACTAGAGAAAGCCCGCGCGCAACAACAAAGACCCAACGCAGCCAGAAAGAAACAAAACAAAACAAAACAAAAACCTGGTGGCAGGAGAACCTCAGACTTTTCTTATGGACGCGATAGTTACTATAGAATTAGAAAACCCTGGGTGAGTTTGCTCTTCTCCACTTCTCCCACTTCATCCCTTACCATCGCTTTCTTTCCTTTCCTTGAAAACGTCATTCCTCCCTGGTCTTTGTACTTGCAAACCCTTTTGCTTGAAGTACTCTCTCTCCAGTTCTTCTCACATCTAGGTCCCTCCCATCAGGTAGGATTCAAAGAGGCTTCTCTAACCAGCCTATTGAAAGTAGCATCCCTTCACCCAGCAGGTGTTCTCTCTACCACTATACTGATTTACTGTCTTCAGAGCAGTTATCACAGTTATTAGGTGGGCTTGATTATTTTTTGTTTCTTCCCACTAAATTGTAAGCTTCATGAGAGTAGGGCCCCAGTCTATCCTGTTTACGGCTGCATCTCCAGCACCTCTCACAATGCCTAGCACATAGTAAGTGCTCAGTGAATATTTTTGAACGAATAAATGAATAAGTGAACAAATGGAAACACCTTATACAGGGCAAGGCATTATGCCTCCGGGGACCCAAATGACTCTGACAGTCCAGCGACCCTTTGGTGAACACAAGTTTGAATCTTTGGTGCGATGCCTCCATATCATGCCCCATAAATGATAACTAGAAAGGGAAATCAGCAGCTGGCATGCTGATTGAAAGGCACCTGTAACTGTCCAGGTTTCTGCAGGAATCTGATGACAATGGTTTAATAAAGGGACTCTTTACAAAGTGGGGGCAGAAGAAAAGGGAAGAAACAAGGGGTGGAGGTTTATCAGGCTTGGGAACTGATAAACCCGGAAGCATTACCACCCTTAGACATGAAGACACAGAGGAAGATGCAGCCAGTGGGCAGTGACCTGGCAAGGAGGTTGGTTGTGGGATGGTTCCTTACTTTCTTCTACTGCCCTTGGGTCACCTGCTGGTACATCTCCTGGTGAACCCAGGCTGGACCAGGGCAGCAGGGGAGTCTGTGGAGGCGTAAAGCAAGGTGAGGTGGATCTGGAGGAAATAAGAGAGATCTAGCACAGCACCACTTACTCAAATTACCAGTGAAAGCCAGGAACTCTCAGATGACCGGTATCTGGCAAAAGCTGGAGAAGAAAAGTATCCTGATTAAAAGACTGGGCACTGGAACTGGACAACTGGGGCTGAATGCTGGTTCCTTCACATACTATTTGTGTAATTGGATGTAGCTATTGCCTTACAGGTAAAATGGGATCAGAGAGATTTGTCATGAGGATTAAATAACTTAAATAAGCTAATGTGTAAAATGCTCAGAAGAATGCCTGACATTCAGTAAGTGTTGGGTTTTATGATAAGCTTCCTCTTTATTTCAGTGTCCTGATATGATATAGACTCTAAGCTCTCAGAACTAGCCTAAAATGATATAAAATATTGGTTGGCTGGGTCAGTGACTACAGTTATAGGACTTTAAGCTGAACATATCCTAAGTCTTTGATTCTGAGTTCCTGGTTTGAGGTTTCTTTTTTCTTATTAACGTCCTTGCTGGCTGCAAGACCACCTGTAATTATCATTAATGGATTGGGCTCCATCTTTTCAGAATCGAAGCTCATTTCTTGTCGTTAACTTTCTAATGCCCTACAAATTTTGCTTGAGGCCCAACAGAATGGACATCTGTCATGGGACAAATCCAAGCAAGTCCAGTGCCTTGAGGAGAGAATTTTCTTTTTTTTTTTTGTGGTACGTGGGTCTCTCACTGTTGTGGCCTCTCCCGTTGTGGAGCACAGGCTCCGGACGCGCAGGCTCAGTGGCCATGGCTCATGGGCCTAGCCACTCGGCGGCATGTGGGATCTTCCCGGACCGGGGAACGAACCCGCGTTCCCTGCATCGGCAGGCGGACTCTCAACCACTGCGCCACCAGGGAAGCCCTTGAGGAAAGAATTTTCAGGCTCTTCTAAGATTCTGATGAGGATGATGATGTCATCTAAGCTAATAGAACTCCCAGTAAACTCATGTCCATTGTCTCTTTTTCCATCCACAGCTGGAAGGAGCAGGGCCCTCTGGAGCATTCTTCCATATTCCCCACAGGAAGATGGAAGCTGTCTTTTCTTTGCCTCCTTTACTTAGGTATTTGCAAATGCTACTCATCAAGCATAGCACTAATCCACTAGCCTTCTAGCAGTCTAGGAGCCATTGTAGAACGTTATTCCAGAGATCAGTGATGCACACTGACCTGGGTTTTATCCAGTTTTTTCTCAATCATAAAAGCATATCAACTAAAAAAACATGCCAACAGGTTCTGATATGTGTGGGTGTGTATATACGTCCACACTGCAGCAGCTGCCTAAAATACCTTTTCACTTAACATCTCATCGAAAGAACAGAAAATCAGGATCCAACAGTAGATGGTAAATTAAATGTCAGTGGTGTAGAACTATTGTTAATTTGTGTAAAGTGTCTGTTTTGCTTTTTTATTTATTTTTGCGGTACGCGGGCCTCTCACTGCTGTGGCCTTTCCCGTTGTGGAGCACAGGCTCCGGACGCGCAGGCTCAGCAGCCATGGCTCACGGGCCCAGCCGCTCCGTGGCATGTGGGATCTTCCAGGACCGGGGCACGAACCCGTGTCCCTTGCATCGGCAGGCGGACTCTCAACCATTGCGCCAACAGGGAAGCTCTGTTTTGCCTTTTTAGTTGACATAAGTGTTTAGAGGGTTTTCCTGAATTCACTTCCAACATCAGTCTCCTGAACTCTAATGTCTTAAACTTCCCTATCCTCTAAGTTTGGCTTTTTCAGGAATCTATCCAGGGGCTAGAGTATTGTACTTTCACTGGATAAACCCAAGAAACCAGCCGGCATAAATTGATGGCAATAGGTAAAATGGTCAACAAGTACTATAACCACCAAGGCCAAGAAACATGTGTGCTCCCCTGGGTGAGGAAAGAGGATTAAACAAGCCTTGAAGTCAGAGAATGAAAGGATGAACCCAAATAAATTAATGACCTACAAATGGAATTAATTCTATCAATATTTAAAACACCTGAACTTCCAAACTAGGACCAAATGTTGATTTAGTCAAGGTATTAAATATAAAGTGGGTAAATTGAGAAATTTTAGGAAACCAAAAAATGTGAAATACAAATGAAACTTTGGTGTAAACATGCTCTGTATTTATTATATCTACAGAGCTGACAATGTGCGTGGCACTTTTTTTTTTTTGACACACAAATACATTTCCTGCCCCCAATACAAAAGACCATAGCTCAATAAATACAAAAGTACCTGTTACTCCACTTGCAATTTGTGTATAATACATATTTTAAGATGTCAGCCTACAGTTTGACTCAATTCTTTTTGGTAAAATTCACAATTATGCAAACAGTAAGTACTTTTAATTCTGTATAATTACAGTGAAAAAACTACTTCCAGAAAAATACAAAATTCATTTTTATTATATAGGACACATTTTTTTACTTTAGATTGAAAATGTAAGACCATGGTTCCTTAATAAAAATAACAGGTTCCAGTTTGAAAAGTTATTCTGTTGTCTAGAGGTAAGAGTTTCCCATTTAATGAGCTGTGTGACAGTCAAGTTTTAATACTTTTCCGAAAGCTTCGAAAAGCTACTCTCCTATAATTTAAGACAAAGTCTTATTTTGATATATTCTGAACAAAAAAGGGGATAGAGATTAAAAGCTTAGTATCACATCGTTTTCTCTATACCCAAGTTTTACCATTTGCCGAGCAGCTGCTGTCTGATTTTGACAACAATTTAGAGAAAACGACATTTTTCCTTATGTCTCTTTTCATCATAAGGCTCTTATCTGCTTTTCTGAGCCATTAGCATTTTTCATTTTCCATTGGGGTTTTATTTTCTATTGTATATTAGTACATGCACACACATCCACCCTTTCCTCTAGAATAGACTCATTTGCCGGCTGGTAGCTTCAGCTGGGCTTTAGAGTGGTGACTTAGGACAGAGTTTATTGTTATCTAATTACTCAGCTGCCGAGGAAAGTGTAAATTTGGGTAGTCTTGCTTGGCCTTACTATACTTTGCCTGTAAAGAAAGAATTCATTAATTTTCCTCTTTGAACACAGGGTCTGGTCATTTCCAGCAGGGGCAATTCTTTTTAATGTGTGTAGTTTGCTAAAAAAAGGCAAGTGTAGGTCAATTTAATGTATCTTTTATTCTAATTGCTAAACATGGGTGCATCCAAAGTGGTGAGCCCCTATAAAATTAGTCAGAAAGAGTCTGAGCCTAGAGGTGTTACTAGAGAGCGGGAAAAGCAAGCTGACATTTATATCACCTTTTGAGGGGTTAGGGGTTTAAGATTTGCGTTGGTAGTGCATGCCCGCATCATGCTGCCACCGAAACAAAGAAGCAAAACCAGAAGCACTGCCACCTATTTGGAGTTAGGAGTCAGCACGGAGAAAGAGAAGTGAGTGGCTTTGGGCATAGAAAACCAATCTGTTCTGGGCAACATTTTCCAAAGTGTGCTTGCTTTTGAGTTAATTGGAGTTCAGAGGGAAAGATGATTTCACATCAATATAATGACCTTGGGACCTGGGCAACTTGCTTGACTTCTCTAAGCCTCAATTTCCTGATCTCTGACTGGAGGTAATCATCACCTGTGGCACTGGATTGTTCTGAGAATCATGTAAGACCATTTAAGAGCTCAGCATGGGCCTCACACAGTGTTAGCTGGATCAATGGGAGGAATTTCAGGACCCTTTGTATTCCCATGTGTACTGTGATCTTTCAGTAGAGTGGTGTAAAATGTTCAACCTTTCTTGACTGCAGTTGACAACAGCTTCACTTCTCTTTCTTTTTTTTAACTTTTTATTTTATACTGGAGTATAGTTGATTAACAATGTTGTATTTGTTTCAGGTGAAGAGTAAAGTGATTCAGGTATACATATACATGTATCTATTCTTTTTCAAATTCTTTTCCCATTTAGGTTGTTACAGAATACTGGGCAGAGTTCCCTGTGCTTACAGTAGATCCTTGCTGGTTATCCATTTTAAACACAGTAGTGAGTACATGTCAATCCCAAACTCCCAATCTATCCCTTCTCCCCATCCTTCCCCCCTGGTAACCATAAGTTTGTTTTCTAAGTCTGTAGCACCACTTATTTTTCATTATGTAGCCATGGTATTATCATTTTGAGGAAACATCTTTAGAAGACATCTCAAGGGACAGTGTTTTATGTAATTTTGAGAGAGCAGCTAAGATGGCAGAGTAGAAAGACACTGAGCTTACCTCCTGTCATGAACACACCAAAATCACAACTATTTGCAGAAAACCATCAATGAAAAAAACTGGAACCTACCAGAAAAGGTCTTCTACAACTAAAGACATAAATAAAGGAGCCAAAATGAGACAGGTAGGAGGAGCAGACTCACAATATAATCAAATCCCAAATCCCCCAGTGGGCAACCCACTAACTGGAGAATAATTATATTGCAAAGGTTCTCTGATAGGAGTGAGAATTCTGAGCCCCATATGAGGCTCCCCAGCCTGGGGGTCTGGCACTGGGAAGACAAGACCCCAGAACATCTGGCTTTGAAGGCCAACAGAGCTTAATTGCAGGAGCCCTACAGGACTGGGGGAAATAGACTTCACTCTTAAAGGGCACATACAAAAATCTCATGCACACCAAGACCCAGGACAAAAGCAGTAATTTGATAGGAGCCTGGACCAGACCTACTTGCTCATCTTGGAGAGTCTCCTGGAGAAGTGGGGGCAGCTGTGGCTCACCCTTGGGACACAGACACCGGTGACAGCAAGATTTGGGAACATTCAAACACATGAACACTACTGCTGGTGGCTGCCATCTTGGCTCATTAATGCCAAGACCTGGCCTCACTCAAAAGTCTGAAACTCCACGGCTGGGATGCCTCAGGCCAACAACTAACTGGATGGGACACATTTCAACCCATCAGCAGGTAAGCTGCCTAAAGACTTCATGAGTCCACAGCCAACTCCAGACACATCCCTACACATGGCCCTGCCCCCAGAGGGACAAGACCCAGCTTCATCCACCAGGGGCAGAAACCAAAAGCCAGAAAACTATGATCCCACATCCTGTGGACAGAGTCCACCAACAGCCAACCAGACCTTACCCTGGGACTAGCTAGGTCCAGGTCCTAGAACTAGCAGGCAAATGTAAGGTTTGGGACACTGCAGACCTCATACCTAATTGTGTCAGGAATCGACTCCTCCCACCAATGATCTGAAATGAGCTCTGGGATCCCTGGTCCCTGAAGCCAGACTCCAGGAATGAGCTCTGCCTGAGAGGATCTGGCTTCGCCTGCCAGTGGGCAGGCAAGAACTCTGGAGTCTTTGGGACCCTGACTCCACCCACTAGTGAGCCAGCCCTAGCCCCAGGACCTCATAGGATTCTGCAACCAGCTCTCTTGTGATCAGGTCCCACTAAAAAGCAGCCAGCAGCATCTGCACAAGTTAGGGCCTGGCAACCAACCAGATTAGGGGCCAACCAAGCCTACCAAACCCTCTACATAGTCATCCCACCAAAATAGAAGGACCCACACAGCCCTCTTAGGGGGAACTCCTAGAGAATATAGCTTGGGTGACGATGGGGTGGGGGGGGTACACTGCTGGGATGCATAGGATGTCTCTTACAGAGAGCCACTTCTCCAAGCTCGAGAAATGTAACTAATCTACCACATATATAAAAATACAGGGCTTCCCCAGTGGCACAGTGGTTAAGAATCCACCTGTCAATGCAGGGGACACAAGTTCGAGATCTGGTCCCGGAAGATCCCACATGTCATGGAGCAACTAAGTCTGTGCACCACAACTACAGAGCCTGCTCTCTAGAGCCCACGAGCCACATCTACTGAGGCTGCACACCACAACTACTGAAGCCCACATGCCTAGAGCCCACGCTCCGCAACAAGAGAAACCACCGCAGTGAGAAGCCCATGCATAGCAACCAAGAGGAGCCCCCATTCCCCACAACTAGGGAAAGCCCAATGGAGCCTGCTCTCTAGAGCCCACAAGCCACATCTACTGAGGCTGCACACCACAACTACTGAAGCCCACATGCCTAGAGCCCATGCTCTGAAACAAGAGAAACCACCACAGTGAGAAGCCCATGCATAGCAACCAAGAGGAGACCCCATTCCCCACAACTAGGGAAAGCCCATGTGCAGCAATGAAGACCCAATGCAGCCGAAATAAACAAATAAAAATAAATTGAAAAAAATACAAATAGCAGCTTAGACAAAATGAGGCAACAGAGCAATATGTTTCGACAAAGGAACAAGATAAAACCCCAGAAGAAGAACTAAGTGATCTGGAGAGAGGCAATCTACCCAAGAAAGACTTCAGAGCAATGTTTGTAAAGATGATAAAAGAACTTGAGAGGAGAATGGATGCACAGAGTGAGAAGTTAACCTAGAGCCCACGCTCCGCAACAAGAGAAACCACCGCAGTGAGAAGCCCATGCATAGCAACCAAGAGGAGCCCCCATTCCCCACAACTAGGGAAAGCCCATGTGCAGCAATGAAGACCCAATGCAGCCGAAATAAACAAATAAAAATAAATTGAAAAAAAATACAAATAGCAGCTTAGACAAAATGAGGCAACAGAGCAATATGTTTTGACAAAGGAACAAGATAAAACCCCAGAAGAAGAACTAAGTGATCTGGAGAGAGGCAATCTACCCAAGAAAGACTTCAGAGCAATGTTTGTAAAGATGATAAAAGAACTTGAGAGGAGAATGGATGCACAAATAAAAATAAATTGAAAAAAATACAAATAGCAGCTTAGACAAAATGAGGCAACAGAGCAATATGTTTCGACAAAGGAACAAGATAAAACCCCAGAAGAAGAACTAAGTGATCTGGAGAGAGGCAATCTACCCAAGAAAGACTTCAGAGCAATGTTTGTAAAGATGATAAAAGAACTTGAGAGGAGAATGGATGCACAGAGTGAGAAGTTAGAAGTTTTTAGCAAAGAGTTAGAAAACATAAAGAACAAACAAACAGAAATGAAGAATATAATAGCTGAAACAAAAAATACACTATAAGGAATCAAAGTAGTCTAAACAATACAGAAAAAAGGATCAGTGAGCTGGAAGACAGAGTAGTTCATACTGCCACTGAACACAAAAAAAGTAAAAAGAGTAAAAAGAAATGAAGACAATTTAAGAAACCTCTGGGACAACATCAAACACATGGATAATTGCATTATAAGGGTCCCAGAAGGAGAAGAGAGAGAGAAAAGGCCTGAGAAAATACTTAAACAGATAATAGCTGAAAATTTCTCAAATCTGGGAAAGGAAACAGTCACCCAAGTTCAAGAAGCACAGGGTCCCAAACAGGATTAACCTAAAGAGGACCACAACAAGACACATTATAATCAAAATGACAAATTAAAGATAAAGAGAGAACACTAGAAACAGCAGGGAAAAGCAACAAATAACATACAAGGGAATCCCATAAGGCTATCAGCTTGTTTTTCAGCAGAAACTCTGTAGGCCAGAAGGGAGTGGCATGATATATTTAAAGTGAAGCAATGGGAAAACCTGCAACCAAGAATACTCTACCCAGCAAGGCTTTCTTTCAGATTTGATAGAGAAATCAAAAGCTTTACAGACAAGCAAAAGCTTAAAGAATTGAGCACCACCAAACCAGCTTTACAACACAGGATAAAGGAACTGTTCTAGGCAAAAAAGAAAAGGCCACATTTAGATGAAATAGAGAAGACCACAACTAGAAACAAGAAAATTATGAAATGAAAAATCACCAGCAAAGGCAAACATACAGAAAGGTAGGAAATCATCCACACACAAAGATAAGAGGGAGGCTAAAAGACAAAAGTAGTAAAATCATCTGTACCCACAATAAGCAGTTAAGTGATACACAAAATAATAAGATGCAAAATATGATATCATAAACAGTAATCATGAGGGTAGGAGGGTACAGATGCAGGGTATTTAAAATGCACATGAAATTAAGAGATCAGCAACTTAAAACAGACATGTGTATGTATAGAATGTTATACAAAAACCTCATGATAACCACAAACCAAAAAATCTAAAAGAGATAAACACACAAAAAAGAAAAAGAATCCAAACATAACACTACAGATATTCATCAATTCACAGAGAAGAGAACAAAAGAATAAGGGGGGAAAAGGACAAACAACAAATAACAAAATGGCAATAAGAGCACACACCCATAATTACCTTAAATGTAAATGGATTAAATGTACCAGCCAAAAGACACAGAGTGACTGAATGGATAAAAAAACAAGACCTGTATACACGTTGCCTACAAGAAACTCACTTCAGATCTAGAGACACATACAGACTGAAAGTGAGGGGATGGAAAAATGTATTCCATGCAAATGGAAATCAAAAGAAGCTGGAGTAACAATACGTCTATCAGATGAAATAGACTTTAAAATAAAGACTGTTACAAGGGACAAAGAAGGACACTACATAATGATCAAGGGATCAATCCAAGAAGAAGATATAAAAATTGTAAATATATATGCACCCAGCATAGGAGTGTCTTGATATATAAGGCACATATTAACCTATATAAAAGGAGAAATCAACAGTAACACAGTAATAGTGGGGGACTTTAACACCATGCTTACATCAAAGGACAGACAATCCAGACAGAAAATCAATAAGAAAACACAGGTCTTAAGTGATACATTAGACCAAGTGGACTTAACTGATATTTATAGAGCATTCCATCCAAAAGCAGCAGAATACACATTATTTTAAAGTGCACATGGAACATTCTCCAGGACTGACCACATGCTGGGCCACAAAGCGAGCCTTAGAAAATTTAAGAAAACTGAAATCATACTAAGAATCTTTAATGAAAATTATGCCATGAGAGTAGAAATTAACTACAAGAAATTAACTGTGAAAAACAAAACTATGGGAGGAGCTTCAAGATGATGGAAGAGTAAGAAGTGGAGATCACCTTCCTCCCCACAAATACATCAGAAATACATCTACATGTGGAATAACTCCTACAGAACACCGACTGAACGCTGAAAGAAGACCTCAGACCTCCCAAAAGGCAAGAAACTCCCCACGTACCTGGGTAGGGCAAAAGAAAAAAGAATAAACAGAGACAAAAGAATAGGGATGGGACCTGCACCAGTGGGAGGGAGCCGTGAAGGAGGAAAGGTTTCCACACACTAGGAGCCCCTTCACGGGCGGAGGCTGCGGGGGGCAGAGTGGGGAAGCTTCGGAGCCATGGAGGAGAGCGCAGGCACAGGGGTGTGGAGGGCAAAGTGGAGAGATTCCCACACAGAGGATCGGTGCCGACCAGCACTCACCAGCCCCAGAGGCTTGTCTGGTCTCCTACCGGGGTGGGCAGGGCTGGGAGCTGAGGCTTGGGCTTCGGTCAGAGCGCAGGGAGAGGACTGGGGTTAGTGGCATGAACACAGCCTGCAGGGGGTTAGTGCACCACGGCTAGCCGGGAGAGAGTCCGGGGAAAAGTCTGGACCTGCTGAAGAGGCGAGAGACCTTTTCTTCCCTCTTTGTTTCCTGGTGCGCGAGGAGAGGGGATTAAGAGCGCCACTTAAAGGAGCTCCAGAGATGGGCATGAGTTGTGGCTAAAAGCGCCGACCCCAGAGACGGGCGGGAGACGCTAAGGCTGCTGCTGCCACCAAGAAGCCTGTGTGTGAGCACAGGTCACTATCCACATCTCCCCTCCCGGGGGCCTGTGGAGCCTGCCACTGCCAGGATCCTGTGATCCAGGGACAACCTCCCCAGGAGGACGTACAGTGCGCCTCAGGCTGTTGCATTGTCATGCCGGCCTCTGCCACCGCAGGGCCACCCTGCACTCCATACCCTTCCGTCAACCAGCCTGAGTGAGCCAGAGCCCCCACATCAGCTGCTCCTTTAACCCTGTCCTGTCTGGGTGAAGAACAGATGTCCTCAGGTGACCTACATGCAGAAGTGGGGCCATATCAAAAGCTGAAACCCAGGAGCTGTGCAAACAAAGAAGAGAAAGGGAAATCTCTCCCAGCAGCCTCAGGAGCAGAGGATTAAAGCTCCACAATCAACTTGATGTACCTGCATCTGTGGAATAGCCCCTTCACGGGCGGAGGCTGCGGGGGGCAGAGTGGGGAAGCTTCGGAGCCATGGAGGAGAGCGCAGGCACAGGGGTGTGGAGGGCAAAGTGGAGAGATTCCCACACAGAGGATCGGTGCCGACCAGCACTCACCAGCCCCAGAGGCTTGTCTGCTCACCTACCGGGGTGGGCAGGGCTGGGAGCTGAGGCTTGGGCTTCGGTCAGAGCGCAGGGAGAGGACTGGGGTTAGTGGCATGAACACAGCCTGCAGGGGGTTAGTGCACCACGGCTAGCCGGGAGAGAGTCCGGGGAAAAGTCTGGACCTGCTGAAGAGGCGAGAGACCTTTTCTTCCCTCTTTGTTTCCTGGTGCGCGAGGAGAGGGGATTAAGAGCGCCACTTAAAGGAGCTCCAGAGATGGGCATGAGTTGTGGCTAAAAGCGCCGACCCCAGAGACGGGCGGGAGACGCTAAGGCTGCTGCTGCCACCAAGAAGCCTGTGTGTGAGCACAGGTCACTATCCACATCTCCCCTCCCGGGGGCCTGTGGAGCCTGCCACTGCCAGGATCCTGTGATCCAGGGACAACCTCCCCAGGAGGACGTACAGTGCGCCTCAGGCTGTTGCATTGTCATGCCGGCCTCTGCCACCGCAGGGCCACCCTGCACTCCATACCCTTCCGTCAACCAGCCTGAGTGAGCCAGAGCCCCCACATCAGCTGCTCCTTTAACCCTGTCCTGTCTGGGTGAAGAACAGATGTCCTCAGGTGACCTACATGCAGAAGTGGGGCCATATCAAAAGCTGAAACCCAGGAGCTGTGCGAACAAAGAAGAGAAAGGGAAATCTCTCCCAGCAGCCTCAGGAGCAGAGGATTAAAGCTCCACAATCAACTTGATGTACCTGCATCTGTGGAATACCTGAATAGACAACGAATCATCCCAAATTGAGGAGGTGGACTTTGGGAGCAATGGTATATATATATTTTCTCCCTTTTTCTCTTTTTGTGAGTGTGTATGTGTATGCTTCTGTGTGTGATTTTTGTCTGTATAGCTTTGCTTTTACGATTTGTCCTAAGGTTTGGTCTGTCCATCTTTTTTTTTTTTTTTTAAAGTATAGTTTTTAGTGCTTGTTATCATTGATGAATTTGATTTTTGGTTTGGTTGCCTCTCTTCTTTCTTTCTTTCATTACTTAAAAATATTTTTAATAATAATTTTTAATTTTAATAACATTTATTTTATTTTTTCTTTTTCTTTCTTTCTTTCTTTCTTTCTTTCTTTCTTCCTTCCTTCCTTCCTTCCTTCCTTCCTTTTCTCCTGAGCTTTGTGGATGACAGGCTCTTGGTGCCTGAGCCAGGCATCAGGGATGTTCTTCTGAGGTGCTAGAGACAACTTTAGGACACTCGTCCACAAGAGACCTCCCAGCTCCACGTAATATCAAATGGTGAAAATCTCCCAGAGATCTCCATCTCAATGCCAAGACCCAGCTCCACTCAAAAACCAGCAAGCTACAGTGCTATACACCCTAAGCCAGAACTAGCAAGACAGGAACACACCCCACCTATTAGCAGAGAGGCTGCCTAAAATCATAATAAGGCCACAAACACTCCAAAACACACCACCAGATGTGGACCTACCCACCAGAAAGACAAGATCCAGCCTCATTCACCAGAACACAGGCACAAGTCCCCTCCACCAGGAAGCCCACACAACCCACTGAACCAACATTAGTCACTGGGGGCAGACACCACCAACAACAGGAACTACGAACATGCAGCCTGCAAAAAGGAGACCCCAAACACAGTAAGTTAAGCAAAATGAGAAGCCAGAGAAACAGACAGCAGATGAAGAAGCAAGGTAAAAACCCACCAGACCTAACAAATGAAAAGGAAATAGGCAGTCTACCTGAAAAAGAATTCAGAATAATGACAGTAAAGAGGATCCATAATCTTGGAAATAGAATAGAGAAAGTGCAAGAAACATTTAACAAGGACCTAGAAGAACTAAAGAGCAAACAAACAGTGATGAACAACACAATAAATGAAATTAAAAATTCTCTAGAAGGGATCAATAGCAGAATAACTGAGGCAGAAGAATGGATAAGTGACCTGGAACATAAAATAGTAGAAATAACTACTGCAGAGAAGAATAAAGAAAAAAGAATGAAAAGAATTGAGGACAGTCTCAGAGACCTCTGGGAAAACATTAAATGCACCAATATTCGAATGATAGAGGTCCCAGAAGAAGTAGAGAAAAAGAAAGAGACTGAGAAAATATTTGAAGAGATTATAGTTGAAAACTTCCCTAATATGGGAAAGGAAATAGTTAATCAAGTCCAAGAAGCACAGAGAGTCCCATACAGGATAAATCCAAGGAGAAACACAACAAGACACATATTAATCAAACTATCAAAAATTAAATACAAAGAAAAAATATTAAAAGCAGCAAGGGAAAAACAAGAAATAAAATACAAGGGAATCCCCATAAGGTTAACAGCTGATCTTTCAGCAGAAACTCTGCAAGCCAGAAGGGAGTGACTGGACATACTTAAAGTGATGAAGGGGAAAACCCTACAACCAAGATTACTCTACCCAGCAAGACCCTCATTCAGATTTGATGGAGAAATTAAAAATTTACAGAGAAGCAAAAGCTAAAAGAATTCAGCACCACCAAACCAGCTTTAAAAGGAATGCTAAAGGAACTTCTCTAGGCAGGAAACACAAGAGAAGGAAAAGACCTACAATAACGAACCCAAAACAATTAAGAAAATGGGAATAGGAACATACATATTGATAATTACCTTAAATGTAAATGGATTAAATTCTCCAACCAAAAGACATAGACTGGCTGAAGGGTTACAAAAACAAGACCTGGGTATATGCTGTCTACAACAGACCCACTTCAGACCTAGACACACATACAGAGTGAAAGTGAGGGGATGGAAAAAGATTTTCCATGCAAATGGGAATCAAAATAAAACTGGAGTAGCAATACTCATATGAGATCAATTAGACTTTTAAATAAAGAATGTTAGAAGAGTCAAGGAAGGACTCTACATAATGATCAAGGGATCAATCCAAGAAGAATATATAACAATTATAAATATATATGCACCCAACATCGGAGCACCACAATACATAAAACAAATGCTAACAGCTATAAAAGAAGAAATTGACAGTAACACAAAAATAGTTAGGGACTTTAACACCACACTTACACCAATAGACAGATATCCAGAGAGAAAATTAATAAAGAAACAAGCTTTAAATGACACAATAGACCAGATAGATTTAATTGATATTTATAGGACATTCCATCCGGAAACAGCAGATTACACTTTCTTCTCACATGCACACGGAACATTCTCCAGGATAGATTACAACTTGGGTCACAAATCAAGCCTTGGTAAATTTAAGGAAATTGAAATCATATCAAGCATCTTTTCCAACCACAATGCTGAGATTAGAAATCAATTACAGGGAAAGAAATGCAAAAAACACAAACACATGGAGACTAAACAATACAGTCCTAAGTAATCAAGATATCACTGAGGCAATCATGGAGGAAATCAAAAATTACCTAGAGACAAATGATAATGAAAACATGATGACCCAAAACCTATGGGATGCAGCAAAATCAGTTCTAAGAGGGAAGTTTATAGCAATACAATCCTACCTTAAGAAATAAGAAACATCTCAAATAAACAACCTAAACTTACACCTAAAGCAATTAGAGAAAGAAGAACAAAAAACCCCCAAATTTGGCAGAAGGAAAGAAATCATAAAGATCAGATCAGAAGCAGCTCATGCAGCTCAATATCAAAACAACAAACAACCCCATTTAAAAAATGGGCAGGAGACCTAAAAAGACATTTCTCCAAAGAAGATATACAGATTGCCAACAAACACATGAAAGAATGCTCAACATCATTAATCATTAGAGAAATGCAAATCAAAACTACAATGAGGGCTATAAAAGAATTCAGCACCACCAAACCAGCTTTAAAAGGAATGCTAAAGGAACTTCTCTAGGCAGGAAACACAAGAGAAGGAAAAGACCTACAATAACGAACCCAAAACAATTAAGAAAATGGGAATAGGAACATACATATTGATAATTACCTTAAATGTAAATGGATTAAATTCTCCAACCAAAAGACATAGACTGGCTGAAGGGTTACAAAAACAAGACCTGGGTATATGCTGTCTACAACAGACCCACTTCAGACCTAGACACACATACAGAGTGAAAGTGAGGGGATGGAAAAAGATTTTCCATGCAAATGGGAATCAAAATAAAACTGGAGTAGCAATACTCATATGAGATCAATTAGACTTTTAAATAAAGAATGTTAGAAGAGTCAAGGAAGGACTCTACATAATGATCAAGGGATCAATCCAAGAAGAATATATAACAATTATAAATATATATGCACCCAACATCGGAGCACCACAATACATAAAACAAATGCTAACAGCTATAAAAGAAGAAATTGACAGTAACACAAAAATAGTTAGGGACTTTAACACCACACTTACACCAATAGACAGATATCCAGAGAGAAAATTAATAAAGAAACAAGCTTTAAATGACACAATAGACCAGATAGATTTAATTGATATTTATAGGACATTCCATCCGGAAACAGCAGATTACACTTTCTTCTCACATGCACACGGAACATTCTCCAGGATAGATTACAACTTGGGTCACAAATCAAGCCTTGGTAAATTTAAGGAAATTGAAATCATATCAAGCATCTTTTCCAACCACAATGCTGAGATTAGAAATCAATTACAGGGAAAGAAATGCAAAAAACACAAACACATGGAGACTAAACAATACAGTCCTAAGTAATCAAGATATCACTGAGGCAATCATGGAGGAAATCAAAAATTACCTAGAGACAAATGATAATGAAAACATGATGACCCAAAACCTATGGGATGCAGCAAAATCAGTTCTAAGAGGGAAGTTTATAGCAATACAATCCTACCTTAAGAAATAAGAAACATCTCAAATAAACAACCTAAACTTACACCTAAAGCAATTAGAGAAAGAAGAACAAAAAACCCCCAAATTTGGCAGAAGGAAAGAAATCATAAAGATCAGATCAGAAGCAGCTCATGCAGCTCAATATCAAAACAACAAACAACCCCATTTAAAAAATGGGCAGGAGACCTAAAAAGACATTTCTCCAAAGAAGATATACAGATTGCCAACAAACACATGAAAGAATGCTCAACATCATTAATCATTAGAGAAATGCAAATCAAAACTACAATGAGGGCTTCCCTGGTGGCGCAGTGATTGAGAGTCCACCTGCCGATGCAGGGGACATGGATTCGTGCCCAGTCTGGGAAGATACCACATGCCACGGAGCAGCTAGGCCCGTGAGCCATGGCCGCTGAGCCTGCACGTCTGGAGTCTGTGCTCCACAACGGGAGAGGCCACAACAGTGAGAGGCCCGCATACCACAAAAAAAACAAAACAAAAAAAAACTACAATGAGATATCATCTAACACTGATTAGAATGGCCATCATCAAAAAATCTATAAACAATAAATGCTGGAGAGGGTGTGGAGAAAAGGGAACCTTCCTGCACTCTTGGTGGGAATGTAAATTGATACAGCCACTATGGAGAACACTATGGAGGTTCCTTAAAAAACCAAAAATAGAACTACCATATGACCCAGCAATCCCACTACTGGGCATATACCGTGAGAAAACCATAATTCAAAAAGAGTCATGTACCACAATGTTCACTGCAGCACTATTTACAATAGCCAGGACATGGAAGCAACCTAAATGTCCATTGACAGAAGAATGGATAAAGAAGATGTGGCACATATATACAATGGAATATTACTCACCTATAAAAAGAAACAAAATTGAGTTATTTGTAGTGAGGTGGATGGACCTAGAGTCTGTCATACAGAGTGAGAAAGTCTGAAAGAGAAAAACAAATACTGTATGCTAACACATATATATAGAATCTAAAAAAAAAATTGGTCAGGAAGAACCTAGGGGCAAGTTGGGAATAAAGACGCAGATCTACTAGAAAATGGATTTGAGGATACAGGGAGGGGGAAGGGTAAGCTGGAACAAAGTGAGAGACTGGCATGGACATATACACTACCAAATGTAAAATAGATAGCTAGTGGGAAGCAGCCACATAGCACAGGGAGACCATCTCGGTGCTTTGTGACCACCTAGAGGGGTGGGATAGGGAGGGTTGGAGGGAGGGAGATGCAAGAAGGAAGAGATATAGGGACATGTGTATATGTATAACTGATTCACTTTGTTATAAAGCAGAAACTAACACACTATTGTAAAGCAAGTATACTCCAATAAAGATGTTTAAAAAAAAGGAAAGAAATGAAAAAGAAATGAAGCAAAGGATAGCAAAGATCAATAAAACTAAAACCTGGTTCTTGGAGAAGATAAACAAAATTGATAAACCATTAGCCAGACTCATCACGAAAATAAGGGAGAAGACTCAAATCAATAGAATGAGAAATGAAAAAGGAGCAGAAACAACTGAAACCACAGAAATACAAAGGATCATGAGAGATTACTACAAGTGACTATATGCCAATAAAGTGGAAAACCTGGAAGAAATGGACAAATTCTTAGAAAGGCACAACCTTCCAAGACTGAACCAGGAAGAAATAGAAAATATGAACAGATTAACCACAAGCACTGAAATTGAGACTGTGTTTAAAAATCTTCCAACAAACAAAAGCCCAGGACCAGATGGCTTCACAGGTAAATTCTATCAAACATTTAGAGAAGAGCTAACACCTATCCTTATCAAACTTTTCCAAAATATAGCAGAGGGAGGAAAGTCAGATAGGGAGGGTGGGAGGGAGATGCAAGAGGGAGGGGATATGGGGATATAAGTATATGTACAACTGATTCACTTTGTTATAAAGCAGAAACTAACACACCATTGTAAAGCAGTTATAGTCCAATAAAGATGTTAAGAAAAACACACACACACAAATATGTGGAGGCAAAAATAATTTGTTACTAAACAGCCAATGGATCACTGAAGAAATCAAAGAGGAAATAAAAAATACTAAAGACAAATGAAAGCAAAAACACAATAAGCCAAAACCTACGGGATGTGGCAAAATCAGTTCTAACAGGGAAGTTTATAGTGATACAATTTACTTCAGGAAACAAGAAAAATCTCAAATAGACAATGTAAGGTTATGCCTAAAGAAACTAAAGAAAGAAGAACAAACAAAATCCAAAGTTAGCAGCAGGAAAGAAATCATAAAGATCAGAGCAGAAATAAATGAAATAGCAAGTTAAAAAAACAATAGAGGGCTTCCCTGGTGGCGCAGTAGTTGAGAGTCTGCCTGCCAATGCAGGGGACACGGGTTTGTGCCCTGGTCCTGGAAGATCCCATATGCCACAGAGTGGCTGGCCCCATGAGCCATGGCCACTGAGCCTGTGCATCCAGAGCATGTGCTCCACAATGGGAAAGGCCACAACAGTGAGAGGCCCACGTACCACAAAAAAAAAAAAAAAAGAAAGAAAGAAACAATAGAAAAGATCAACAAAGCTAAAAGCTGGTTCTTTGAAAAGATAAACAAAAGTGATAAACTTTTAGCCAGACTCATGAAGAAAAAAAAGGGAGAGGACCCAAATCAATAAATTAGAAATGAAAAAGCAGTTACAACCAACACCACAGAAATACAAAGGATCATAAGAGACTACTATGAGCAAGTATATGCCAATAAAATGGACAAACTAGAAGATATGGACAAATTCTTAGAAAGGTATAACCTTCCAAGACTGAACCAGAAAGAAAGAAAATATGAACAGATTAATTATCAATATTGAAATTGAATCAGTATAAAAAAACTTCCACCAATCAAAGGTCCAGGATCAGATGCTTCACAGGTGAATTCTACCAAACATTTAGAGAATAGCTAACACCTATGCTTCTGAAACTATTCTAAAAATTTGTGGAGGGCAAAACACTTCTGAACTCATTTCTATGAAGCCAGCATCACACTGATACCAAAACCAGGAAAAGATACCACAAGAAAAGAAAATTACAGGCCAAATATCACTGACGAACATTGATACAAAAATCTTCAACAAAATACTAGCAAACTGAATCCAACAATATATTAAAAGGATCATAGACCATGATCAAGTGGGATTTATCCCAGGGATGCAAGGATTTTTTGATATCTGCAAATCAATCAATGTGACACACCACGTTAGCAAACTGAAGAATTAAAACCATATGATCACCTTAATAGATGCAGAAAAAGCTTTTGGCAATATCCAACATCCATTTATGATAAGAATTCTCTAAAAAGTGGGCATAGAGGAAACATACCTCAACAAAATTAAGGCCATATATGACAAACCCACAGCTAACATCCTACTCAACAGTGAAAAGCTGAAAACATTTCCTCTAAGATCAGGAATAAGACAAGGAGGCCCACTCATGCCACTTTTATTCAACATAGATTTGGAAGTCCTAGCCACAATAATCAGAGAAGAAAATGAAATAAAAGGAATCCATATTGGAAAGGAAGAAGTAAAACTGTCACTCTTTGCAGATGACCTGATACTATACATAGGAAATCCTAAACACACCACCAAAAAACTGTTAGAGCTCAATGAATTTGGTAAAATTGCAGGATACAAAATTAATATACAGAAATCTGTTGCATTTGTATAAACTAACAATGAACTATCAGAGAGAGAAATTAAGGAAACAACCCCATTTACTATTGCATCAAGAAGAATAAAATCCCTAGGAATAAACCTACCTAAGGAGGCAAAAAACCTGTAATCCAAAAACTGTAAGATTCTGATGAACAAAATTGAAGACAACATGAAGAGATGGAACGATATACATTTTCTTGGACTGGAAGAATCAATATTATTAAAACGAACATACTACCCAAGGCAATCTACAGATTCAATGCAATCCCTATCAAATTACCAATGGTATTCTTCAGGAGAACAAATAATTTTAAAATTTGTATGGAAACCCAAAAGACTCCAAATCACCAAAACAATCTTGAGAAAGAAGAATGGAGCTGGAGGAATCAGGTTCCCTGACTTCAGACTATACTACAAAGCTACAGTAATAAAGAGAGTGTGGTAGTGGCACAAAAACACACACATACATCAATGGAACAGGATAGAAAGCCCAGAAATATACCCATGCACTTATGGTCAAATAATCTATGACAAAGGAGGCAAGATTATACAATGGAGAAAAGAAAATCTCTTCAATAAGTGGTGCTGGGGAAACTGGACACCTACATATAAAGGAATAAACTAAGGCATTCTCTAACACCATATACAAAAGTAAACTCAAATGGATTAAAGACCTAAATGTAAGACAAGATACTGTAAAATTCCTAGAGGAAAACCTAGGCAGAACACTCTTTGACATAAATCACAGCAATATCTTTTTGGATCCACCTCCTACAGTAATGGAAACAAAAGCAAAAATAAACAAATGGGGCCTAATTAAACTTAAAAGCTTTGCACAGCAAAGGAAACCATCAACAAAATGAAAAGGCAACCTACAGAATGGGAGAAAATATTTGCAAATATTGTTACCAACAAGGAGTTAATTTCCAAACTATACAAAGAGCTCATACAGTTCAATATCTAAAAAAAATCAACCTATCCAAAAATGGGCAGAAGATCAAAGTAGAGATTTCTCTAAGGAAAACATATAGTGAATAATAGGCACATGAAAAGATGCTCAACATCACTAATTATTAGAGAAATGCAAATCAAACCTATAATGAGGTAACACCTCATACCTCTCAGAAAGGCGATCATCAAAAAATCTACAAATAATAAATGCTGGAGAGGGTGTGGAGAAAAGGGAACCCTCCTATGCTGTTGGTGGGAATATAAATTGGTGCAGCCACTATGGAGAACAGTATGGATGTTCCTTGAAAAACTAAAAATAGAACTCCCATATGATCCAGCAACCCCACTCCTGAGCATATATCCAGAAAAGATGAAAACTAATTCAAAAAGATACATGCACCCCAATGTTCATGGCAGCACTGTTTACAATAGCCAAGACATGGAAGGAATCTAAATGCCCATTGACAGATGAATGGAATATATATATACATATATGGAACACACACACACACACACACACACACACACACACACTCACACACACACACACACACACTCACACACACACACACACACACTCACACACACACACACACACACTCACACACACACACACACACACTCACACACACACACACACACACCCACACACCCACACAATGGAATATTACTCAGCCATAAAAAAGAATGAAATAATGCCATTTGAATCAACATGGGTGGACCTGGAGACTAACATAGTAAGTGAGGTAAGTCAGACAGAGAAAGACAATTTCATATGATATCCCTTACATGTGGAATCTAAAAAATTGATCCAAATGAACTTATTTACAAAACAGACTCACAGGCAATAGAAAACAAACTTTGGTTACCAAAAGGAAAAGGGGGGGTATAAATTAGGAGTTTCTGATTAACAGATACATAGTACTATACATAAAATAGGTAACCAACAAGGTCCTACTGTATAGCACAGAGATCTATATTCAATATCTTGTAATAAACTATAATGGAAAAAGTCTGAAAAAGAATATATATAACTGAATCACTGTGCTGTACACCTAAACCTAAGATAACATTGTAAATCAACTATACTTCAGTCAAAAAAAGTAATTTCACATAAATAAAACAAAAGCAAGTTAATTAAAAAATACAAGTAATAAATTTGGCAATAATGTCAACTTTCTTAAGGCAATTCACAATTGTTTTAAATACTTAGAGAACAGCCACTTAAATCATTAACATTGCTTTGCCAAGTCACTAGCCAATTCCTCCTTGCTTCCGAGAGCCCCAGCCTCCGTCATGCACTGGCTTTCCTTCTTGGCCACCTTCAGAATTGACTAAGGGCTTCCTCTTCCACTGCAAATGTAGGCTTTTTGACATTATCTCCATGGTCATACAAAAAGTAGTTCTGATTTATATGTGTTTATTAAAAGCATTAATTTTTCATACAGCAAACTTTTACATATACTCTTTTTTGGTATTTTTCCATTTTGTAATATTCCAGAACATGGAGGGGAGGTGAATGAAGTGCTCACATCTCTCCACCCCAAGCAACTTTGTCTGTGCTTCTGTTGATTGTGTGTGTTCCTCGAGTGTACTCCGCCCTGACCTCACCTCATCACACACCCTTCGAAACAGAACGCTGGTGGGGACTCCATCAACCTCCCGAGCCCTGGGGCTCAATAGCGGTCCTTTCCCCACAATTACTCACCTTTGTCCCAGGTTGTCAAACACTGTAGAGTCAGTACTCATACCTGTTGACCCATCCCCGCTGCTACAGTCATCAGGCTAAGTTAGGATCATTTTCATCCCTTACCTGGAAATAACTTCCTACCTTTTCTTTCTCTCTCTCTCTTTTGTATATTTGCTCATATAAGATGCTTATAGTTGAGAAGATTTATACACACACACACACACACACACATCAGGTAACTATATCAAATATATACATATATATAAAATGCCAAGTAAAAATATATTTACATATATAAATGGACAATGTATACACACAACACACATAAACCTTCTCAGCTATAAGCATCTGAAAGGTGAGCCTTTGTCTAAATCATTTTTTGTCTCATCTACAGTGCATAATAGGGAGAATAATGATTTATATTAAGGAGGAAGACAGGATGGACAGGCAAGGGAGAAAGCTAACTAGAGTGCTATATGACATAACATACGTTACACATGAACATATTAACATTATGTTCACAGAAACGTATTTAACATGACCTTTCCAATGCTGTCAATTTAGACAGTCACAAAGCAGAGAAAACGCACATGTTTTGCCTCTTTCATTATATGGTTTTTCACAAATCTCTTTTTTTTTTTGCGGTACGCGGTCCTCTCACTGTTGTGGCCTCTCCCGTTGCGGAGCACAGGCTCCGGACGCGCAGGCTCAGCGGCAATGGCTCACAGGCCCAGCTGCTCCGCGGCATGTGGGATCCTCCCGGACCGGGGCACGAACCCGTGTCCCCTGCATCGGCAGGCGGACTCCCAACCACTGCACGTGGTCGTGAGTATCTTGTGCAAACAAATGAAATGCTTCCTATGTCAAACCTGGAAGCAATATTTCTGTTTTAGGCAAAGATTCCAAAGGTACAAACTGGGTTGAGTCAACTCCTTCACTGGAGGGGACTTGGAACCTTTCAAAACTTCTCATTTTACAGGTGAGAAAATGACGTGCTGAGAGCTAACTAACCCAGAGCCATGCAGCTATTTAATTATCATTAGATTTAGGATTAGTATTCAAGGCCAATACGTCATACTTCCATGGTTCTTCTTGATGGGTTACGATAGAAGCCATCTGCTTTGGTTGTGCCAAGGCTTGTCCTTGGTCTGAAATACTTATTCTGGTACTAGTGTATCTGCTGTGGTGTAATACTGACCATGGACTGGAATGTTGTGTTACTTATTTAAAGTAAGTCTCCTCTGCCTCTTGACTGGGTAAAGTTGTATTTCTTCTTCTTTTAGATTGAAATGGGTTTATATTTCAATATAAGGGGTTGAGGCAAGGTAAGAAACTCTAACAAAGCAGAAGAACAGAAGAAATAATAGTAGATTCCAATCAAAGCACCAAAGAAAAACGACAGAAACTAGACCAAAAGGGTTTTATTTTAGCTCCATGAGGAAAGGAAGATTATTCAGTCTATGTGATAACTGGCCAAATCTGCTTGAATTATGAATTTTGAATCACCTTCTATGCCAGTCCAGCCTCTGATTTATGAACAAAACGATACTAAAATGAATTTGCCCATATCAAACATTGTTAATGAGATTTCTTGATATAAAAAGATATTATTGGTATTACCTTCCAAAAAGTTTAAAGAATATCTTGAAGTCATATGAGAAGTAGCAATTTTCCATTTTTTGTTTGTTAAAAAAAATTGCTTTGTTTTCTTTTTGATATTCCTTTATTTACAATGTATTAAGCACATACTATGTATCGGCTACTCTTTAAAAAAGAACCCATCACCTTTATTCTCAAAATTATTACTGAGGGCTTCCCTGGTGGCACAGTGGTTGAGAGTCCGCCTGCCGTTGCAGGGGACACGGGTTCGTGCCCCGGTCCGGGAAGATCCCGCATGGCGCTGAGCGGCTGGGCCCGGGAGCCATGGCCGCTGGGCCTGCGCGTCCGGAGCCTGTGCTCCGCAGCGGGAGAGGCCGCAGAGGTGAGAGGCATTTCACCTGACATTTGTCATCTACACACGCACAACTAAAAACAGTCATGTCATTTCAAAGCTGATTTCTCTCCTGTGTCTCCAGCAGTGACAAAAGAAAGACTGCATCTTCTTTTTTCATCCTGGCTTCTTTTCATGGTCTGCTGTGTTTCCTCTGTCTCCCTTGTCCCTTTTTGTTCCAGACCCTTCTTTCTTAAGACAGAGTTCCTGAATCACTCCTAACGGCAGGGAACCAGGCTCTTGAGGCATAGTCAGAGGCAGAGTAACAGCAACTCGGCCTTTCTAATTTAAAGGTTGACTAGCTTCCCCTGTAGCAGAGAGGTGTGGTTTTTGTTTTGGTTTGTTTTGTGGTTTTCTTTTCATAGGTGCACAATAGGAGGTCGACAAGGTGGTTCTGGCAAAGAAAAAGAAGAGGAAATCGCAGCCGTCGTAAGCCCACGGCCCAGATAATAACAACCCTGCCTGAAGAAGTGCACCCCACCTGAGCCCAGGGGTTAGGCTTCTCCTTCTTGGATGTCTGGCAAGCCTCTGCCTGCAGGCATGAACTGTGGCCACAAAGGTATGCAGAATTGCCTGCAGCCCTCAGGGCCTGTGTACGACCCAGGGCTCCACCCTTCCCATTTCCCCCCGACTTTCTGTTCCCAGGAGCTCAGGCTGGGCTTGAATTCTTCCTCAGCAAGGACGCAATCAACCCTCTTCCTTCCAAAGATGCCTCATGTGCAACGTTGGAAAAGGAGAGCTCTCTGGGGCCTGAAGGGGCATTGCCCTCAAGCCTGCCCAGGCCCAGGAGCTGGAGACTGGGTGGTGGACCTGTGTTGGAATAAGGGAAAGAAGGAGGGTGTTGAAGAGGGGAAACATGAACAAAGCGGGGGATGGGGGGCTTCCCTGGTGGCGCAGTGATTGAGAGTCCGCCTGCCGATGCAGGGGACACGGGTTCGTGCCCCGGTCCGGGAAGATCCCGCATGCCGCTGAGCGGCTGGGCCCGTGAGCCATGGCCACTGCGCCTGCGCGTCCGGAGCCTGTGCTCCGCAATGGGAGAGGCCACAACAGTGCGCGGCCCGCGTACCGCAAAAAAAAAAAAAAAAAAAAAAAAAAAAAAAAATTGGGGGATGGGTAGGGGGGCAGGTAGGGAAGGTAAAACCTTCTGCGTTATTTAGCGTAGTGGTAACTGCTATAACAGATAAACCCACAAATTTCAGTTGCTAAATCCAAGAGAAATTTATTTCTTGTTCATAGGAAGTCTAAAACAAGTGTTTCTGATTGGCAAGCAGCTGTTTTCCTAAGCTACGATTCCAGGATCCAGATTCCTTCCATTCTGTGGCTCTACCATCTTTCATGTGTATTCTTAGTGACTGTACATGAAGCTAGAGGAGACAATAACCTAAGGGGTCAAGTGGTAAACTGGTCCAGGCTTAGGGGTGGCACACAGCTCTTTCTTCCAATTCCATTGGCTAGAACTCAGTCACATGACATGCCTAAGGGCAAGGGAGTCTGGAAATTGTAGTCTAGCTGAGTGCCCAGGAAGAAGAATGGCTGAACAGCTAGCCAGTTTAACCCATTTAATTTTGCAAAAGGGAAACCCTGACAATAAGCCAAAAGGATAGGTCTGTAGATTGGAGTTATCATATTTCTGCAGTTAGAGGACTTCTTAGAGGTTGAATAAAACCTGGAGAACATTTAGATTGTGAATGCTGTCATCTGTGTCTTTTGATCATCTTGATGAAGTATGCCAAAATATTTTGGCTTCAACATCTGGTCATTAAATCATTGAAGAATCAAAGGCCTGAACCTATTATACTAACTGAAAATTGACTCTTCCTTGCTAAGAGGGCCAAAAACTATGTTTAATTACAAGCCACAATGCTTTTAAAATATTTCCCCTTTACAACAAACCATCACATATCTCTACAAGTTTTTTACCTATACCATATCATTCCATCTCCAGAGAGTCATATATATATGTTACCAATAGGTTAACAAATGAAAAAAATCTTAGTGAAATCATTTTAAAGAGGATAAGAAAATTTAACGGCTAGGAAAACTAATTTAGCATCAGATTTAAAGATGTGTCCCATTATGTATCAGAAACTGGAACCTACAAGAAAAGATCTTACCCTTGTTTTATATATGACATACGGAGGTTTTTAGTTATACTTAGAGGGGGAATAGGGAAAAGTTTATTTACTCCTTCTTCCCAGAAGTAGAAGTCCAATCTTCATGCAGTTATTTATTTATTTATTTTTAGTAATTTTTTAAACATCTTTATTGGAGTATAATTGCTTTACAAAGGTGTGTTAGTTTCTGCTGTATGACAAAGTGATCAGCTATACATATACATATATCCCCATATGCCCTCCCTGTTGTTTCTCCCTCCCACCCTCCCTATCTCACTCCTCTAGGGGGTCACAAAGCACCGAGCTGATCTCCCTGTGCTATGCACCTGCTTCCCACTAGCTATCTATTTTGCATTTGGTAGTGTATATATGTCCATGCCACTCTCTCACTTCGTCCCAGCTTACCCTTCCCCCTCCCTGTGTCCTCAAGTCCATTCTCTACGTCTGCATGTTTATTCCCATCTTGCCACTAGGTTCTTCATGACCATTTTTTTTTTTTACATTCCATATATATGTATTAGCATACGGTATTTGTTTTTCTCTTTCTGACTTCACTCTGTATGACAGACTCTAGGTCCATCCACCTCACTACAAATAACTCAATTTCGTTTCTTTTTATGGCTGAGTAATATTCCATTGTATATATGTGCCACGTCTTCTTTACCCATTCCTCCGATGATGGACACTTAGGTTGCTTCCATGTCCTGGCTATTGTAAATAGTGCTGCAATGAACATTGTGGTACATGACTCTTTTTGAATTATGGTTTCCTCAGGGTATATGCCCAGTAGTGGGATTGCTGGGTCGTATGGTAGTTCTATTTTTAGTTTTTTAAGGAACCTCCATACTGTTCTCCATAGTGGCTATATCAATTTACATTCCCACCAACAGTGTATGAGGGTTCCCTTTTCTCCACACCCTCTCCAGCATTTGTTGTTTGTAGATTTTCTGATGATGGCCATTCTGACTGGTGTGAGGTGATACCTCATTGTTTTGATTTGCATTTCTCTAATGATTAGTGCTGTTGAGTATCCTTTCATGTGCTTGCTGGCAATCTGTGTACCTTCTTTGGAGAAATGTCTATTTAGGTCTTCTGCCCATTATTGGGTTGGGTTGTTTGTTTTTTTGATATTGAGCTGCATGTGCTGCTTGTATATTTTGGAGATTAATTCCTTGTCAGTTGCTTCATTTGCAAATATTTTCTCCCATTCTGAGGGTTGTCTTTTCATCTTGTTTATGGTTTCCTTTGCTGTGCAAAAGCGTTTAAGTTTCATTAGGTCCCATTTGTTTATTTTTGTTTCCATTGCTCTAGGAGGTGGGTCAAAAAGGATCTTGCTGTGATTTATGTCATAGAGTGTTCTGCCTATGTTTCCCTCTAAGAGTTTTATAGTGTCTGGCCTTACATTTAGGTCTTTAATCCATTCTGAGTTTATTTTTGTGTATGGTGTTAGCGAGTGTTCTAATTTCATTCTTTTACATGTAGCTGTCCAGTTTTCCCAGCACCACTTATTGAAGAGGCTGTATATTCTTGCCTCCTTTATCAAAGATAAGGTGACCATATGTGCATAGGTTTATCTTTGGGCTTTCTATCCTGTTCCATTGATCTATATTTCTGTTTTTGTGCCAGTACCATACTGTTTGGTGTCTATTCATGTATTCCAGAGATGCAGGGTACATCAAGCTGACTGTGGAGATTTAATCTGCTGCTCCTGAGGCTGCTGGGAGAGATTTCCCTTTCTCTTCTTTGTTCACACAGCTCACAGGGTTCAGCTTCGGATTTGGACCCCACCTCTGCGTGTAGGTCACCGGAGGGCGTCTGTTCTTCGCTCAGACAGGACGGGGTTAAAGGAGACGCTGATTCGGGGTCTCCGCCTTACTCAGGCCGCGGGGGAGGGAGGGGCACGGAGTGCAGGTCGGGCATGCGGCGGCAGAGGCCAGCGTGACGTTGCACCAGCCTGAGGCGCCGTGTGTTCTCCCGGGGAAGTTGTCCCTGGATCCCGGGCCCCTGGCAGTGGCGGGCTGCACAGGCTCCCGGAAGGGGGATGTGGATAGTGTCCTGTGCTTGCACACAGGCTTCTTGGTGGTGGCAGCAGCAGCCTTAGCGTCTCATGCCCGTCTCTGGGGTCCGCGCTTTTAGCTGCGCCTCGCGCCCGTCTCTGGAGCTCCTTTAAGCAGCGTTCTTAATCCCCTCTCCTCGCGCACCAGGAAACAAAGAGGGAAGAAAAGGTCTCTTGCCTCTTCGGCAGGTCCAGACTTTCACCCGGACTCCCTCCCGGCTAGCCATGGCGCACTAACCCCCTTCAGGCTGTGTTCACGCCGCCAACCCCAGTCCTCTCCCTGCACTCCAACCAAAGCCTGGTCCTCAACTCCAGGCCCCGCCCACCCTGGTGGGTGAGCAGACAAGCCTCTCGGGCTGGTGAGTGCCGGTCGGCCCCGATCCTCTGTGTGGGAATCTCTCCGCTTTGCCCTCCGCACCCCTGTGGCTGTGCTCTCCTCCGCAGCGCCGAAGCTCTCTCCCTCTGCCACCCGCAGTCCCCACCCGCGAAGGGGCTCCTAGTGTGTGGAAACCTTTCCTCCTTCACAGCTCCCTCCCACTGGTGCAGGTCCCATCCCTATTCTTTTGTCTCTGTTTATTCTTTTTTCTTTTGCCTTACCCAGGTACGTGGGGGGTTTCTTGCCTTTTGGGAGGTCTGAGGTTTTCTGCCAGCATTCAGTAGGTGTTCTGTAGTAGTTGTTCCACGTGTAGATGTATTTCTGGTGTATCTGTGAGGAGGAAGGTCGTCTCCTGCGTCTTACTCTTCTGCCATCTTGAAGGCCCCTCCTCTTCATGCAGTTTTTAAACATGATAATATTTCTGTTAAAAAGGAACAGTGTGGGTCTGGAACACAGTGAAACCTGGTAGATACTTATCAAGACTCAGAGCTACACGCTATTATATAAAAAAATAGATAACTAATAAGGACCTACTATATAGCACAGGGAACTCTTCTCGATACTCCGTAATGGCCTGTATGAAAAAGAATCTAAAAAATGACTGGATCTATTTATATGTATAACTTTGCTGTACACCTGAAACTAACAGCATTGTAAATCAACTATACTTCACTAAAAATTAATTTAAAAAAAGACTCAGAGCTAGGTTGTGAGGTTAGGAAAGAGAAAAGAGGGACAGAAAAGATGGGAGTAAGAGAAAAATCAAATGGAAGGCCAGAGCCACACGTATTCGAGGCGTGCTCTGGGTAGATGCCTAGAACTCGAGTGTCTCTTCTCTTTGACCCTCCAACCCTCTACAACAGTGGGGAGCTAGGGTGAAGACAACTGAAAAAGTCCTCATAATGATGTTGTAAAAACAAAAAGAGTACTAGTTAATAAAAATGCAACAGTTAAAAAAAAGCAACCTTGTAGACTAGACCTTCTCCGAGTTGACTTTCAGTGAATTAATTTACAACTGTTTCATGTGAGCCAGACAGTGAGATGTAATAGCTACAGACTTTAGGAAAACCCAGCAAATGGTTCATGAGAGTCTGTCTTATGTCATTCCTAAGTAAAAGCTGACAATTTAACTCTAAAATCTGACTCAGTGAAAGCGATTTGGAAATTATACTGAGATGGTAGTTCTATTTTTAGTTTTTTAAGGAACCTCCATACTGTTCTCCATAGTGGCTGTATCAATTTACCTTCCCACCATCAGTGCAAGAGTGTTCCCTTTTCTCCACACCCTCTCCAGCATTTATTGTTTGTAAATTTTTTGATGATGGCCATTCTGACTGGTGTGAGGTGATACCTCATTGTAGTTTTGATTTGCATTTCTCTAATGATTAATGATGTTGAGCATTCTTTCATGTGTTTGTTGGCAATCTGTATATCTTCTTTGGAGAAATATCTATTTAGGTCTTCTGCCCTTTTTTGGATTGGGTTGTTTGTTTTTTTGATATTGAGCTGCATGAGCTGTTTGTATATTTTGGAGATTAATCCCTTGTCATTTGCTTCATTTGCAAATATTTTCTCCCATTCTGAGGGTTGTCTTTTTGTCTTGTTTCCTGCTGTGCAAAAGCTTTTAAGTTTCATTACGTCCCATTTGTTTATTTTTGTTTTTCTTTCCATTTCTCTAGGAGGTGGGTCAAAAAAGATCTTGCTGTGATTTATGTCAAAGAGTGTTCTTCCTACATTTCCTTTAAGAGTTTTATAGTGTCTGGCCTTACATTTAGGTCTTTAATCCATTTTGCATTTATTTTTGTGTATGGTGTTACGGCATGTTCTAATTTCATTCTTTTACATGTAGCTGTCCAGTTTTCCCAGCCCCATTTATTGAAGTGACTTTTCTCCATTTAGTGCATGTATGTGGAATCTAGAAAAATGA
Organism: Neophocaena asiaeorientalis asiaeorientalis; assembly: GCF_003031525.2. NCBI lineage: Eukaryota > Metazoa > Chordata > Mammalia > Artiodactyla > Phocoenidae > Neophocaena > Neophocaena asiaeorientalis. The sequence continues at coordinate 430,336 of NW_020173921.1, forward strand.
TACAGATGAACCTACTTGCAAAGCAGAAATAGAGGCACAGACCTAGAGAACAAACGTATGGACACCAAAGAGGGGAAAAAGGGGTGTGGGATGAATTGGGAGATTAGGATTGACATACACACACTACTATATATAAAATAGATAACTAATGAGAACCTGCTGTATAGCACAGGGAACTCTACTCAGTGCTCTGTGGTGACCTAAATGGGAAGGAAATCCAAAACAGAGGGGATATATGTATACATATAGCTGATTCACTTTGCTGTACAGCAGAAACTAACACAACATTGTAAAGCAATTATACCTCAATAAAAAAATAAAAATTATACTGATAAATAACCATATACTAACATTCATCAATCACTTAATATGTTCAGTTACTGAGGTGTATTTCTTTCCATTATTGGATACAATTCATTGACAGCAGTGGTTTAGGACCTTTTCTGGATCACTGACTCCTTTGAGAATCTGAGGAAAGTTATGGAAACAATCAATATATAAACAGAAAAACACGTAAACAGAGAAAACATATAAACAGAGTGGCTATTCAGATGGGCTGCACTGTGACCACATGCTGGCTGGCGACTATTTGGTCGAGGATATACTCCTATCAGTGGTGCCTGAACCACACTGGGTCTTAAATCTTTCAAATGTCAGCCCTGCATTATGAACACCCAATTTTGTATAACATGTCGGGAGGTTCCTGAGGTCTCCCCAGATATATTCCTGAGCCACTCAGATACCATGGACCTCAAGGTAAGAACCCCTGATCCGGATAAGTGTGGACTGCTTATCTTTCAAAACATTTTCCATTAGTATCAGTTCTCTGACCCAGATTTCTATTACTTATTTCTGTTACTTATCTCAAGCAAGGGTTATATATAATTAGAGATGACTTCAGTACATTCTCCATCACTATTTAATTACATTTTGGCTATATTCCCAGCTTTAGGCATGATTCACTTACCCTGATTCTCAAGATCCTTCTGAGAGCTGGGTCACTGACGTTTAGCAGCTTCTGTTGGTATCAAGCCTTGCACAACATCTCTTACATGGATTGCTTTACTCTAGTCCCTTGCTTCTTAAATAGTGGTATATGGACCAGCAATACTGGATCTGTTAGAACTGCAGAATTCATCCCTGTTGAACCAGAATCTGCATTGTAACAAGATTCCCAGGTGATCTGTGTACTCAACATTTGAGAAGCAACTCTCTTTCTCTGGAGAAAGATTCATTTCTTTAGCAAGACTGTTTGTTCATTTGTTTTCGTCCTTTTTGTTTGTTTGTTAGTTTTGGCTGCTTGGCTTGTGGGATCTTAGTTCCCTGACCAGGGATTGAACCCGGGCCCTCAGCCGTGACAGCATGGAGTTCTAACCACTGGACCGCCAGGGAATTCCCTAGGAAGATTGTGGTTGCCCCAAGATACACAGGAACGTTAGTAACACACTTTGTATAGGACGGCAAGTTACCCAACAATGGATTTAACTCTTTCCAAGTTAATCTACTATGAAACCAAGAAAGCTGCTCTGAGGATTTTGCTTCTCAGGTGAAAATTGGTTCTTGAGATTGAGTTCGAAAGAATGTATGCAGTTGGCTATCTCTTAACAATGATTCCCTTGAGGCATTACACCAGACTCTTGCAATTTTCCATTCAGCAAGAGTAGGTCCAACCAAAATAATGTAGAAATTCTCATCTCCTTTGAAAGTTTCAGAAACTTTATTGCTGACGATGGGGAGGGCCAGGGTTGCCAGATAAAATACAGGACACCCAGTTAAATTTGAAAATCAGATGAATGAGAAATGCCTTTTCAACATAAGTGTGTCCCAAATATTGCATGAGACATACTTATATTAAATATTCATGGGACATGATTATACTAAAAAAAAGTTGTTTATCCAAACTTCATTTTTATTTGCTAAGTCTGGCAGCCATAGGGAGGGCAAAATTTGAAAGAGGCAAATTAATGGGAAATCAGAAGACAGTATTTGAATATCAATGTTTATATTTTGATATAAAACATAAAGGCACCCTTTGAGCCTCCAGAGATCACTCTCTTGGTATCGGGACAGCCAAATGTATTCCTACCAAATTGGTGAAGAAAGCAAATGGAAAAGACTTTGATTTTGCATTAATCTAGGTCTTGCTTTTAAGAATGAGTTTACCCTTGATGTAACACATCAAGCACCAGTCCAAATCTCAAATCAATTGCTATGATGTGAGAAAACCAGGTATGCTACCAGGCAATTAGCTCTTGAAAGCTGCTAAGTTCAGTAGAGATTTCTGAAGCTATATCCTTTGAGATGTTAAATTCTGGGAGCCTTGACTGCACAGCTGCAGAGAGTAGGATTCCTCCAACATATTACAATCAACTGTCCTGTAGAAGACACACCTGTGGCTCTTTAGGCACAAGAAATAGGAAAATGCTTGTTAATTCTGCCTTACAACTCAACCTAAATTAAATTTGACAAGTATTCCAAAATTACATAATTTTCCAGGTAACCAGTTTCTTCAGCAGCTTAGACGATATGAAGAAGTCATAAATTGGCTGGTAATTAATTCCTTGGGTAACTTATTCTTATGAAATTACCTTAGGCTATGAAGTGCTCCTGGGTAATTGTAAAGTGAATTATGCCAGAGCAGTGTTTCACATCAGCAGTTTATATATATATATATATTTATATATATATATATATATATAATTATATATATAATTAAATGCTGCAAGCAAACTCTTAAAGAGTCTAATTCATTTCAGAGTACCATATTTTGCATCATCTAAAGATGGGAAAGTTTTATCTGTGGTAAATGAGAGAGTTGAATATTCAATTTAGAAATCCATACTTTAGGATGGATTTCCCCTTATGAATTCTTTTGTTTGTTATTTCACCATAATTATTTTTACTGAAAAAACTTTACTCCTGTTTATAACAACTCCTTAGTATGAAAAATATCAAACAATCACAAAAGCAGAGAATATTATAATAAACTCTCTGGTACCCAGAGCCCATCAGCACAATGTTTGCTCTTTCTCTTCATTTCTTCTCTCCACGTGGGATTTCTTGGAAGTAAATCCCAGACATCATCTCTCACCTGTGTATATTTCAGAATATATCTGAAAGGCAAGGACTTCCCTTTTAAAATATAGCCACTGTAGGGCTTCTCTGGTGGCGCAGTGGTTGAGAGTCCGCCTACCGATGGAGGGGACGCAGGTTCGTGCCCTGGTCCGGGAAGACCCCACATGCCACGGAGCGGCTGGGCCCGTGAGCCATGGCTGCTGAGCCTGCGCGTCCGGAGCCTGTGCTCTGCAACGGGAGAGGCCACAACAGTGAGAGGCCCGCGTACCAAAAAAACCAAAATAAATATCTATATATAGCCACTGTATTATCATTACACGTTCCCCCCAAATAAACAATAATTCTTTAATGTCACCTATCTAGTGGTCATTCTCCACCTATTGTTCTGTAAATATTAATTTTGTTTTTGTTTCTTTGTTTGACTTGGTATCAAAACAAGGTCTTGTTTCATCTATAGGTGTTTCATCCTTTTTTTTTTCTTGCTTATTTTCTGTTGTTAATAAACTAGGTATTTGTCCTGTAAAAGTTGCTGATTGCGTTCCTTTACCATGTTCTTCTGTCCCTTATTTACTATAAATTGGTATTTAGATCTAGAGGTTTCATTGGCATTCTATTTCATTTTTTTGGCAAAATTACTTCATAGGTGGTGGTGTGTACTTCCATCAGGAGATACATAAAGTCTGGTTGTTTATCTGCCATGATATCTGTAAAACAGTGCTGTGAAAATTCATTTAATAGCTGGAATTGTTATATAAGGTGATACTTCCCCTCATTAACTATTTGCTTATGCTGAAGCATAGTATATATAGAGGAAGCAGAAAAATGCTAGATTCTTTCACTTTATTTACCAGTTTTCAAAATTATGTTTTGGTTTCTTGTATACTACAAAGGTGACCAATGGGATTTTAAAAAAAGTCTATCATTATGTACTCATAGACTTAAACATATTTTATATATTTTAATCTACTGCCGTTCGTATCCTTTTTGATGCTCAAATTGTTCTGTAGGAGCCTATTCAAATTGACTCCTGAGTACTTTTGACAGGACCCTAGTAGTCTCTGGTCACCTCATTTTGTTTTGTTTTGTTTTCTGGAATACCAAGATGCTCCAGGATCATTCTAACACATTTCTTGCCCAGACCTGGAATAAGCCACTTCTCCAAGGAGCCCTGGTTCCTTTTAGTGGGAAATGGTATTTAGACACAACAATCCAGGTGTTAGAGTTATTCTTTGCTACCAGGCAGGATCCTGTTTCTAGGCATTTTAAGAACTGTGAAGGTTTTGAGATTTTACCTATTTGTAATTTATGAAATTTGCCTTCCAAAGTTTCATGAATATTGGTGGAAGACAAGAGATTCCTGGGTCAAAGATGAAGAAAAGATTATTACTCAATTCTGTGGAAGTAGCTAGAGTATCAGCATTTTGACTTCAGTATCTCCCATTTCTCCATTTTCCACACAGTGGGCCACATGATACTGCACAGGAACTGAGTGTGTTGTGCTGAGCTTAGGAAACCTGGATATTTTCTCAAGGGCAATAAGAAGTTTTGCCCTGTGCTCTGGAGGAAAACTCTGTTTCCATCTTCCAAGGCTGTTCTCTACAGAAACATCCTTGAAATGATAGTTGGAAACAAAGGGCAGTCAGTAGCTCTGCTCATAAGATGTGCACAACCGTGAGACATCCGTGGATTATTGTATCCCAACAGGTTTTTTCAGTGGACATTTGAAATGAAACAATGAATCCATTTCCAATTCAAATTTGGGACAATAAGGTTTTTTACTTCATCTGTTGATGTTACATTTGTATTTTCTTTACCACATGCCCCATATCCCAGTTCTCATGAACAACAACATAATCATCCATTTTCCTTGTCTAACTCAAGGAAATAATACTCAGAATAAAAATACCAATACTAGCACTGAAAATATAAATAATATGATTCCTATAACAGTTAAATTTTTTTTTTGCATTTTGTTCTTACGGGTATATATACAAGAATATACAGTCAACTTACAGAACAGAAACAGACTCATAGACATGGAAAACAACCTTATGGTTACCAAAGGGGAAAGGAGGGGAGGGATAAATTAGGAGTTTGGGATCAACAGATACGTACTATTATATATAAAATAGATAAACACGAGGACCTACTGGGAACTATATTCACAGGGAGCTATACTCAATATCTTGTAATAACCTATAATGGAAAAGAATCTGAAAAAGAATATATATATTTAACTGAATCATCTTGCTGTACACCTGACAACAAAACGTTGTAAAATTAACTATACTTCAAGTTTAAAAAAATCAAAAAAAGAAAATACAGTCAAATTTCTATGCTTTAAAGTCATTTGAATTAGTTGCCTTTGTATGGTTATTACATCAACTGGATACACAATATATTTTTTATGTTACTTTCAGTTTTTAGGAATTGTTTTAAATTTAATTTGAGCTTCTAAATATGTAAAGTATTTGCAAGGCTTCAAAATAAAATATATGAAACAAGATAAATTCAGAGATGTCTAGCTTCTGTTCCTGGTTCCTCCATGACAAATAGTACTAAAATATAAAGCCCTGTGGATTTATCTTTACATATTTTGGCCAGTCTAACTTTGGGACAGACAGAAGTGAGAACCCTGGATCAAAGGGTAGATGCATACACAAAGTGTTCCACAAGCTCAGTGTGTTTTAAGGTTTAACAATGTCAGAAATATAAATGTTAAAAACTTACAAAAACTTATCACTTGATGGCTCAATTATTTAAATTTCATTTACATTCTTAATCTTGTCAGCTGGAAAAATAATTTTCTAATTTTAATTTTTCAATCAATATTTGCATCATCTATGAGAGAGCCTAAAAAGTAAATAAAAATTATTACTTAAAATTCATAACAGTAAGTGAGTATATAAGAATATTAAAAAACGTTCAAATTATATTTTGTAGGGTTATAGCATTTATTGTCCCAAAGTTAATAAAGCTTAAAAATGCTCTAAGACTTTTGGGATACCCTTACAATGCTGTTAGATAGTGTGTTAGTTTGCTAGGTTTGCCATAGCAAATTATGACAGATTGGTTGGTTTAAACAATAGAAATTTATTTTCTCACAGTTTGGAGGCTGAAACTCCAAGATCAAGGTGTCTGCAGGTTCGGTTTCTCCTGAGGCCTCTCTCCTTGGCTTGCAGGTGGCCGCCTTCCAGCTGTGTCCTCACACGGTCTCTCCTCTGTGCAACTACATTTCTGTGTCCAAATTTCCTCTTCTTTTAAGGGCATCAGTCAGATTAGATTAGGGTACACTGTAATGGCCTCATTTTAACTTAGTCATCCATTTGAAGGCTCTATTTCTAAACACAGTTATGTTCTGAGGTACTGGGGCTTGGAACTCCAGCATGTGAATTTTGAGAGGCTACAGTTCAGCCCATAACAACATCAAAGTCTCCTCTGTGTGGTGGTGACATGTAGCATTCCCACGAGCACTGCCTGGAGGGCCCCTTCCTTCACAGCCTCACCATCAGAGTACATTGTGCATCTTTTGAATTTCTAACAACCCGGTGGGTGAGATATGTCTCAGTGTAGTTGTTTCTGTAACTTATCTCATTGAAGTAAGATATGCATGCAGTAAAGCACACAGATGTAATGTAAGGGCTCCATTAACTTCTTCAGAGGGAACATGCACATATATTCACTGCCCAAACCAAGACAGAAAACTGCCATTATCCCAGAAACCTGTCTCAAGCCCCCTTCAGTCATTCTCCCCCTAAGGTGACACTCATCTGACTTCTATCACCCCAGATTCTGTGTGCCTAGTTTTTGAACTTTATATAAATGATATCTTAGTTTTCTGTGTCTGGCTCATTTTGTTCATTTCTGTGATATTCATCCATATGCTTATACAGCAATAAAATACCCTCTTTCGTTGTATAACATCCCATTATGTGAACATACCAACATTTATTTATTCATTCTATTTATTGATGGCATTTGGGTTGTTTCTAGTTTGGTGCTACAGAATAACTATATTCAGCTTTAATAGACAGCAATTAATTTTCCAAAGTAGCTGTGCCAGTAACCTCCCCAGCAGCTGTGATTACAATTTCTTTGGTACACGTCCCACCAACACTTAGTGCTGTTAGTTTTTAAAATTATAACCATGCAGATGTGTGTGAGGTGTTTTCTTATTATAGTCTTAATTTACCTTCTCTTGATGACAAATGATGTTGAGCACATTTTTATATACTTGCTGGCAATTTGCGTCTTCTGTTTTGTGAAATACCTACTCAATTCACTCGACCATTTTTATTTTTCCTCATCAATTTGCCTTTTTCTTTATATATTCTGTATACAAGTTTGTTCTTTATGTTTTCTATATGTAAGTCCTTTCCTGGATATAAGTATTACAAATATTTGTCCCATTCTATGGTGCAAATTACTTTAAAGGCGAATTTTATTTTAGAACAGTTGTAGAGTGACAGAAAAATTGCAAAGATAGTGCACAGAATTCCTGTACATCCCATACCCAGTTCTCTCTATTATTAAATGCTACATTAGTATTTTTATTTGTTAAAATTAATGAACCAATACTGATACCTAAACATTAACTAAATTTCATATTTTATTCAGATTTACTTAGTTTTTTAACTAACGTCCTTTTTCTGTTCCAGGATCCCATCTGGGTTATCACATTATATTTAGTTGTCATGTCTCCTTAGGTTCCTCTTGGTTGTGACAGTTTATTAGACTTTTCCTTGTTTTTGATGACCTTGAGAGTCCTGAAGAGTACTGGTCAGATATATTGTATAATACCCCTCTACTGGAATGTGTCCAATGTTTTTCTTTTTTTGCATTTTGTACTTAAGGGTATACATAGAAGAAGATACAGTCAATTTACAAGACAGAAACAGATTCACAGACATGGAAAACAATCTTGTGTTTACCAAAGGGGAAGGCTGGGGAGGGTTAAATTAGGAGATTGGGATTCACAGATTAAACTGGCATCATGGGCTTTGCGGAGGAAGATCACAGAGGTAAAGTGGCCTTTTCATCACATGCTATCAAGAATGCATACTACAAGCATGACTTATTGCTGGCGGTGATAACCTGATCAGCTGGCTGAGTTGGTGTTTTCTAGGTTCCTCCTCAGTTAAGTGTTTTCTCCTTTTGGGGGGAAGTCACTGTGTGCAGCCCGCCCTTCAGGATTGGGAAGTTAAGTTGCTATGCCACCCATCCTTGAGGGTGGAGTATCTACAGAAATTATCTAGAAATCTTCTGCATGGGAGATTTGTCTCTTCTCCTTCGTTTATTAACTTACTTCATTTACATCAATATGAACTCACAGATATTTGTTTTATTTTGGGGGTTATAATCTAAGACCATTTTATTTTGTTGCTCAAATTGTTCCAGCTCTGGCCATTGGGAACTCTTTCAATTGGTTCCTGTGTCCCTTTGATGTCCCCCCAATATTGTGGGCTATTTTTTTGGGAGCACTTCCTTATTTTCTGGCTCTACAGAGATGCTCAGGTGTCATCTTATGTATTTTCTGTTCAAGTTCTAGAATCAGCCATTTCTTCAAGGATCCCTGATTCCTTTTATTAGAGGGAGGGCACTAGGTGGGATCATTGCTACTGGAGAGTCACTGCTTCTACGCCCTTTCAGCTGATAGAGCCAGGCTGTATATGTGCATATACTAACCTGTGTATATGCACACATTTATAAATGTTTCTGTGTGTAAACATTGATATCTGCATTAGCTAAATGAGTTCATTACGGATGAGTTCATGCTCAGCTAAATGAATTTATACAGTGTCTAATCCGTCACCACATGGATCATTCCAGCCTCTTCCACTTGCTTGTCAATAACCTCTGACTCCAACAGTAAGAAACCTGGATCCCACCTCCCACCATCCATCCATTTAATTGTTCAATTCTGGTACACATGGATAGTGGTATCAGAATTGTTCATCCATAACTCAACTTTATATAGAGTACAGTTTCTTCCGCCTTTAGTCTTATAAAGATGAAACTCATTTGCAAAGTTGTTTAGTTTAAAACACCCACCTCCTTCAGTGAGGTTGTGTCATAAATGTGTAATACAGTTAGATTGCTTTGTCACACTCTACATTCCATCAATTTGCTAAAATTACCATTTAAGTGTTGCTACAAGTTTATGGCTCCAGTGACTTCTGCTCAGGGTAAGCTGATCTCAGTCGCTATATTGTTCAGCATGTGCCTGTTTCTTCACATTATGGTTTTTTTGAATTTTATTTTATTTTTATACAGCAGGTTCTTATTAGTTATACATTTTTTACGTATTAGTGTATGTATTCGTCCCAATTCATTACACACATTCTTCACATATTGAAGTCACTGTTAGCCATGCAATCCCATTCCTCTGATGGATTAAGCAAATTTGTTTAGATTCAGTTTGTTTATGTTTTTCTTGTTTAAGGGTGGAGATGATGACTTCCAAGCCCTTTATATGTTGGAGTTTTGGTTTGATTTTTTACACTCTTTTTTTCTTTTTTTTTTTTTTTTTGTGATACGTGGGCCTCTCATTGTTGTGGCCTCTCCCGTTGCGGAGCACAGGCTTTATACGCACAGGCTCAGCGGCCATGGCTCACGGGCCCAGCTGCTCCGCGACATGTGGGATCTTCCCGGACCAGGGCATGAACCCGTGTCCCCTGCATCGGCAGGCGGACTCTCAACCACTGCGCCACCAGGGAAGCCCGATTTTTTACGCTCTTAATGATGTCTTTTGATGAATTGAGATGCTTTTTAATGAAGTCTGAATTTTTACCCTTTTTGGGTATTACTTTTTCCTTCTCACTTAAGAAATCTTTGTTTTTCCAAGTTTGTGAAGCCATTTTCTATGTTCTTATCTAACAACTTTGTTGTTTTATCATTCACATTTTGATCTATGATCCATCTGAGATTGATTTTTATGTGTTGTAGAGGTGGAATTAAGATTCATTTTTTTTCCCATGTGGATTTCCAACCAATTTAGCACCACTTGCTAAAAAGTCCTTCCTTTCCCTACTGCATTGCATTGGCAGCTTTATTGAAAATTAGGTGATGATTTATTTAGACTCTTTCTAGACTCTTAATTTTGTTCCAGTGGTCTATTTGTTTATCCTTGTATGAACATCCCAGTGTTTAATTACTAAATCTTTACAATAAGTCTTGATATTTGGTAGTGTAATGTCTTAATATTTAGTAGTAGAAGTCTTTTAATTTTATTTTTCATCAAGATGGTCTTCTCTATCCTTGCTCCTTTCAATTTCTATAAAAAATTTAGAATCAGTTCAACAATTTTCACAAAAATGTCTGCTGAAATTTTGAATGGGATTGCATTGAATCTTAGAGAAAATTGAGAAAAATTAATGTCTTAAAAATATTGACTCTTCCTATCCATGAATATGGTATATCCCTCCATTTATTTTGGCCTTCTTAAATTTGTTTTTAGTATTTTTCTGTAGTGGTTTTACATCTCTCTCAGTAAATTAATTCCCAGGTAGTTGATATTTTTGACTTACCATAAATTATTTTTAAAGTTAATTTTCTATGTGTTTTTGTCTTGTACATAGAATAACAATTTTTATATTGTCCTTATAGCTAGTTACCTTGTTAATTTAACTTGTCTAATATAGTTTTTTATAGATCCTTTAAAATTTTCCATGTACATAATCTTATTATCTATGAATAATGATGGTCATATTTCTTCCTTTCCAGTCCTCGTAGCTTTTCTTTGTTTTTCTTTTTGCAGTAATGAGGACTTCTCTTACGTTGTTGAATAAAGTCATGATAGCAGGCTTTCTTATTTTATTCTGTATGTCAGAGGGTAAAACTTACACTCTTTCAACTTTAAGTAAGACATTTGCTGTGTAGTCTTTTTTAATGTAATATCACTGATTACATTATACTAATCAGTGATAAGTAATAAGTAACAAGAAGTTTCCTTTTCATTCCTAATTTAATAAAATTATATATATATGTGTATCTATACTTATAATGAATTTTACATTTTTATCAAATGTTTTTCTGTTGGCTTTTCTCACTTTGTTAATATGGTTAAGTACGTTAATTGATTTTATATTTAAAAAATTTACATTTGTGGATTAAATCCAACTTGATCACAATGTTTATATTTTACAGAGTTGATTTACTAACTTTTGTAGGTGTTTCACATCTGTGTTGCAGGAGAAATCTCACTGGAATGTTCCTTTCTTGTAATATTCTTGCCAAGTATTGATATCAAGGATATGCCAACTTCACAAAATACTTAGAAAGTGTATGCTCTTCTATAAATCTCTGCAAGAGTTTGCAAAAGCTTGGTGTTAAATATTTGTAAGAATTCACTAATGAAGTCATCTGGTTCTGGCGATTTCTTTGTGAAAAGCTTTTAAATTATAGACTGTAGTACACTATAGCTATAGGAGCATTTAGATTTTGTTTTGTATTGTGCCAGTTTTGGCAAATTGGATTTTTAAAGGATTTTGCTCATTCAATATTATTATCTTTTTAATATCTGTAGGATCTCTAGTGAAGTCCTTTGTTTACTTCTTAAAATTGGCAATTTATGTCTTCTCTCTTTTTTTTTTTTTGCGGTACGTGGGCCTCTCACTGTTGTGGCCTCTCCCGCTGTGGAGCACAGGCTCCGGACGCGCAGGCCCAGTGGCCGTGGCCCACGGGCCTGGCCGCTCCGTGGCACGTGGGATCCTCCTAGACCGGGGCATGAACCCATGTCCCCTGCATCGGCAGGTGGACTCCCAACCACTGTGCCACCAGGGAAGCCCTGTCTTCTCTCTTTTTCATCTTGATCAATTTTCCAGAGATTTTATTGATTTGATTAGCTTTTCCAAAAATCAGTTTTTTGGCTTTTAAAAATTCCTAATTTTTTGTTTTATATTTTATTTATTTCTGCCTTTTTTTCTTTCTCAAGTCCTCCCTTCTACCTTTTTGAATTTTAACTTTTTCTTCTTCCTTTCCTTCTTCCCTCCCTCCCTCTCTCCCCTTCCTTCCTTTTGTACTTCTTTCTTTCTTCCTCTTTTTTCTTCTGTTTAACTTCCTGATTTATGTTGACAAACAACCTTTTGTACATTATCAGGGACCTAGTTGGTAATGGCCCAGTGAATCACTTCTGAAATCAAGCATTAAGCCCAATTGTCTTAGGATCATAGTGGTGGTTACCTATAAAATGTTGTCATTAAAACAACCTCAAAAATATTAGGATTCATAATCATAATCAAATGAATTATTTATCAGAATTCACAAGTGTTCATCTTATTTTGCTTAATAATATGCTGTGAATATTTTTTCACAACACACTAATTTTTATAACACAATTTTTAATGGCTACATAATGTTCTAGTGTAAGAACAAAGCATACTTTATTGTTACATTTAATAAACAATTTTATATTGTTGGATACGTAAGGTGTTTCTAATTTTTACGACTGATTTACTTATTGTGCTCTAACTTAGTTAGTAGAGATGCTCCTGAAAATTATGTAGAATGTAATTTTTTGTGAATTAATGGTTATTGTGGAGAGAACAAGCATGGTAATTCATTGTGTTAAAAGGAGTAATTTGTTTTCTAAAATATTTGTTCCAGGGCTTCCCTGGTGGCGCAGTGGTTGAGAGTCCGCCTGCCGATACAGGGGACATAGGTTTGTGCCCCGGTCCGGGAGGATTCTGCATGCCGCGGAGCGGCTGGGCCCGTGAGCCATGGCCGCTGGGCCTGTGCATCCGGACCCTGTGCTCCGCGGCGGGAGAGGCCGTGGCAGTGAGAGGCCTGCGTACCGCAAAAAGAAAAAATTTGTTCCAAACGTCTAAATGTTTACATAAAGTTTGACTTAAAATTGGCTGACAGCTGTGATATCATGCTCTTCACTGAATGTAATAATTTTTTTCCTCTCTCTCTCTAACACAACCATACACACTAATTTATATTTTCGGATTTGTCCCATTGACTTTGTACAACAATAAATTGTTAGACTAAAGAGAACTTGAATTATTTTCTGGAATTTATAAAAATGAGCACTTAGACATAGGAAGATGATGTCATCTATAGTAAGAAGGAAGAAAGGGAAACAGAAGAGGAAGCTTTGCCTTTCATTGTGCTTATTGCCACCACCTGTGGCGCCTGTGTGGCGACTGACAGTTATTTCATGTGGAACCTGCTGGCTTCTTGCTTCCCTGTGCTCTGGAAATCACCTAACTTCACCCTCTGTGGGACGTCTTCCCCGCATTATCCCAAGGAGTATGAAATCGTCACCCTATTACGTGATACACCAAGGCCGGGACCACTGAAGGGTTAAGTAGAGATTTTTTTATAAAGCACTTCAGAAACGAAAAATGTTCTACAAATGCCAAGATTGTTAAGGCACTTGGCAGCATTTCAGAAAGTGGAAATTTTTCTGCTGACTTAGGTTTCGCTTAATCTTTAAAATGAAGGTGTCAAACCCTCAAATTTCAATTTAATTCAACAAATATTTATTGAGTCTATATGATTTTCAAAGTTTGTAGACTAAAATGAATAAAACTTGTTCGTCCCCTTAAGAGGTTTACTGTTTAACGCCTGGATAGACAGACACACAGCTCCTTATAATACAGGGAAAATCCCAAAAGTTCCTCAAAGAGGTATACGGTGATCACTGTAGTTGTCAGAGCCAGAGGGCACTTCCAACCGGAGTTAACCAGAGATTGAGTTGTGGAGAAGGAGACGTCTGACCTGGGCCTTGAAGGGTGTTAACATTTTAACAGAGCAGATCCTGGGAAAAGGGCATTTTAAGCAGAGGAAACTAGGCATTTAGAAGTGGAGAAGGCATTTCATGGAAATGGAAGTGTCTCAACTTTGCCCATCCTGAGCAAAGATTGGGCTGAGGAAGTAGGATGGGGTCAGATTATAGAAGACCTTTATTACCAGGCCAAGGAGGCAGTAGAGCACTGCTGAAGGCCTTTGAGAAGGGCAAGTGAGGATACAGGGCATGATTGGACACAAAAAGTAGACACTCAATTGTTTATGGAGTCATCCAATGCATGACATTTTCTTAGGAACATTCTAATGCCAACAGCAGTTTTCTTAGATGAGTTCCTCTTTCTGTTCAAGGCAATGGGTCGAGTTTCTACGAAGATCCAGGTTGTGTTTTAAGTATATCTGACCTCTTGCTTTGGCAGAAGTGCTTCTCTTTACCTTGTCTTCACCGTTCCATCTTGGTCTCCTCCCAGCACCCCCATCCCCTTGAAGGCAAAGTCACTTCCCTGTTCACTCTTGTGCTGGTATCTCTGGTCGGGTTACTTTCCTTTTCTTACTGATTCTGAGTTCTATTGTTTCCCTTCAGATAATGGAGAGCTAGCTGTACCCATGAACTTCTGTGATTCTCTTTTTTTTTTTCTTTTTTAAGTTTTCAGTGCTTAGCATGAATCACTGTAGAGAAAAGTGAAAAGTGCTAGTGAACAAAAACAAAGCCCTGAGGGAAGAGAGAGCAGAAGAGAGATCTTTAAAGCATTTTTTAAAACTAGCTATTCAGCAAGATAATATCTCTGCCTCAGCTTCTTCATGTGTCACAAGGAGGATGATAATGCCTACTGCATGTGTTGTTAAAAGAACTAAATGAGTTCATATTTTGAGAAAAATGGTTAGCCAACCGACTTGTACATGGTTACCACGCAGTAAAATTTCCCTTAAACAGAAGGATGAACATTCAGTAGATATCCTAAAATAATTTTATCATGGAAAAACAAGTTTGCTTTTTCTACTATCCTTATTCTACTTTTCCTCCATCTTGTTCCAGATTTCTTAAGTATTTGTAACCTTGAGAAAACATAACATAACCTCTGTGTAGAGATCCTCCTCTCTTCCAGAAACCAGCTAGTAGAAGAAAGGCCAAGTAGCAGCTGAAGAGACAACCACCTAAACTAAATTTGTATTGAAATCTTTCTTGCTTAACTCCAAATTTCATTGGTTACTTCTTATAAGTGAAGAATGGGATATCTCTTGTAAAAAAATACCTAGAGTCAGGAGGCCAGCAGGGGGCGCCCTCACACCCTGTGATGATGGCAGAGCCCAGTGGGGAGAAGAAAGACTCCTCTTCTTTCCTGGCAAGGACTCAGCCAATGAAAGCTGTGGATGCTTTGTTTACTCCAGCCGTCCCAGCTTCCTTTCCCCTCTGTGAAAGACTTCTCTATTTTTGCTGGGGACTCAGACGGTCACTCGCCATGGTTGCAGACACCAAACTGCAATTCTCTGTTGATCCTGAATAAAACCAGCTTTGCTAGAGAAATATCTGGCAGTATATTTGTTTTAGGTCAACACTCTGCACATATTTTATCTGATAAAGCTCACATATTTTACTCAGTCAATTTCAGTCATAATAGCTAGGATCAGTGATTCTCAATCAAGGGCACTTTCTTCTCCCAGGGAATAGTTGGCAAAGTCTGGAGACACTTTTATCACATCTGGGGGTTGCTGCCCATGGGTAGAGGCCAGAGATGCAGCTAAACATCCTACAGTACACACGATGGCCCTCCACACACACACACACGAACATTACTCAGGATCAGATGTTAACAGTGCCAAGGTTGAGAAACTCTGGATCATATTGAGAGGGTCTATGCTTTAGTGCCAGCTGAGAGTGAGGCTTTGAGGAGATGGTGCTAGAGAATGAACAGGTGGAAAGTCAAGCTGACTACCTGGCATACCTGAGTGGAGGATTCTGGACCAAGGCAGGTAGGAGGAGGACCCTGTGATCCAGGGAGAATTTCTGGCAGTTGGGGTCTGAAACAAGTTTTGCTTATTTGTCAACTTGGTCAAGGCAATAGGAACAGGATATTCAGGGAATCACATGGCTGTAGGGAAGGGCTTGCTGTCATGTTTCTTCTGATGGAGACTCTCCCAAAAGGTATGAATGGTGACCTGGGCCAGGTTGAGGGGAGAATCCAGTGCTGATTAGCTCAGCGTTTGTGGGCACATTGCAATAAAGTTAAGAAAGCAGGAAGAAAACATGACCCGGAACCAGAATCACTTAGAATATTTGCAATGAGATAGATATAAGTGGTGGGTTTAAAATATGTGCAAAATTCCTCGATATTCCCTTCAAAGGGGGAGCCTAATTCTCTTCCGTTTGAGTTTGGGTTGGGCTTAGTGATTTAGGTCTAATGATGGGCTAAAAAAGAAATAGTGGAACATGACCTCCGTGGCTAGGTTACAAGATTCATGGCCTCCGCCTTCTTCTCTCTTTTTGGATCACTTTCTCTGGGGGAAGCCAGCTGTAGTGTCATGAGGACACTCAGGTAGACTCATGAAGACATATGAGGTAAGAAACTGAGGCCAACAGCCATGTGAGTGAACCACCGTGAAGCAGGTCCTCAGCCCTGGTGGAATGCTCAGATGACTGCCTGAGGACACATGGAGCCTCTGAGCCAGAACTCCCAGCTGAGCCGCTCTCCTGACCCTCAGAAACTGTGTGATAATACATTCTTGGTGTTTTAAGGTGGCAAATTTTGAGGTAGTTTGTTAAACAGCAATATATAACTAACATAAATATTCAGGAGTGAGTTTTTTCATTAAGGATTGTTCTAGATAGTATGCAGGAGGTTTAGGTGTAACTTTTAAGGAGTAGAGGTGTCATTGCCTCTTCATTTTAAGAGTTAGAATTTTGATTCAGAATTGTGTGGTTAGGAATACGGACTTGTGAACAGACTGCCAGGATTCCAATGCTGATTCCCACTTACTAGCTTTGTGACCCTGGGCAACTTCACCTCTCAGGATTCAGTTTGCTCATTTTTAAAACAAAGATAAGGATTAATAGTTGTAAAGTGCTTATGAGAGTGTCTGGAACATAGTAAGCATGAAATAAACATTAGCTGTTATTATTATTTCTGTATTTGTATCACCTTACACTCAGAAGGTGATTCACATTTATAAAATACTCTGCGTATGTTATTGGAAAGCTTGGAGCCTGGGTCAGAATGGGCCCAATGAATGAATTCTCAAATTTAGCATAAAGGGCTATCTTTATGTGGGACCCTGTCCCACACAGTTTTCAGGCTGGCCTGCAGGCTGCAGCACTTAATGCGAACTGTGTGGTGGTTGCTTATTAACTATTGTCATAAGAACAACCTCAAGTACATTTGTGTGAGAGGCAAATAAAATGGTCGTAAAATGTTCATATTTTTTGACAGCTTGGCTCTTAATGAATACTCTTTCCCCTGAACTCTTAAAGAAAATTTATCTAATTTTAGTGCCAGGTACATTAACTTTTCAAAGAAGGAGATGTGATCTCAAATGTCATGTGCCCTTACATACAATACATTTTTACCCACTGGTTAAGGTTGATAATGATGTTATATGGATTTCAAGTAATTGGCACAAATCTGGAACTTGAAATATAAAATTTAAAAATAGAATTTAAATTTACCAAAACTCTTCTCAAAACTACCTTTCTGTTTAAATGAGTATCAGTCCTGCGCCTGGCCATTTGCTATCTCTGTTACTTGCACCTGTGAGCTTTCAGAATAAACCCATTGTCATGCACTGAATGCTTGTGTCCCCTCCAAGATGCGTAGTTGAAAACCTACCCCCCACAATTAATGGTATAAAGAGGCGGAGTCTTTGGAGGCAATTAGTATTAGGTGGGCTTGCTTCTGAGGACACAATGAGAAGTCAGCCATCTGCAGCTTACAAGAGGGTCCTCACCAGAACCTGACCATGGGGCACCCTGACCTGGGATTTCCAGCAGCCAGAATATTGAGAAATGAATTTCTGTTGTCGATAAGCCATTCAGTTTATGGTATTTGTTATGCAGCCTCAGCTGACACCAGGCATATTTACTAGACAGCATCACACTCAAGTCAATTGTGTGTCTAAGGGGAGAGTAGGGCAGAGCAATGCATCACTTTGGATTTTTCTTTTTTTTTCCTAATCTTGAAATAGCACAATAAGTGGAGAGAAATTTTAGGAAATTTTGCTGGAAAAATAAAATATGAGAAAATATACCAAGAGCATGTCTTTCTTGCTTAGAAATGGAAATGGCAGATTTCCATCATGTTTATCAGAAAGAAGGAAGAATAAAATCAAAGCATTTGAACTGCATGTGCTTTTAAAATGTAGAAAGAGCTGTACTGTTCAAGAGACATAGTAAATCAAAAAAAGACAGCTTGGCACATTTTATTGTGTGGGGAGGGAACTTAACTTTGCTAAAACTGACACTATTTAGAAAATCACAATACCACCTCTAATCACGGTGTACCTTGTATGGGTCTAACCTGTTTGCTTCACAGATTTTACTGAAATCAGTCTGACTTTCTTTTGTCATTTTTACTAGGATAAATCCTTAAGCAACTGCATTTCAAATTCCTTCTTGATATAAACTGTAGAAGTGATAGAAAGGAGAGAGGAAACTATTTGGGGAAAAATGCTCTCCTTTTTGTATGAAGACAAAAATTTTGAAATAAATAACTATATTTTGTTTTTCTATAAATAGGGGTAATAATATTTTCAACTTTATAGGGTTGTTATCAAAATGAGTTATCATTATGAGTTAATATTAATAAAGAATTTAGAACAGTGCCTTGTTCATAATGCATGTTATATCAGAGCTGGTTAAGTGCATAAATAAGAGAATTTTTAGGATGCAATTGTTTAGGGTAGAAATAAGTGTTAGTGATAATGTGGCATGAGGTAGGTCACCGGAGGTGTAATAGGAGGGTGACAGGCACCTAAACGTTCATTTGTGTGATGACTTCTGTTTGTTTCTTAGCAAACGAAGTTGACCCAAACCATTCAGACAGGTCTGCAGAGGTCTTCCGAGCAGACAAGGACAGGAGATGGGTTGCTTGAGTGCTGAAAATTCTTTGCTCTTCTTTCCGCTGTTAAGGCTTCACCCCTCCTTGCCTGGTTCTAGGAGAGGCTTTCGGATTTTTCTTTAAGGCTTTTTTGTTAAATTTCTTCCATCAGAATATTCCCTAACCTTATTATCTTTCTTACTGAATTAGAAGAGTACAGTTTTAACATGGTGTATCGCCCCAAAACATGTGCTCACCCACTCATGCACTCACAGGAATATCCCCTGACATGAATGCTGGATAAGTTTCAACTAAAGTTTGGATTTCTTTTTTGTCAGAATTCACCTCCAGGGCAATTATTCAGTTAAGGGAAGGAGGGGCTGGGTACTCTGATTCTCTCTGAAGTAGGCTTAGACTTTCTGCGATAATATCAACAACTCACATTTGATTCTGGCTTTACAATTAAAAAATACTTTCTGGAAATTATCCCTTTTGATTCTCATAACAATCCTATATTTATCTGAAGGGAAAACGGAGCCTCAGAGATTAAATTAACTACTCCAGTACTACCACTATAGGTAGAGTTAAGAGTTTCCAGACCTAAACTTTCTTCCCAACTTGCTTTCAGGCTATCACTCAGGGTTTTATTTTTAAAACCAGAATCAAGGCAAAAAATTCAATATGGTTAGCAGTTTTGTTTGTTTGTTAGTTTACTTTCCTCTCTCTCTCTCTCTTTTTATGTTTTACCCTCTCTCCATAGTTGCTTAAAAGAACAAGTTTGAATATCAATTAGCCACACATTAATGCCTTTAGCTTGAGTTTTTTAGACCCTGTGGAAGGAAAAATTCCAGAGCTGTCTCCTATGATTCCCATTCCCTAGTTATCCCATCAAATAGTTGTCTACGTAGTGCTGGACAGGGACTCTGCAGTTGTAATTAAGGTTACTAATCAGTTGACTTTAAAATAGGGAGATTATCTTGGATTTTCTGAGTGCATCCATTGTGACACATGAGCCCTCTGAAAGCTAGAGAGGAAATAGAAGAGAAAAAGCCAGAGGAATTCAAAATGTGTTGACTCCATATTTTGTTGCTGGCTTGAAGGAGGAGGTCAGAGAGGAATTTTGCCAAGCACTAGTGAGCTTGGGTCAGGATGCTGAGCCCCAGGTGAGGACTGCAGCCCTGCCTGGTATGGTGGTTCCAGCCTAGTGAGACCCTGGACAGAGAATCCAGCCACGCTGTGCTGGACTTTTGGCCTACAGATCTGTGAGATAATAAATGCGTACTGTTTTTTGTTTTTTGCTTTTGTTTTTGTTTTGCAGTATGCGGGCCTCTCACTGTCATGGCCTCTCCCGTTGCGGAGCACAGGCTCCGGACGTGCAGGCTCAGCGGCCATGGCTCACGGGCCCAGCCGCTCTGCGGCATGTGGGATCTTCCCGGACCGGGGCACGAACCCGTGTCCTCTGCATCGGCAGGCAGACTCTCAACCACTGCGCCACCAGGGAAGCCCAATGAATACTGTTTTAATATGCTAACTATGTGATAATTTGTTATGCAGCATTAGAAAACTAACACAGATATGTACATTTAAGTCTATATAATTCTAAAGAGAATATGTGAAATTTTTATTTACCACATTCTCGGCCTCACTGGACACTGAGATGAGAGAATGATAACAATCTCCATTCATCATTGTCAAAAAACACATGGCTCCAGGGGATTCTAAATAGCTTCTAAATTTAAGCAAATTCTACTACTCCCTAAGCAGCAGTAACATTACTCTACCTGGTAATAAAAGGAGTTTGAGTACTTCAGGAGGTTGTGCATTTGGGTGATTCCAGTAGTGATGATGTTGTCTGCCAAGATGCCTACATGCTATTTCACCTACCTACAGTGGCCAGGGCCACACACTTCTCACCATAGGGAGTCTGTGGTCTTTTTTTTTTTTTCTTTTGTGTGACTCTAATTGACCCCATGGCAATGAACCAAAGATCCCAGCCTCCTTTGTAAGAGTAGAAAAAAACACAGCCAGCACCTAAGTGCCATCCATTGGGCATTTTGTTTGGACCATGCGTTCTATTCCCAGAGATTATAGGCTGAATTGTGTCCCTCAAAAATTCATATGCTGAAACCCTAAACCCCTATTACCTTTTCTGGAGTAGGGTCATGGCAGTGGTAATAAATTAAAATGAGATCATGCTGGAGTAGGGTAGAACACCCCAGTCCAATTTTACTGGTATCCTTATATCCATAAAAAGGGGAAATTTCGACACAGATAAACACACACAGGGAGAATGCCATGTGGAAATAAAGGCAGATATTGGGATGATGCAGCAAAAGACAAGGAACACCAAACGTGCCAGAAAACCACCAAAAGCTAGGAGAGAGGCCTGGAACAGATCTCTCCTCACTGTCCTTAGAAGGAACCAACACTTCCAACACCTTGATCTTGGACTCCTAGCCTCCAGAACTGTAAGACTATACATTTCTGCTCTGTAAGCTACTCAGTTTGTGGTACTTTGTTATGGCAGCCCTAGCAAACCAATATACTGCGTGATATAGAAACTATTCCCAGACCAGCCTTCATTACAGCTAAAGAATGACGGGGTAACCTGTTCCACAGGCTTGTGTCAATCTAGTTGTAATTTTGACCTTGATGGCAAAATTTTTCTGACACAACCAAGGTGTTCAGCAATCTGGTGTCATCTCTAAACCTTTTCCAGATCAAGTCTGCCTGTATGATCCTATACTCATCAAGTACCCTGAAGCCCCACATGGAGGTGACAGCACCTAAGATAAGCGTGTGACTCGTTGATTTGAGATGGGCCAAATTCTGAGAAATATTTTATTGCTTGTCATAAAAATGTGTTAAGTAAGACCACAAAAAGTATTTTCAAAGAACTACCATAGTTTCATGAACAATCAAGGCAATGGGTTTTCTGAAGTTAACAAAATCGACTTATTGGTCCTTTACATCAATATAAAAGTTTAGAATAGGGAAAATACTCAGCACTAAGCTTTTACTAATTCTAATATCTTCTTGTATCAAACGCAAAAAATGCCAAGCATGTTTTTGTTTCTTTGTTTTTGTTTTTGCGGTACACGGGCCTCTCACTGCTGTGGCCTCTCCCGCTGCAGAGCACAGGCTCCGGACGCGCAGGCTCAGTGGCCATGGCTCATGGGCCCAGCCGCTACATGGCATGTAGGATCTTCCCCGACCAGGGCACGAACCCGTGTCCCCTGCATCGGCAGGCGGACTCTCAACCACTGTACCACCAGGGAAGCCCGCCAAGTATGTTTGACAACATTTGTCTGTAAAATAGAACATACATTTAAGAACAAAATGTTTTCTTATCTATGTATTTAGCAACCTTGAAAGTTAAGGTTAGATGACAGAGAGAAAAAGGAAAAATCTAAGATTTGGGAAACAAGTGTTCCATGTCCTGTTTCTGATGTTGGGCACAGTTTTGGGCCATCATTGTGACCTTCCTCTGGTTCTTCATCTGTGAAATGGAAGTGGGTGGGCTTCCATGATATTCTTCCCCGGAATGTTATGATGAGATAACTGTGGAAGTTCTTTAAGTTCTTTGGAAAATATATCCAGTATGTATTTTCCCAAGGAAATATGAAAACTATTTCTGTACATGTGTGTGTGAAAACTCATCTGGTACTGTGGCTTCTAAGTCATCAACTTATTGGAATCGTTTTCTATAAAGATTTGGTTGAAAAGAGAGGAAAGTGAGTGGGGCATGGAGGCTACAAGGGAGCAGTGGATGCCCTGTGTCAGGGCACCAAGGCAGGAAGGAGACCAGGAGGGGCGGCTTGACTGTTAGGAGGGTCTACATTTAGTACTAATACTGATATTATCAATGCCTATGACATTTTGCAAAAATGCTGAGGTTGGGATGATTGGTAAGCTGGGACAAAGTGAGAGAGTGGCATGGACATATATACAGTACCGAATATAAAATAGATAGCTAGTGGGAAGCAGCCGCATAGCACAGGGAGATCAGCTCGGTGCTTTGTGACCACCTAGAAGGGTGGGATAGGGAGGGTGGGAGGGAGACGCAAGAGGGAGGAGATATGGGGATATATGTATAGCTGATTCACTTTGTTACACAGCAGAAACTAACACAACTTTGTAAAGCAATTATACTCCAATAAAGATGTTAAAAAAATAAATAAATAAAAATAAAAAATAAAAACCATTTCCAGGGTTACCTCCCCCCACTGTGTGACCCTTGCAAAAAAGCTTTAGTCTGCTGTAAGCTGGTAATCCGTTAATACATGGATACCCTGGTGGGGAAAATAAAATTGGATTGTATACCTTAAAAAAAAAATGCTGAGGTTGGGATGACTTTATATATGTACGTATATGCACACACACACTCTGAAGCTTCATATGAGGCCATGTATAACAAACACTTTATATAAAGTCTAAAGCAATATGGAAAGACACACATAAGGCTTTCTAGTTTTGAAAGGTTTATCTCGCAGCCTTCACCCTGACATCGATTCACCTGCATTCACAGATTCAGAGCGGTAAGAAATCCCTGAATTACAGGGTTGTGTGTACCAGAAATTCAAGCGGGGTAACTGGGGCAGATTGATCCAAAACAGCTCCTTATAAAACCTTACTCATTCTTCCAGGCTCAGTCACTTTTTTCCATGGAGTGTTTCTGACCTCCCACTTCCCATTCTGATGCCCCCTGCACACAACTGATTCATTTCACGCCCGTAAACTTATCACGTGGTATTAGCTCAGAAATCGCTTTCCCTTCCTCTCGCACAAGATTTTGGTGCTGAGGTCACAGTAGCGAGTGGTAGGGCAGACCCTGGCTGGGACTGGATCTCCGCCCCTCCTCGATGCCACGCAAAATGCCTGCAGCTCAGGCACAGGCAATGGACCTATTTGATTCCATGAATGCCGTGTGTGTATTCAGGACATAGACCTGTGCCTGTCTTCAGTCGAGTTCTCGCTTCTGCCTCTAATCTTTTCTGTAATGGGCCCGATAGTAAATATTTCCAGCTTTGTGGGTCATGTGGTCTCTGTTTGCTCTGCTATCACAAGCGCAACCATAGACAAATGGACATGTTCTGATAAAACCTTATTTGCAAATACAGGCGTTGGGCCAGATCTAATCACTTGTCCTGCCTTTTTTTCTCTCCCTTCCTATGTTTCTGAGTTAAACTATTATCAAGATCCCTACCTAAGGCCTGGCAGTCGTGTCTATAACTGTACGCTGAATGAGTGAACGGACTTCCACACAATTTGATGCTGTGCAGTGTCTAGGAGCTCGGGCTCTGTGATCAGATTTGTACTGAAACCCTATCTTGGCCACTAATTAGCTTTGCGACTGCAGGCAAGTCCCTCAACTTCTGTAAGGCTCATCTGTAATACGCAGGTGACAGTATTTACCTTACAGGGTTATTTGAAGACAGAATCTCATATATAATTAATTATCCTTATGATTTTTTTATATCTTTTTTTTTATGTCTGCTGTTTACAGGGACCATCTTTATTCACATTTATATCTTCAGAACCTAGTGCAAGGAGCCCTGATCTGGCAGTGGGTAACTTAGTGTTGGATAAATTGTAGGATCATGGCAGGTCACTGGAATTTTTGCAGAGACTTTCATAGAGCAGTTTTAGGTTCACAGCAAAATGGAGAGGAAGGCGCAGAGATTTGTAATATGCCTGCCCCCCAAAATGCATAGCTTCCCCCATTATCAACATCCTCCCCATTGATGAACCCATATCGATGAACATCACAATATGATTTTACATAAAAATATAGTTGGGGATAGAGGAAGAGTCTGTCACGCAGGGAGGCCACTTTTGGACTCATATCCTAGAGAAAACATGTTTTGGTTCTACTGATTTATTCAAATAAGAAGCAAGGGTCACAGAGATCT
Organism: Neophocaena asiaeorientalis asiaeorientalis; assembly: GCF_003031525.2. Classification (NCBI taxonomy): domain Eukaryota; kingdom Metazoa; phylum Chordata; class Mammalia; order Artiodactyla; family Phocoenidae; genus Neophocaena; species Neophocaena asiaeorientalis. The sequence goes on from NW_020173921.1 coordinate 455,099, forward strand.
GCCCTCGGGGGTGTTTCCTGCCAGGACATGAGCTCTTGACACTGGGTGAATATTTCACATCCCTGCCTTAGGTCAGGCCACGCTGACTGTTAGCTACAAGTGAGATGTGTGCTACCAGCCTAAGGTCCACATCTGCCTCACCTGAGATAAAAACGTCTTTAACTTTCTTCCTCTCAGGGAAAAAGGCATCAGCATTCTGTGAAATTGCTTCTTGAAAATCAGATATAGGTTTTTCTCTTTGGGCAAACTCAGTGCTCCTCAAAATTTACTGAATTCTTGAAAAGAATATTTCTTAATGGACAATTTCACTTTGCTACGATATTGAAAGTAGCTTATGAAATTCTCACATGCAAAATTTTAACATTTTCATATAATTAAAAAATAATATATACATATTGTATGAAGTCAGAAAATACATCAAAGAGCTGAGAGGATAACAGGAATCAAGATAAATATTCTGGATTTCTGGCTATACATATACACACGTATCTATGTGCATATATACATATACTGAGTTATTCTAAGTGTTCAAATGTATTGTGTCATTTAATTTTCATGATACCTCAGTGAGTTAAGTACAATTACTCTTTCCACTTCACAGATGAGGAAAATGAGGCTTAAAGAGACTAAATGACTTGACTGAATTCCTACAGATAATTGTGGAACCTGAATTTTAACTCAGATGCTGTGATTTGCATTTCTGTTCTTCAGTCTCTGTGGGGTGTGTGTGTGTGTGTGTGTGCGCACACACGTATGTACAAAACATTTACGGTCATATTGTATATACTCTGTGGAAACCTGTTTTTTAATTGGTTATAAATATTTCCGATGTCATTAATATTTTTCTATGACATAATTTTGGGTTATGGCAGAGTTATCCATTGTAAAGAAGGATTTATTTATTTAAAAACACATCGTTAGACATTAAAGACATTCTCTGACGAATATCAATACTCATAAGTATAATGGTGTCTACAGAATTCATTCCTAGAAGGAAATTGCTGGGTCAAATGATATGCAAATTTTAAGGCTTTCAATATATATTGAACAAAGTGTTCTAAGAATTGTTGCAACTTCTTCCTCTAAAACAGAGGTCTGTCTTACCAGATCTGGCCCAATGCCTGTATTTGCAAATAAAGTTTTATCAGAACACATCCATGTCCATTTGTCTATGGTTGCACTTGTGATAGCAGAGCAAACAGAGACCACATGACCCACAAAGCTGGAAATATTTACTATCGGGCCTGTTACAGAAAAGATTTACAATCCTCTCTCTACATAGTAGATTATAAAAAGTATAAGTTTCCTTGTATTCCTGCCCATCTTGGATATAAATAAGTAGATGGACAGGTGTATATATATATACATATATATATATATATATATACAGTCACAAATTTGGTAGGCTAGATTAGTATTTCAATGTAGAAAAGAAAATTTCTTACATTTACTGTCAGTTGCCTTTCTTCTTTTGTGTCCATTATCCTTTTTTTAGTATTTTTACTCTCTTTATTTGCCATTTTGTTTGTTGAATTCTTTATAAATTAAAGATGTCTACAAATTTCCCAATAGATGTATTTCCCTTTGAGTCATCTGTCTTTCATGTTATTTACAATGGCTTTTGTTATATAGCAGGTTTGGATTGTTTTGTAGTGAAATCTGCCACTGCAGGGAAATTTTTATTTAGGATTCCTTCCTTCAATTAAATTTTACTTAGGAAACCCTGTTTTCCCTTGTGCTTTGTGCAATTTGCACATATTTTTACTTGGCTCTTTTATAACATACTTATTTATTTTTGTATTCATTTATTACTGTTATTTCTTTAATTTATCTGGACTATATTTTGAATGAGGCTTTCAAGTGAGGAACTAGTTTAAAATATCTAGACAGGCAGTTATCCAGCCTTACTGATGGGACAGTCTTTCGCTACTGATTCACAATTCCACTGTTATCACCTGCTAAATTCTGGTTCACGTGAGTGTCTGCTTCTGACTTCTGTGATAGTTCACTCATGTCTGTTCTCAGGTTATCCACTAAATTCGTACTCAGTTTTAATTGATGAACAAAATCCCCTCATTACATGTTTATAATGTTTTTGCATCTTCTATCCTGTTTATTCTTTCAACTGAATGAAATTTTGAATCGCTTTTTCATTTTTAAAAAAATCAGGATTTAAGTTGAAATTCATTAGAACAATTATTTGAAAGGGATTGAAATCTACCATGTTAAGTCTTTCCATTGAGTCAGATTCTGTTATGTTTCTGAGAAATATTCAGTAGTTTATGCAGTATAGATCCTGCACACATTTTCAAATGTTTATTCCTACATAAATCAAATTCTTTTGTGCTAATAAACTTTCATCCATTACGTTTTCTAAAGGGATGCTCTTGGTATTTGAAAAAAGCTATTATTTTTCTAACAGGCTACTTTTGTGTCTTCTCTTCATACTTTAGTTATTCCTCAGTTGATTCATTTGGGTTTTCTAGGTAGAGAATCTTTTAAAATATTATACTTCTGATTTAAGGTTTTTATTGTGTCGGTCAGAAATTTTAGATAGTGTCAAGCCCGAGGAGCAGCTGTGTGCATCTTACCTGTGCATTGTTCCTCATTTAAAAGTAATTCCTTGAATGTTTCTCAGTTATACCTGAGGTTGGCTACTGGGTTAATATACACTTTCTATGTCACGTTAAGGAAGTATTCTGCTATTCCTATCATATTAGGGAGTTAGTTGTTTAAAGATAAGTGTTTGCTGAAATTTAGCAAGTGGGTTTAGATATCTGTCAACACAATTTGTTAGTCTGAGCTTTTCTTTTTGATCTATGCATAGGAAATGTTATATGAATAAGTCCCTAATGTAAACCATCTTCGCTCCAATGGAATAAGTCCTACTTGCCATGGGGTATCATTTTTTATACAGTGTTGAGTTTGATATAATAGCATTTTGTTTATTATTTTAAAAACTATAGTTATGATGAAAATGAACTGTAGTTTTAGTTTTATCTTTTTTTAGATGTTGTTTTTACCAGTTTGGTAACATAAACTCAGGTGACTGCATGCTTTCTGTTGCGGTGGTAAGAACATTTAACGCTAGATCTAACTTCATAATAAAGTTTGAAGTGAACAATACAGTATTGTTAACTATAGGGGTGACGTCATACAGCAGATCTCTAGAACTTCGTCTTGCGTAACTGAAACTTTATACCCATTGGATAGCAACCCCGACTTCTCCCTGCCCCCACCCCCTGGCAAATACCGTTTTCTGCTTCTCTGAGTTTGCCTATTTTAGAGAGTTCATATAAGTGGAATCATGCAGCGTTTGTCCACTTGTCCTTATATGACTGGCTCATTTCATTTAGCATAGTGTCCAGTTTCATCCATCTTGTCATATATGACAGGATTTTCTTTTTTCTAAAGGCTAAATAGTATTCCATTGTGTGTATATACCACATTTGATTCATTCATTCATCCATCAGTGGACACTTTGGTTGTTTCCATGTCTTGGCAATTGTGAATAGAGCTGCAGTGAACATGGGGGTGCAAATCTCTCTTCAAGATCCTCATTTCAATTCTTTGGGATAAATACCCAAAAAAGGGATTTCTGGATCATGTGGTGGCTCTATTTTTAGTTTTCTGGGAAACCTCCATATCAGCTGTGCCACTTTACGTTCCCACAAACAGTGTACGAGGGTTCTCCATAACCTCCCCAACGCTTACCTTTTTTATTTTTTTAGGACAGTCATCCTGACAGGTGTAGCTGCTATCTCACTGTGGTTTTGATTTGCATTTCCTTGATGATTAGTAAAATTGAGCATCTTTTTATCTACCTCTTGGCCATTTGTATGTCTTCTTCGGAGAAATTTTTATTCAAGGTCTTTGCTCATTTGTTAATAAACATTCTGGAACAGCTTATGTAGCATGACAGTTATTAAAATTTAACAGAACTTCCTAGTAAATTCTGTGGACCTAGTGACTTTTATAAGGTTGCCAGTAATGTTTTAAATTGGCTTCTCTCTGGCTAGTGATTTCTTCCAATATTTTAAAAGTTTTGGATGAATTTAAGAAGTATGCCCAATCAGAATATGATGAACTGTCCTGGGTACACAGCTTGAAGAGGACAGGACCTGTATGCAAGTAAACTTTTCTAAATCACTTGTTTTCAGTAACATCTTCCTGCTCTCAAAATTCCTGGAGTCTGCCAGCCCAGACACACTCTGCATTACCATCTCTAGGGGGATAAATCTCTGGTCTTCTGCGAGGTGGGAGAGAAGCAGTTGCTGGGCTGCAATTGGGGAAGGGATTCTTTTGTTTTTAATCTCATCCTCAGAGGCAGCTGGTACTGCCAATGGCTGAGTGTTTGGTGGGATTCTGTAGGGTAAACTGGCTGGCTGTACCCACCACTGGCTTCAGATTCAGCTCTTGGGATCTGTTAAGTCAATTACTATTCATTCATCTGTTTCCCTGTTTCCCAAGTTCTGTCACATCTGCTCATCTCTTTGTCCTTGTGGATTTATACTATTTAAAAGTCAATTTTAGTGGAATTTTGCGGCAGCTGATGAAGCCACCTGCATTATTTACTTCCGTATGTTTGTTTGTCTCCTCTTTTTGTTTTTTTAACTTTTTACATTAAAAAAATTTCAAGTCTATGGAAAGTTTCAAGAACATTTCCCTTAGATGTATCAATTGTTAACATTTTTACCACACTTTCTTTATCTCTCTACATGTCTTTGATGTATTATTAGTATTTTGATAAACAATTGGAGAGTAGATTGCAGATGTCATGATCCTTTAGATGTTTTCTTACCTAGTCATAACACAATGAAAGTATTCAGGAAATTTGGCACTGTTGCAATACTGATGCAATATTGTATCTAAAAGACAGCCAGCCTGCATTCAAACCTTGCCAGTGTTCCCAGCAGTGTCTCTACAGCAGCTTGGTTCTTACACTGCATCTAGTTGTCCTGTTGCTTTGGTCTCCTGGATGAGGAACAGTTCCTTTCATTTGAAAAGCTTCCTCAGCCTTTTTCAATTTTCAGGACACTGACACTTTTGAAGAGCACCGGTCAGTTGTTTGGACCGTGTTCCTCGTTTTTATCTATCTGACTGACGTCCCGTGATGAATTCCCCATTAGCATTTCTGGTGAGAATGCTACTAAGTGATGCTGTGTCCTTCTAGTTGTCACATCAGGAGTCACCTGTTGTCAATGTCTCCCATTACTGGTGATGTTAAATTTCACCACATTTACAGACTGAATTGTGTCCCTCCCCAACTCATATGTTGAGCCTTTAACCCCCCAATAAGACTGTATTGGAAGACTGGGCCTTCATGGAGGTAATTAAGGTTAAATGAAGTCAGAAGAGTGGGGCCCTGACTCTATAGGACTGATGTCCTTATAAGAGGAGGAAGGGACACCAGAATCATGTGTGCACAGAGGGAAGGCCACATGAGGACACAGCAAGAAGGTGGTTGTCTGCAAGAGAGACCTCACTATAAACCAGCCCTGCTGGCACTTTGATCTGGGACCTCCAGCCTCCAGAAATGTGAGAAGATAAACGCCTGTTTCTCAAGCTATGCAGCCTGTGGTATTCCATTATAGCAACACGAGCAAGTTAATAAAACTACTTAGTTAAGGTTCTGTCTGCAAGAGTTCCCCATTTTATTTTAAAGGAAGTTTTATCTTCCTTTGTAATCAACAGAATATTTCAGGAGATACTTTGAGGTTGTGTAGATATCTTATTATCTAATGTGTAGTACTTTTTACTGCCATTATTCTTTTGGATGATCAAAATGTCCCAGATCCAGCCAGTGTCACCTCCTTCAGGCTGACTTCTTATTCTCTGGCACAAGGTGTTCTTTCCTACTCCACTTCCTATTTCCTTCCAACTTCACACCTGGAACTGGCCATTTCTCCAAGGAACCCATGTTCCTCTTACTGGGGCACATGGATGCACATTGCTGCTGAGGTGTCATTGTTTCTATACCCTTTCGGAAAACAGAGCCAGGAAAAACATTTTTTTAAGGAATGACTTCATACCAATACCTGAAATTCCATACAGTTTTTTCTCATCTTCCTTTATTCTAATTCATATTTTATTTCCCTTTTGATGGCTTTTATTTGCTAATAAACTGACAAATGATGTCAAGTTCAGCTGAGACCATGGAAGTGAAAGAAATAGTTGGAGTTTTGAGGAAAAAGGAGATGCATTATTAGAGAGTAAACTGATTACAAGGATATAGTAGGATTATGAGGTATGCTTGAGGGCCCACTTAAGGTTTGGAGGAATAAAGTGGATCTAATCTGTACACACGTGTGTTTTTTTGTAAGCCAATGTCTAAAGCTCAAGAACCAGCCTGGAGTAAAGAGAGAACTGAGTTTAATCAAGTTCAGATTTTGCCGACCTACATGAAATCAAGGAATTTTCGAGTAAATCCAAGAGAGGGATTAAAATGATCATGGAGTCTAACTAGATACGCAGGTGAGGGGGAAGATGAGCAGTGGAAAAGCGGTAGGATAAATGGACAGCACAGAGGGAGAGAGTCCAAGGAAGTTGGCTGGAAAGATGAATGGTGGTGATCAGAAAGGCAGATCCCTGCGATGGGCAGTCAGGAACTGCTGCTGCTGTTGTCAGTGTTGACGTTTGACCGCGGGATGCGTGCGACAAGACCACTGGAGGAGAAAAAATAAAGAAATTGAGAGGCTAGTGTTTGGATGGGACCATTCCTGTTGATATTGAAATAATGAAGAGTCACCATAGGAGTAGTGGTAACAGTAAAATGGAGCACGACTCTACGGTCATTCCTCCCCCAGGTCCTCTGTCTGCCTTTTTTTTTTTGCGGAACACAGACCTCTCACTGCTGTGGCCTCTCCTGTTGCGGAGCACAGGCTCCGGACGCGCAGGCTCAGTGGCCATGGCTCATGGGCCCAGGCGCTCCGCGGCATGTGGGATCTTCCCGGACCGGGGCACGAACCCGCGTCCCCTGCATCAGCAGGCGGACTCTCCACCACTGCGCCACCAGGGAAGCCCTCTGCCTGCCTTTTGTCTGTAGAAAAACTTTAGCTAAAGAATAAGTTTAATCAGAGAAATGAGAAAATGCAGAAGCAAAGGAAAGCAGTCAAATAAGACCAAATAATAATATAGTCATTAATCAAAGTCAAGGACATTTAATTCCTCCTCAAGGGTTATAGACAATATTCTGAGCCATGTCTTTTGAGCTCTTTTGTAGATACTGAAAACTTCCCCAGGTGGAAGAAGTTAAGTGCATGATGACCAGACTATAACCATGACATAAACTGCCACAGTTCGGAGAACTGGCCTCAAAGAAATGGGAACAAATCGACCCTGGAACTGAAAACTGTATTTAAAACGATCAAGATGACATTGATCTGACCAGGGCATGACCAATTTCAAGACGACTGTCAGAGCTGCCTGTGCTCTTTCTGCATGTAGCCCCCTCCCTCTGACTGTGCACCCCTGAAACTCCCCTTTAAAAGCTCTTGTCCATTTGCAGCGACATGGATGGATCTAGAGATTGCAGTACTGAGTGGAGTAAGTCAGACAGAGAAACACAGACATCATATTACATCACTTACACGTGGGATCTAAAAAAATGGTACGAGTGAACTTATTTACAAAACAAAAAATGGAGTCACAGATGTAGAAAACAGACTTATACTTACCAAAGGGGGAAAGGGGAGCGGGAGGGATAAACTGGGAGATTGGGACTGACATATACACACTACTATATATAAGATCACTAATAAGGACCTACTGTAGAGCACAGAAAACTCTACTCAGTACTCTGTAATGACCTAAATGGGAGAAGAATCTAAAAAAGGTCAATATATGTAAAACAGATTTGCTTTGCTTCACAGCAGAAAATAACACAACATTGTAAATCAACTATACTCCAATAAAAATTAATTTAAATAAAAAATTAAAATAAAATCTCTTGCCCACCGACTGGCAGGGGGAAGTCGGCCTTTGGATATAAGTCTGCCCTTTGCCCGGTTGCCAGACTCTGAAATAAAACAAGCTTTCTTTTCCACTAACCTTGCCTCTTGAGTATTGGCCTTCAAGCAGCAAGGAGCTGACCCGACTTTCAGTAACAACTAGGAAAGTCACAAACAAGGTGCTAACACCTGGAAGAGGGTTGACTAGGGACTCAGTAGACAGCTCCCACAGGTGACATGTGCTTCAAAGGGGGTAGAGATTTATGAGAAAAGAGGCAAGAAAATTGTCTGAAGGTGTCCACAGGGATCAAGGAGGACCCACCCTACCTCCAGACCCTGAAGTATATGCAAGGTTGGAGGAAAAGGTCCTACTGGAGCAGCTACTGGCATAGTCCTCAGGGTGGGATCAGATTTCTCCAGCAGAGAGTAAAGCAAAGGCTCTGTTGTGAGTTTGAGGGTGAAGGATATTTTGCTGATATTAAGCTGCAAGTTACAGAATTCCCAGCTTAGAAGGTCTCAGAGGGGTTAGAGCATGGATAGGATTAGGGGATCTACAGAGCTGTGTATGATGATTCCAGGTTAGAAAAGATAACCCGAGGGCTTCCCTGGTGGCGCAGTGGTTGAGAGTCCGCCTGCCGATGCAGGCGACACGGGTTTGTGCCCTGATCCGGGAAGATCCTGCATGCCGCGGAGCGGGTGGGCCCGTGAGCCATGGCCACTGAGCCTGCGCGTCCGGAGCCTGTACTCCGCAACGGGAGAGGCCGCAACAGTGAGAGGCCCGCGTACCAAGATAACCCGAAAGTCTGGGACTGAGGCCAACATGGACATAAAGCAGAGGATTAATTCTAATTTTTTTTTTTTTTTGGAGGTGGGGAAACTGAACGAAGCTTACCTTTGCGTCTGAATGTCTTCAAAATGAGAAAATCCTGTATTTAACATACTGGGCGTAAAGAAAGATGGTGATAAATGAGGTCGAGAACTTGAAAATGGAACTGACTTTTGATAACACGGGACAAATGTCGACCTCACACATTTGTGAACAAAATCATACAAGTATCATACCTTACATACTCTCAAACATTGAGCACTAAGCAGGTACAATAGAAGTAATTTGAAATCATCTTTACAACATAGATATTCTCTGACATGAAATGGAAGTCTTTGTTATCAGCCATTAATTATTATTTGAAAATGCTGCCCATTGAATCCTTTCATTCAGAATAATTTGCTGAAGTACAATAGGAGAGCTGATCTTTTGCAAAATCAGGTTATCAAGACAAAAGGAAAGAATAATAGGAAAAACAAAATCAAATCAGGAAACTGTAGGTTTAACATTTTAGTTATGGATTTGAAGAAGAATCAGAATTAACATTGTGAAGCAATTTGCATTTATTCACTTTTTTTTTTTCTGTTAGGAAAACACACTTTTTCTACGTCTCATGCTTTCTTTCTGATCCCAAAGTCTGATATTTTTTGTGTTTGGTAACATACTGTCCCTCCAGCCTGCACTGTGGGCTGAGGTTATGTCATTGGGGCTGAGGACAAGTGAGAGCAAAGTGACACGGTGAAGACGCAGCCTCACCACCTGTGACATTTAGGAACCCAGCCCTTCGCTGATAATCCTTTATGCTATAATCAGACTTACAGGAATCTGGTTGTCACCTGTGAATGCCAAGTATGCTTCCATGTCGTGTTTCACGTTTTATCTGCAGAGACAGTACACCCAGGAAATAACCAGCTTAAAGAATGTGCAAATTCACACCCCTGAACTGCTGAGAAATTCTTTAGTCTGACTTAGTAACTGTCAGAGGGAGCTATATTTGCTCTCCCTGACTGATGTGTAACAGGAGTTCAAAAAGTCACTTATTTTTCCTTCCATTATTACAAATGTGACTGGACATAGAAGTAGAGTGCAAGGGTTTTGCTCCAAAGTTGAAAAAAAATCACCGTTTGAGCAGCATCTGCTACACAGAGCATGGTGACCAGGGTGGAGACACCAGCCAGTCCTTCCTGGACCACTGAGGGCACCCGACAGACTGGAGGCTGTGATTTCCTCTAAGCAGGAAGGCCTGTGACGCAGTGCTTTCCTTGAGCGAAGAGGACTCACGGCCCATGTGGGTGTCCTGGATAATTTCATTAGGACAGGCCACTCTTCTGCACAAACTTAGTATGCAGTCACAGTCTCCAAAGTATTTCTCCTGGTATTGACATTGCCTGGGAGTAATTTGAAAAAGTGGAGGCGTAATCAAGACAATGAAATATTTCTATTTCTCCACTAACTTTAGAACTGTGGAGGGGATAAATGCCAAGCCTGAAACCTTGCAGGAAGGCTAACTGCTCCCAGAAGAGAGGCGTTTGCCACTTGATGAGAACAAGAGGGAGAGATTGAGGAAAATGTCATCTACCAGAGACAGAGCACGAACTTGAGCCCGAGGTTAGGTACGTCGTGGGCCTCAGCACATGACGTCTACCTTGAGTTTAGATTTATTTCTTGGCATGCGGTGTGGCAAGAAGTTAGTCTAAGATATAGGTGGATGTGTTTGGAAACAGCTGGATCCTACAAGAATACTCTTTTTAATTTTATGACTGAGTATGTTGACAGTTCATGTCAGACAAGCAGACTCCAGCCTAAGCAATGGTGGGTGAAAGAGCTTGCAAAGTGGAGGTGAAAAGGGCATGAGGAAAACCAGTGTTACCTCTGAAATAAATGGGGACTTTTCAGGCAGTTATATGGAATTTCAGCTGCTGGATTACTCCTACAAAGAACACTTAAAACATTGCTCTCCGTCCCTCCCTCCCTCCCTCCCTCCCTTCCTTCCTTCCTTCCTTCCTTCCTTCCTTCCTTGTCAGACAAGCCATGATTTTTACTGCTTCAGTGCTATGCAGTGATGGGTGTGGGTTTATCTTTGGTATGGTATTAAATTAGAGTCGGGTTAGTTTCATTTTGCTGATGAAGGATGTGAATTTAAGATCATTTTCCATTCTTTCTACCCTGTCCCCTTCCAGAGGCAAAATGGTCTTTGACTTTCTTTACTTTTCACCTCATCCACAAGCTTGTTCATTTTATTATCGGTGATACTGTTATCTCAATATCTCTAGATCAGTGCTTTTCAAACTGACCTATACAGGGTCTTGAAATTAATTTAGTGGGTTGTAACCAGTGTTTAAAAAATGAAGTAGAGGGGAATATATGATATTGGAATGCCTTGCACATTGGAAGAGTCTTGTTTTAATGAAATAGGTTTAATTTATATGTATGGCTGTACTAGAACACTATAAGAAATATATCCCTTCATGTGGACACAGATAAGAAAGATTGAAAACCACTGCTGAGGGACGGTGGGGATTCACTAGTGGCTGCTGAGGGGCCCCAGAGGGCAGTGACCACAGTGGCCCACAGACACGCCATCTGGATTACTTGAGGTGGCGTCTCGTGCAGATACTGTTCTTCTGTTTTCTGAGCTCTTGGAGTTGCATTAGTTTCCGTTTTCTAAGCCTTGTCTTTTAGTCAGTTCTATAAACTCTCACTATCCTTCCGGTAAAATATTTTGCCGCCTAAGTGAACCAGAGTTGAACCATAGTAGCTTGAAAAGGTCTCTGAATTATGCCCTATGTAGAAGAGTTAAACGTTAACCCATCTGATACTGACGCTGCAAGAGTTCTCACATGGGGGAGGTCAGCTGTAACTCGGGTCACAAATCCAAAATTAATATGATTTACTCCCTTTCGCTTTTTTTCTGCCAGGACATACAAAGAAAGGCAAGTTGATTTCACTAATTAGGGTCAAACAGATCCTCCAATGAAGCAGTATTCTGAGTATTGGTGATGTCATTTAAAATTTTAATGAAATTTAATATGCCACATCACTTTTTTTTTTCCTTGAACACCTCTTTTTTTATTGAATGAAAGATTCTTTAAATTTTATAGTTCTTTACAATTTTCAAAAGTTTCACACAAAGGATTTCATATAATCCCATAATATTTGAAATCTCCCACTCCTGTCTTCCCCCTCCCCCCTTCCCTCTCCCCACTGGTAACCGCTGGTTTGTTCTCTATATCTGTATAGTCTGCTTCTTTTTTGTTTTATTCACTAGTTTGTAGTATTTTTTATATTCCACATATAAGTGACATTATACAGTATTTGCCTTTCTCTGTCTGACTTACTTCACTTAGCATAATACCTTCCAAATCCATCCATGTTGCTGCAGATGGCAAAATTTCATTCTTTTTATGGCTGAGTAGTATCACATTATATATATATATATCTTCTTTATCCATTCATCTGTTGATGGACACTTAGGTTGTTTCCGTACCTTGGCAATTGTAAATAACACTGCTATGAACATTGGGGTGAATGTATCTTTTCGAATTAGAATTTTCATCTTTTCCGGATATATGCCCAGGAGTGGGATTCCTGGGTCATATGGTAATTCTATTTTTAGTTTTTTGAAAAATCTCCATACTGTTTTCCTCAGTGGCTGCACCAATTTACATTCCCACCAACAGTGCACGAGGGTCCCTTTTCTCCACACCCTCTCCAGCATTTGTTATTTGTGTTCTTTTTGATGATGGCCATTTTGAAGGTGTAAGGTTGATATCTCATTGTGGTTTTTTTTTTTTAATTTATGGCTGTGTTGGGTCTTCGTTTCTATGTGAGGGCTTTCTCTAGTTGTGGTTAGCGGCGGCCACTCTTCATTCCGGTGTGCAGGACTCTCACTATCGCAGCCTCTCTTGTTGCGGAGCACAGGTTCCAGACGTGCAGGCTCAGTAGTTGTGGCTCATGGGCCTAGTTGCTCCGTGGCATGTAGGATCTTCCCAGACCAGGGCTCAAACCCGTGTCCCCTGCATTGGCAGGCAGATTCTCAACCACTGTGCCACCAGGGAAGCCCCTCATTGTGTTTGTTTGTTTGTTTTTCGGTACGCGGTCCTCTCACTGCCATGGCCTCTCCTGGTGCGGAGCACAGGCTCCGGACGCGCAGGCTCAGTAGTTGTGGCTCACGGGCCCAGCCGCTCCACGGCACGTGGGATCTTCCTGGACCGGGGCATGAACCCACGTCTTCTGCATCGGCAGGCGGACTCTCAACCACTGCGCCACCAGGGAAGCACTCATTGTGGTTTTGATTTGCATTTCCTTAATGATTAGTAACGTGGAGCATCTTTTCATGTGCCTGTTGGCCATGTGCATTTCCTCTTTGGAAAGATGTCTATTCAGTTCTTCTGCCCATTTTTAAATCAGGTTGTTTGTTTTTTTGATGTTGAGTTGTATGAGCTGTTTATATACGCTGGATATTAACCCCTTATCAGTCATATCGTTTACAAATATCTTCTCCCATTCATTGTTATCTTTTCATTTTGCTTAGCCACTTTTAAAAAATATCTTTATTGGAAGATAATTGCTTTACAATATGTGTCAGTGTCTGCTGTATAACAAAGTAAATCAGCTATATGTATACATATATCCCCATATCCCCTCCTTCTTGAGCCTCCCTCCCAACCTCCCTATCCCACCCCTCTATGTGGTCACAAAGCACCGAACTGATCTCCCTGTGTTATGCGGCTGCTTCCCACTAGCTATTTATTTTATGTTTGGTAGTGTATATATGTCCATGCCACTCTCACTTTGTCCCAGCTTCCCCTTCCCCCACCGTGTACTCAAGTCCATTCTCTACAACTGCATCTTTATTCCTGCCCTGCCACTAGGTTCAACCTCACATTTATTTGTTTTTCTCTTTCTGACTTACTTCATTCTGTATGACAGACTCTAGATCCATCCACCTCATTACAAATAACTCAGTTTCGTTTCTTTTATGGCTGAGTAATATTCCATTGTATATATGTGCCACATCTTCTTTATCCATTCACCTGTTGATGGACATTTAGGTTGCTTCCATGTCCTGGCTATTGTATATAGTGCTGCAATGAACATTGGGGTACATGTATCTTTCGGAATTATGGTTTTCTCAGGGTATATGCCCAGTAGTGGGATTGCTGGGTCATATGGTAATTCTTTTTTAGTTTTTTAAGGAATCTCCATACTGTTCTCCATAGTGGCTGTACCATTTACCTTCCCACCAACAGTGCAAGAGGGTTCCCTTTTTTCCACACCCTCTCCAGCATTTATTGTTTGTAGATTTTCTGATGATGCCCATTCTAACAGGTGTGAGGTGATAGCTCATTGTTGTCTTGATTTGCATTTCTCTAATGATTAGTGATGTTGAGCATCCTTTCATGTACTTCTTGGCCATCTGGATGTCTTTTCTGGAGAAATGTCTATTTAGGTCTTCTGCCCATTTTTGGATTGGCCACATCACTCTTAAGTAATGTTCACTGAGAGCCTATTGTTATACTTGGCAGTTAGAGTTGGAAAGGATTGTAAAGGGTAAAATCACCAGATGAAATTGTTTGAAGTAGGAAATTTTGTTTCTGTTCTAATAATTCAACCAAATATTAAACACTTATAGGGTTTAGGATCTAGGCAGAGTCCTAAGCTATAAGTAATATATATATAGAGAGAGCACTTCCTTTGTTCATAGCTGTACAAGATGAGACATAATCTAAACATTCATCAATAGGGAATTTTAACAATTAATTGGATATTTATATAATTGACTATGATATAATGAAAAAAAAAAGTTTTCTTTATGTACTGACATGAAACAATCTCTGAAAAAAATTAATTTCAAAAAGCAAGGTGGAGGGTGATGCATATAGTAAACCCCATTTGGTTAAAAGTAAAGAGAATATTACATGTTTGCTTAGGCATAGAAATACCTGTGGAAAGAGTCACAAGAAACCGATGCCTTTGGCAAAAGAACCTGGAGGACAGGGACGGCTACTTTCCTATCATCTTCTGGACATTTTGAATCTTGCATTAAAAAAAAAATCAGTAAATTAAAAATGAAAAACATCTTCTACATGCTGATCTTTGATCCGTTTTTTGAGTTTATTTAAGCTTCGTTTGCTCTTTTTACCCTAGCCTTGGCGTGATGAAAATAATAGACTCTCAGAATTCCCCATTTGGGAGAATGTGGAATTGAGATGACTAATTAGCCTTGATGAATCCTGAAATACTGGGGACCCAGCAGCACATGACTTTCCAAGGGTGAAATTTGGCCCTTGTCACTTGGACCAAGTGTGTTTTGGCGTGTTCGAGAGAGCAGCAGCATCTGTTTGTTTATTTTATTATTATTTTGTGTTGAATATGATCACTTGTAAGTGTTTCTACGAACGGCAGGTATTTAAAGCATAACACCAGATGTACACAAATAAAAATATCCCCAGTGACGAGGACTTGATTGCTGTCATAACTCATCAGTGCTTCTGAAATTGTCTGTTTTGTGACACCCAGGATTATCATTTGCTGCGACTAAACCCTTGGTACTGTCCACTTCTTATCAAGGTATTTCTACGATGTATTTGATGAACATAATTGCATTTTATATTTATGAAACAGATGAAAAAGTCTGATGCAGTATACTGGTATTTAAAAAGACACCGTGGCCTACAGCAGCAAGAATAGCACTTGGACCATAATCCTCTAAAGAACCCAAGAGAAAGGAAAATAATTAGATAACTTTTAATAGAATGCTTATCTGTGCATTTGTTTAATAATTTAAACATCTATGCTTCCTATAATCTATATTTTTCCATGTTCTTTGAATTTTTCTAGTACCCAGAATGAAATAAACCCAGCAACCCTCTCTATTTTTCCCTTTGAGCCCTCATTTAGATATTAGCATATTCGATCAATAAAAAATATATGTTGTCTTATCCATAGTATATTTCAAGAACTTGACCTAAAATTCTTGACGCATATTGGCTAAGTGAGCGCACTAATAATATTCCATATTCTATGAAGTTTTCTTAGTAGACGTATAATAATAAGATAAAAACAGCTTAAACTTTCAGGTTCAACTCCATAATATCTAATTCATTGTATGCATTTTAAAAGGTGTCATTTTCCACGGGTACAGCTTGCATACCATCTGTTCGGTGAGGGGATATTTGGAGTCACGCCAGTTGGCAGCAAAAGCTATTGTTGAAGCTTAAATTTGGCACTTAATACCCTCCTTCTTATCCCTACCATTTATCCATTCATCCACCAATAAATTTACCTGAGCTAAGTGGATAGGTTTAAACAATTCAACCATCCACAGAGTTTTTCTTTCTCTCAGACATAAAGTGACCCTGGAAGAATCTGCAGTAAAGATGTTTATCCCTCCCAATGCTGCCTGTGAATTTTGGAATAGAAAATGTTTTATCTGTCTATCTGGCTGGCTATCTCTATGTGTATATCTATATATAGATTTAAGATTCCCCCCTATGGAGTGAGGCTCCACAACATAAAGCAGCAGTATCAGGAATGATGAGGCTTCTTGGTTGAAGGAAACTGATGATTTTGAAAAACGTGAGGGGGAAGGAGGAGACAGTCCATTTGCAGAGTAACAGATGTCTTAGAATGGAAATAGATCTTGGGTTTGGCAAGAATTCGTCAAAGCTTCAGAGGTAACCTCTGCTACCAAAGTTGACATTACCTTTCTTTGTCCAGCAATCAGTTAACTTCAGTAACACCAGAACTTTGGGCCAACAATCTGGCAGGGAAGCTGATTTAACTCAGAATAAAGATATTAACGTTTAGACAGAAACACCCTTAGGTTTTACATGGTTATAAAATTGTTTTAAGTAATGCAAACAAATGAAAAATTCAAATTAGATATTGCAAATGTTATTATAATTTCAGTTTCTTCTTGGTAATAATACATGCCTAGCGGTGCCTTTGCTACTTGGCCTCTGACTTCCTAAAAAACTGCGCTACCTAGGACAGAGCAATAATCAACCAGAAATGCATTTAGTCCTTTCCCACGGATATATCTACATTTGTTTTTCCATTTGTGCTTCCAAAACATAAACTCTCACATGGATTTTGTTGAATTATTTCACTAGGAAACTGGTAAGTATATGCCTTGTACTGATTAGGTATTTTGAGACTAGACACAGAGAAACACTGTATCAATTTATTAAGTACCTGCATGAAGCCATCTTTTTCAGCTTTGCTTTTGATAGTGACACACTCTGACTGCTATACTGTGTATCTATATAGTGAAACACATCGATGTCCAGAGAGTGGGGCTTTAGGATTAAAAGCATGGGCTTTGGAGTAAAGTAAGTTTTGACAGATCTCAGCTCACCAGTTATTGGCTATAGGACTTTGGCAGAACTACTTAATCTGAGTGTCAGTTTTCATTTGTAAAATGGGGAAAGTAATTATACCTACATAAAAGATAGAATTAAATGAATTGTGTGTGATGAGTATTTTTCTTCTGTGGTCAGTTAGTTTCCTTTCTTGGCTTTTTGTCTAACATCTTATTGTTTTACTTATTGATAATCATGTTTTGTATATAATGCTAATAACATTATTATATTTGTGGTGAACAATCATTCCCAAATCATAGCCTTGCATTTTGTTTACGATATTTTAAATGTGCAGTTTTAGAATTTTGATGTTGGCAAAATTGCCTTATCCTCTCTGGATTATTTCTTCCATTGTGCTTTACAGTAAGAAAGTCTTTCCTTAGCTAGAGATCAGGTCCTCCTAGATATACAAACAGTTGATCTTTGAACAACGCCAGCATAAGGGACGTCCATCAAACTCAGAACATGTAGTACTCTCGTAAGTATTTATCAAAGAAATCTGTGTATAAGTGGACCCGTGGAGTTCATACACACACACACACACACACACACACACACACACACGGTCATTCCTTAGTATTCACAGGGGATGTCAGGACCCACCCATGGGTACCAAAATCCATGGATGCTCAAGTCCCATAGTTACCTTATCTGCTGATTCTGCACCCACAGATAAGGAGGGCCGACTGTATATGTATTTCTTGTTTTTATGCTTCAGTTTAACATTTATTTCTTCAATTTATTTATAATTAGCATATGATGCCAGATGACACCTTGAATGAATGTTCTTCCAAACAATTAGTCAATTTACCCAAAGGCAAAAATCTTCCCACATCTTCATGTATTTAAAATAATACAGTAAGTTCTTATTTTGCTAGGATTGACTTCTAAGTTTTTTGTTTTTTTTTTCCGTTACACTGGTCTCTCTGTTAATTCTTCACTGCTTAAATTTTTCTGTTTATAGCATCTGGTATGGTCAGTTTTCCTTCATTAGACATTATCAGAACTTTGAGCTTTTTTCCTACTGTTTTTCCAGATGTGTTTTAGACTTTGTGTAATGATTTTATAATTTTATTTTTTATGTTTTGAAAATGTAGTAGCTGCACAAGCATTAGAGCAGAGTGTAGATATTCCTACCAACCCTGACTCCTACGTTTTCTTCCCCTTGCAGTTGCTGTGTGTAAGAAGTTAGGCATGTTACTTAATCTCTCTGCCTCAGTTTCCTCACCTGGAAAATGGGGATAATAATTGTACCTAACACACTGAACTTCTTTTTTTTTTTTTTTTAAACATCTTTATTGGGGTATAATTGCTTTACAATGGTGTGTTAGTTTCTGCTTTACAACAAAGTGAATCAGCTATACATATACATATGAACTTCTTTGATGATTAAATTATATAACTAAATTGTTTAGAACAATGCCTGGCCTATTGTAAGTGCTCTGTAAAACTTAGCTGTTTTTTTTTTTTTTTTTTTTTCCAGGGAAGCCCAAAACTTAGCTGTTTTTATCAGTAGCAAAGTTTCTTGTAAATCCTTCTAGAGATAGTCTATGCTGATGAAACGTGCTTTATTGCTTTATACAAACAAATGGAAGCAAAATGTGTACATTCTTCTGCACTTTTTAAAAAAAAAATTAAATAGATCATGGAGCTCATTCTCTATCAGTATATATGTATTTTATACATATATATAATACATATATACTTTTCTTTTTAATTACTTCATAATATATTATTGTATAAATATATTTTTTATTTACAAAATCTATTGCTAATGAATATTTAGATTGCTTGCAGTCTTTTGCTACTGTAAACAATGTGGCAATGAATGATTTCATCTTAAGCACATGTGTAAGTATATTTGTTGATCAATTCCTAGAGGTACAATTGTGGATCAAAGTGTATGTTCATATTAAATAGTAATAAATCTTTTTGATTTGACCTCCATAGATATTATATTCACTTGTACAGACATCAGTGATGTGTGACAGATTCTGTGTCAATACTGTATTACTAACACAAGAGCTTATCAGGCTTGGTCTTTGTTAGTATGAGAGGTGAAAAATGTTGTCTCATGGTTTTAATTTGCAGTTGCTTAACTATGATTAAGGTGATTTCCTCTGATATGCTTTAAAAATTATATTTATTTTTATTTGAGCAGTCAATGAATGTCTCTTGCTCATTTTTAAAATTAGAGTTTTGCTCTTTTTTATATTGACTTATACGAATTTTTGGAATATTAAGAATATTTGGTCTTTGACATGTATGTAGCAAATATATTTTTTCCGTCTCTTCACTTGTCTCCTATAGTTCATGAATTTTTTTGAGGTGTAGAAATCTAAAGTTGCTCTGTGTGTCAGGTTAATCCATATTTCTTTCTGTGACTTCTGGGTTTTGACTTCTCTTTTGTGTCAAGGTCTTGGTAGTAGGTCACATCTGTTGTTCCCTACATTTTCTGGGTGCTATTCAGGAGTGAACTCAGGAGAATTAAGGGTTAGGAATAAGATGTTCATGCTCTGATGGTGATCCAGCCCAATTTAATGGGTTTTAAGGCGTGCCACCAGAAGATTAAAGTAATGGAGTCAGAGCAAGGTAATCATCGTCATGTCCATCTGTCATGAGAATGAGCTTAGTGTCTTCCTCTCTAGATAAGGACTGCTTGCTGGTGAACTGCAAACCCACAGGCCATAAGATATAAGCTATCATTTTCTCCCATTTGGTGACTTCTTTTCTTTGGGCAAGTTGCTAAAAGTGGAATTTTAGACCCAAGAATAGGGATATTCTTAAGGCCTTTGACACCTATTCATATACTATCCTCCATAATTTGTAGAAATTTGTACCAACAATGGATGAGAGTTCCCTTTCCTAGAACCTTTGTTGAATTTTTAAAATCTCTCCCAATTTGTAGGTAAAATATAAAATTCCATTAATTGTGTAATTTGTATTTTTTTAATTGCTAGTGAGGCTAAAATGTTTTTGCTTATTGTTTTTATGTTTTTATAAATGATTATGTACTTAAATAATTTCAAAATTTTATGGTGTTTGACTTTTTATTATTGATTTATAAGTGCTCATTATATATTAAGTTTATTAATCCTTTAACTGTCATCTAGTGTACTGATTATTCAACAATCCAAATGTTCTCCTGGGTTCTGTTAAAATATATGTATATCACATATTTATACTTAATTTTTGCGTATCATTTTACCATTTTTCTCTTACATATAAATGCCTATAAAAGATAAATGTTTATATAAATATAAATAAATTCCTATAAATATGCATTATTTCTTTTTAGATTTTAGATAACAATATGACTATAAAGGACATTCATTTACTGTGGCATATTGTTTTGAAATTTGTTTTAAAAATAGTATAATTATAAGTCTCTTTGTTAAAATTTTAGTGTAAGTTTTAGAAGTTCTACCCTTCTAACCTTGTATTGAGTGTTAAGGACATTTTGCCTCTGTAATGTTGCTCCAGATGCTTTCTTTTATTAAGAACTCTCAGGAGGAGTGACATCAGCATCATGGTGGTGTGAGATGCTGTCTTTTTCCCTTCAATTTACAAACAGTAAAACATCCATAACTCAACAAAGGTTCCTCTGTCCAACACACTAGGACACCAGAGAATTCCACACATTCATACTTCTGAAGGTGGGTGTATAAGAATATATGGAGGAGGAAAAGCTGAGGAGAGCCCACAACCCAGGTAACCCTAGACACAGCAGAGGCACCCACTGTCCTGGTGCCCCAGGTGGTGACACCAGTGACAGCAGTGATACTGGCAGCAACAAGGCACCAGCAACCATGGAAGCTCAGGTCCAACAAGGGCACCAGGTGACATTTCTGGCAGAGGCAATGGAGGGTAGAAAGTGCAGATGAGGAAACCTAAGTAAGAGAAACCAAAAACTTGTGCTATAGCGCCACCTACTGAAAAATAAAGATATCTAATTATCAAGCTGTTGAATTGTTAGAATCAAGTGAGAAAAACAAAAACAAAACAAAACAAAATAAACCCCTCTGCCTAAGGAAGAAAGGTGTTCACTACTTCAAATGCACTAAAAGAGAAACAACTTATCAAGCACATGATAAAACATGGTATCACAGTATTACAAAAAGAAAACGATAATTCTCCAGAAGCCAAACTTAAATTTACAGAACATTGTGATCTAACTGATAGAGAATTCAAAATAGCTGTCATGAAGAGACTCAATGAGCTACAAGAAAAGTCAGAAAGAAAGTTCAGTGAGCTCAGGAATAAAGTTAATGAACAGAAGGAGTACTTACCAAAGAGATGGAAACAATAACAAGAACCAAACAACAATTCTGGAGCTGAAGAGCTCAATAAATGAGATAAAGAATGCATTAGAAAGCACTGGAAACAGAGAAGATCAGATGAAAGAGAGAATTAGTGAACTCAGTGATAGAAATGATACAGGAGAAAAGGAAAGAGAACTCAGATCTTAAAAAATTAAGAAATTCTACAAGAGCTATCCAACTTCATTGGGAAGTTCAGCATAAAGATAATGGGGATCCCAGAGGGAGAAAGAAGCAGAGACTTTATTTAAAGAAATAATAGCTGAGAACTTCCCAAACCTGGGAAGGAACTGGGTATGCCAGTCCAGGAAGCTAAGAAAACATATAATTACCACAATGCACAAAGATCATTTCTAAGACACATTATATTAAAACTGTCAAAAGTCAATGACAAAGAAAGAATTTTAAAGTGGCCAGGGAACAAAGGATGGCTTTCTCAGCAGAAACTCTATAGACCAGGAGAGAGTAGAATGACGTACTCAAAATATTGAAAGTAAAAACAGTTAACAAAGAATATTCTATCCAGGAAAGTTATCCTTTAGATATGAAGGAGAAATAAAGGCTTTCCCAGGCAAACAAAAGCTGAGGGAGTTCATCACCACCAGACCTGCCTTACAGGGTATTTTGAAAGGATCTCTTCTCCCTTAAATGAAAGGGCAAAAGTACAGAAAACTTTAAGTAAGGTGATAAATAGAGAGACAGAATCAGAAAATCGAAACTCTATATCAGAAGAGGTTGTTAAACACTTAATTATAGCATAAAGATTAAAGGGACAAAAAGCAGTAAAAATAACAATAGTTACTTCAATTTGATAACAAACTCCCAACATAAAAAGAGATTATTTGAGACAATAAAAACATAAAAGAGGAAGAGAAAATGGATGGAACTTGTATAGGCAAATAAAGAGAAATTTTTATCAGCAGAAAAAGGACTATTTTTATCTATGACTTTTTTTTGCATAAAAGAACTATTTTTTATATAAAAGGACTATTTTATACAAACTTCATGGTAACCATAAAACATAAATCTAGAGCAGAGACAGGAAACATAGAAAAGAGGGGGACCTGAAAAAAATTATAGAAAACACCAAACTAAAATGGCAAACAGGAACACAAGGACAAAGAAAAAATGGAGATACAGAGCAACCAGAACACAAAAGACAAAATGGCACAACTAAGCAACTAAGTCCTCATCTATCAATAATCATCCGAATTGTAAATGGATTTCATTCACCAGTCAGAAGACACAGAGTGACTGGGTGGATTAAAAAACAAGATCCAAGTATATACCTCCTCCAGGAAACACACCTCAGCTCTAAAGACAAACAGAGGCTCAAAAAAGAAGGGATGGAAGATGATACTCGAAGCAGATGGCAGCCAAAAGAAACCAGGTATAGCCATTCTCATATCAGACAAAATAGACTTCAAGCCAAAAGAAGTAACAAGAGACAAAGATGGACACTTTATGATAAAGGGGGTAATGCATCAAGAAAGTATAACAGTTATTAATATATATGCACCTAACATAGGAACATCAAAATATATAAAGCAATTATTGCCAGACCTAATGGAATAAATGGACACTACACAATAGCACTGGGGGACTTTAACACCCCACTTACATCAATGGATAGATCATCTGCACAGAAAATCAACAAGGAAACAGCAGCCTTAAATGAAAGATTAGACCAGATAGACTTAATAGATTTATATGCAACATACCATCCAAATGCAGCAGAATACACATTCTTCTCAAATGTGCGTGGAACATTCTCAAGGATAGAACATATGTTGGGACACAAAACAAGTCTCAATAAATTTAAGAAGATTGAAAGCATATCCAACATCCTTTCTGTCTTCAGTGGTATAAAACTAGAAATCAACTACAAGAATAAAGCTGGAAAAATCACAAATATGTGGAGACTGAGCAACATGTTGCAGAAAAGCTATTGGGTTAATGAGGAATGAAAAGAGAAGTAAAAAAATGACTGAAGAAAAATGAAAATACAACATATCAAATTCTATAGAATGCAGCAAAAGTGGTACTGAGAGGGAATTTTATAGCAGTTCAGGCCTATGAAACTCAAATAAACCATCTACCATTACACCTAAAGGAAGTAGGTAAAGAATTTAAAAACAGAACCCAAAGTCAGTATAAGGAAGGAAATAATAAAGATCACAGCAGAAATAAATAAAATGGAGACCAAAAAAACAAAACAAAACAAAAACACACACATGAAAGATCAATGAAACTATGAGCTGGTTCTTTGGAAAGATAAACAAAATTGACAAACCTTTAGCTAGACTCACAAAGATAAAAAGAGAGGAAACTTAGATAAATAAAATCAGAAATGAAAGAGGAGAAATTACAGCAGATACCACAGAAATACAAAGGATTATAAGAGAATACTATGAATAGCTATCCACCAACAAATTGGTCATCATAGAAGAAATCAATAAATCCTTAGACTCGTACAACCTTTCAAGACTGAATCGTAAAGAAATAGAAAATCTAAGTAGACCAATCACTAGTAAGGAGATTGAGATGGTAATTTTAAAAACCTCTCAAAAAACAAATATCCAGGACTGGATACCTTCCAGGTGAATTCTACCAAATATTCAAAGAAGATTTAATACCTATTCTTTTCAAATTCTTCCAAAAAAATTGAAGAGGAGGTAATGTTTCCTAACTCACTTTGCATGGTTAACAACACCCTGATACCAATACCCGACAAGGACACCACACACACAAAAAATTACAGATCAATATCTCTGATGAGCATAGATGCAGATATCTCAACATAATATTAGCAAACCAAATACAATACATTATAGAATCATACACCATGATCAAGAGGGATTTATTCCAGGGATGTAGGATGGTTCAAATCTGCAAATGAATTAACATGACACGTGACATTAACAAAATGAAGTATAAAAATCAAATGATCATCTCAACAGATGCAGAAAAAGTATTTGACGAGATTCAATACCCATTTATGACAAAAACTCTCAACAAGGTGAGCATATAAGGAAAGTACCCCAACATAAAAAAGGCCATATACAAGAAACCCACATTTAACGTCATAATCAATGGTGAAAAACTGAAAGGTATCTCTCTAAGGTCTGGAACAAGGCAAGGACGCTCACTCTTGCCACTCTTGTTCAACATAGTCCTAGCCACAGCAATTAGGCAAGGGAAAAGAAAGGCATCCAAACTGGGAAGGAAGAAAAACTGTCATCATTTGCGGATTACATATGTATAAAACCCTAAAGACTCCACCAAAAGAACTATTAGAAATGTTAAATGAATACTGTAAAGTTGCAGGGTAGAAAATCAATATGAAAGTCTGTTGAATTTCTAGGCACTAATAACAAACTAGCAGAATGAAAAATTAAGAAAAGAATCTCTATGTCTTCTTTGGAGAAATGTCTATTTTGGTCTTCTGCCCAGTTTTTGATTGGGTTGTTTGTTTGTTTTTTGATATTGAGCTGTATGAGCTGTTGTATATTTTGGAAATTAAGCCCTTGTTGGTTGCAACATTGCAAATATATTCTCCCATTCTGTAGGTTGTCTTTTCATTTTCTTTATGGTTTCCTTTTCTGTACAAAAGCCTGTAAGTTTGACTAGGTTACACTTGTTTATTTTTGCTTTTATTTCCTTTGCCTTGGGACTAATCTAAGAAAGTATTGCTAGGATTTATGTCAGAGAATGTTTTGTCTATGTTATCTTTTAGGAGTTTTATGTGTCATGTTTATATTTAAGTCTTTAAGCTATTTTGAGTTTATTTTTGTGTATGGTGTGAGGGTATGTTCTAACTTCATTGATTTACATGAGGCCATCCGGCTTTCCCAACACCTCTTGTGGAAGAGATTATCTTTTCCCCATTGTATATTCTTTTTTTAAAAACTTTTTAGTTTATATTGGAGTAGAGCTGGTTAACAATGTTGTGATAGTTTCAGGTGCACAGCAAAGTGACTCAGCCATACATATACATGTATCCATTCTCCACAAACTTCTCTCCCTTCCAGGCTGCCACATAGCATTGAGAGAGTTCCTTGTGCTATGCAGTAGGTCCATGTTTGTTACCTCCTTTGTTGAAGATTAATTGACCGTAGGTGTGTGGGTTTACTTCTGGACTCTTTATTCTGTTCCATTGATCTGTATGTCTGTTTTGTGTCAATACCATGCTGTTTTGATTACTGTAACTTTGTAGTAGTGTCTAAAGTCTGGGAAGGTTGTGCCTTCAGCTTTGTTCTTTTTCTTCAGGATTTCTTTGGCATACAGATGGCCAACAGACACATGAAAAGATTCTCAACATCATTAATTATTAAAGAAATGCAAATCAAAACTACAATGAGGTACCACCTCATACCACTCAGAATGGCCATCATCAAGAAGTCTACAAATAATAAATGCTGGAGAGGGTGTGGAGAAAAGGAACTCTCCTACACAGTTGGTGGGAATGTAAATTGGTGCAGCCACTATGGAGAACAGTATGGAGGTTCCTTAAAAGACTAAAAATAGAACTACCATATGATCCAGCAATCCCACTCCTGGGCATATACTCAGACAAAACTATAATTCTAAAAGATACATGCACCCCGATGTTCATTGCAGCACTATTTACAATAGCCAAGACATGGAAACAACCTAAGTGTTCATCAACAGAGGAATGGTTAAAGAAGATGTGGTCTATATATACAATAGAATACCACTCAGACATAAAAAAGAATGAAATAATGCTATTTGAAGCAACCTAGAGATAATGATACTAAGTGAAGTAAGTCAGACAGAGAAATACAAATATCACATGATATCACTTATATGTGGATTCTAAAAAAAATGATACAAGTGAACTTATTTACAAAACCGAAACAGATTCACAGGCATAGAAACAAACATATGGTTACCAAAGAAGAAAGGGGTGGGGAGAATAAATTAGGAGTTTGGGGATTAACAGATACACATTACTATATATAAAATAAATAAACAACAAGGACCTACTGTGTAGCACAGGGAACTATATTCAATATCTTGTAATAACCTATAGTGAAAAAGAATCTGAAGAAGAATATATATATTCTTTATACATATATATATAAATCTGAATACAGATAATATACAAACATGTATATATATGTGTATCTGAATCACTGTGTCATACAGCTGAAACTAGCACAACATTGTAAATCAGCTATACATCAATAAAAAAAATCTCATTTACAAACTCAAAAAAATAATAAAATACCAGGAATAAATTTAAACACTGAAAATAGTACACTAAGAATGATAAGATATTGTTGAAAGAAATTGAAGAAGACAGAAAGAAATGGAAAAATATTCTGTGCTCATGGATTGGAAGGATTAAATTGTCAAAATGTCCATATTACTTACAGCAATCTACAGATCAATGCAATCCCTATTAAAGTCCCAAGGATATTTTTCACAGAAATAGAACAGAAAATTTAAAATTTGCGTAGAATCACAAAAGATGGCAAATAGCCAAAGCAAACCTGAGGAAAAAGAACAAAGCTAGAGGTATCACACGCTCTGATTTTAAATTATACTACAAAGCTGTATTAACCAAAACAGTATGGTATTGGCAGAAAACAGACACACAGATCAATGGAACAGAATAGAGAGCTCAGAAATAAACCCATATAGATACTGACAACTAATTTACAACAAAGGAGCAAAGAATATACAATGGAGAAAGATAGTCTCTTCAGTAAACGATGTTGGGAAAACAGGACTGCCACACACCAAAAGAAAGAAACTAAATTACTACCTTACACCACACACAAAAATTAACTCAAAATACATTAAAGACTTGAATGTAAGATGTGAAACCATAAAACTCTTAGAAGAAAACATAGGCAATACACTCTTTGTAATTTGTCTTAGCAATATCTTTCTGGATTTGTCTTTTCAGGCAAGGGAAACATACAAAAATAAACAAAAGGGACTGCATCAACCTAAAAAGCTTCTGCACAGAAAAAGACATCATCAACAACATGAAAAGACAGCCTACCAAATGGGAGAAGATTATTTGCAAATCATATATCCAATGAGGGATTAATATCCAAAATATGCAAAGAACTTATGCAACTCAAGAACACCAACAATAGAAAAACCCAAGCTGATTAAGAAATGGGCAGAGGATCTGAACAGGCATTTTTCCAAGAAGAAAAATGGCTCATAGGCACATGACAAGATGCTCAACATTACTAATTATAAGGGAAATGCAAGTCAAAACCACTATGAAATATCACCTCACATCCATCAGAATGGCTATTATCAAAAAGGCCAGAAATAACAAGTGCTGGAGAGGGTGGGGAGGAAAGAGAACCCTTATAAACTGTTGGTGGGAATGTAATTTGATACAGCCATTGTGGAGAACAGTATGGAGGTTCCTCAAAAAATTATGAGTAGAACTACCATATTATCCAGCTATTTCACGTCTGAGAATTTATTTGAAGAATATGAAAACACTAATTAGAAAAAATATATGCACCCCTATGTTTATTGCAACATTGTTTACAGTAACTTAGATATGGAAAAAGCCTAAGTGTCCATCTATGGATGAAAGGATAAAAAAGATGTGGTGTGTGTGTGTGTGTATATATATATATATGCCACCTGAATACTATTCAGCCATAAAAATGATGAAATATTGCCATTTGTGACAACACAGATGGACCTTGAGGGCTTTATGTTAAGTGAAATAAGTCAGACAGGGAAAGACAAAGACCATATGATCTCACTCCTATGTAGAATTAAAAAAATAAATAAAATGAACAAACCAAACAAAAACAAACATATAGACACACAGAGAGAAGAATAGTGATTGCCAAAGGGGATAGGGGTGGGAAGAAGGTGTAATGGGTAAAGGGGGTTAACTGTATGGTAATGGTTGGAAACCAAACTTTAGGTGGTGAGCACCCTGTCGTGTGTATAGAAGCAGAAATGTAATGTTGTACATGTGAAACTTATATACTGTTATAAGCCAGTGTTACCTCAATTCCAAAAAAAAAAAATGTTCACTTGAGTAAGACTGACATATTTTGAAGTATGCTTCTTTAGTTACTTTCAAGATGAAATTTCTGCTTCCTTATGCTGTTATTTCAATGTGCATAGAATTTTGAAACTGAAGATGCTTCAAAAGGGATTCTTCATTTCTTTGAGCACATGCAATTCGTTCTTAAAGCAAATCATTGGGTTGGAAGCCTGTATAACTCAGTTGTTTATCTAGTTCACAAAATATGCCTTGCTGATCACTTTGTCAATTTCCTGTGTCCTTTTTAATGCTCATCTCAGGATTCCAAGCCTCACTTTGTCAAATATAAAGCAAGTACTATCACTACACTGTGCTAAATACTGTTCCAAGTACTTTCAGTTCATTGTCATTTAATCTTCACAAAAATTCTATAAAGTGAGGTATATTTTTACCCCCAATTTGTAGATGAAGAAATTCAGGCACGGAGAGGGTGACTTTGCACAGATCATTCAGTCAGGGCAGCCAGGATTAGACCTACAGAGCCCCAGGTGCATCAGAAGGTTGTATTTTTATGTAAAATCTCTAGATCTGTGAATGGTGGTACCTAACTCAAATAAATTTAAAATACTGTGTGAGTCAACAAAACGCAGGCAAAAGACAAATTATCTGCACACTGAACACAGCAGTGCACATTCAGTTTTTGACTTCAGGCTTTTAGGATTCCTTCCTTGTTTACATCTACCAGGTACTCCTGGCTTTGCTCACCACTGCTGCCTCTTCTGAATCTTTCTATGGGCCATTTACCACACTCTGATTTCCACATTATTAAGTTGGGCTTGTTCACCCTCTTCTTCTCACTTTCTTGCAAGTAATTTAAGAGGACAAATAGGCACAATTGAAGGAGGTGGACTGTGGGTAATGGAAGGACATATATTTATTGAAAAAAAATCCACGTATAAGTACACCCATACAGTTCAAACAAATGTTGTTCAGGGGTCAACTCTATACTGAAATAGGCTTTTGAAGATGACTTCAGGAAAATGAAAATGTTATATTCTGAGATGAATCAGGCAATCTTATAAAGAAGCTGTTCCTTGCCTCTTATCCTCTTTAAGAGGTTCTTTGGGCTGAAACACTGCAGTGCTCTGATTCATTAGTGGAGTGCATTAAGTCTATTGTAGGATTATGTTAGCTCTCATCTCCATTCTATTGTCTATAACCTCCTTTTAGAGTTTGAAAACTCCTCAGTTGAAGTTTCTTCCCCATGCTCTTTCTTGTGTTACGTTGGTCACACTTATGCTCTTTGCTTCCTTTCTTTTTTTTGCATATATATTGCTAGTGGTACTAGTCTTCACATTTCAGCTGCACTTTCATTGGGATATTTCATTTGAATCCTTAAGCCTGTCAGTTTTACACTGTCTTGCTGACAACATCCAGCAGAGAAATCAGTCCCATCAGTTTTCTCTTCTCTGGGTTGACATCATTGAAGTGCTCTACAGGAAAAGGAGGCCTTGATTCCAGACACAGAGAGAAACTTCATGAACTGAAGGGCTGGTGTGTGACCTGCAAGACCCAAAACAGGATTGACTAAACTGGGACATCTCTGTCTTTTCCTGCTGCACTAAAATAGAGAATATATTTGGGTGACCCCATTTGTAGTCTGCTGTTTGAGGGCTCTGTGATAAGGGCTAAATGATGACAGGGAATAAAATCTAAACGAATGCCAGGATTTAAAAAATATATATTTACAAATTCCTTTAAAGATGTAACTGATGCTACATTATAATTTTTAAAAAGAGATCATGATTGACAATTTTTTATTTTGTAGTTGAAACATCTCCCCTCAATTTTTGTGAAAGGACCCTTTTGACTCATCCAATAATGCTAAGCAACCAGTTATATAATACTAAATGATATTTTATCTATATTTTCTCAACATTCTATGTACAATGGAAATTTGGATGTACTCATCTTCCTTCCTTAGCGAAAACATGCAAACATCTCACAGAAAAGAAATGGGTACAGTAATCTTTGACATGCCCTGTTTCAGAACAGTGGCCATATACTTATTAATATTATTTATTGTAATAAGAAGAAAATAATTATATAGCAGGGTGATAGGAGGTTTGGGATTTTCTTTAAAATATCCCATAGAAATCTGACAAGTTATACTTATATTTTAAGTTCAGCATTTATTATACTTCCTAACTCTGTCAGGCAGAATTAATTATTTACCTTTTCTGCTTCATAGAATTTTGTTCAGTCATAGTACTTGGTGTGTTGTATTGTAATTTATATTCCTCTCTCCTCAGAAGGACTGTGGAAGACAGAAGAATTCTTCTGGAAGAATATATGATATATATCTGCAAAGAAAAGGATCTCACTCAAGTGTTAACAATTATTAGCTTTGGATAGAGAGATTATTTGTGATCTTTGCAAATAAATTATTTTTGTTTCTGTTTACTTAAATTTTCTATTTTTTCTAGTATGTTGTCATTTTTTCCCAGCAAGTACGTATTGGCTTTTTGTCAGGTATTGTTCTAGGAATTAGGTAGTATGTTGAGAACAAAACAGAGCAAAATCCATGTCCTCATGGAGCTTATATTCTCATGGGAGGAATCATACAAAAAATGTAAAGAAGGAAAAGAAGGAAGAAGGAGGAGGAAGAGAGAAGATGGAGAAGAAAGAAAAATAACACTAGTAGTAGAGATCAATGATGGCTGGAGATCATTTGGAGGTGAAAGCAAGTGAAAGGGTGGTTTCTAAGCCCATGCACCACAGCTACTGAGCCTGCGTTCTAGAGCCCACGAGCCACAACTACTGAGACCGCATGCCACAACTACTGAAGCCCATGCGCCTAGAGCACATGCTCTGCAACAAGAGAAGCCACTGCAATGAGAAGCCTGTGCACCACAATGAACAGAAGCCCCTGCTTGCTGCAACTAGAGAAAGCCTGCGTGCAGCAACAAAGACCCAACGCAGCCAAAAAAAAAAAAAAAATTGAAGACATTTTTCAGAAAGTAGGAACAGAGGATAAGTAGGAACACAAGTGATGGAAAATAGGAGAATATATATTTAAAAAGCAGAGGATCCATTCAGGACGTCTAATATTTGACAGGTAAGGGCTCTAGTCAGGGAAACCAAAGTAATGAGACAGAAGAGATCATCAATGGACCCGCCATACAGCTTTCCAATTGAAAGGTCCGCCTAATTCACACTCACTCAAACCCACCAGTCAAATGTGAGGGCAGAACAAAGGCTCTTTATACATGTGGGGTCTCACAAAGTTATCTTCTATATATTTTCTGGAAGTCGGTAGAGGAAGCGCTCCACCAAAACCAGAGGGTAAACAATATGGGAGAGACGTGAGGTCAAAGGACAGAGGGTTCTAACAAAGGGAGTGGGCGAAGGGAATTCCAAGCACGTGGGTGGAGGGAAGTGCCAGGGCTTCCGCTGGACAAGCGTGGGCTACAGCAGGAGGACAAGGGGCCACCACACGGAAGTCCCGCCCAAAGACCCCCATGAACTGGTGACGTACCTGATGGGTTTGTACTGAGATGCATCTGAGAGTTTGTTAGGAGATTTTTAAAATATATAAATTTGTGACGAATGCACAGAAGACTAAGCAAGCAAAGAAAATCAAGCAAATGAATAAGCAACAGTAACAAACAGACTAAAACACCCCAGTCAAATAGAAACACTAGAAAGAAGTAAATGAGGAGCAAATGTTAGAAAGAAAGAAAACACAATCCTATATGTACTACGTGAATGAGCTGTGACAACGTATACGTAATCACAATTCTGTTAAAAATGAATAGTGACTTAATAAAAATTATGATATAACCACATTGTGAGAATGGGGTAAGATGTATATGTATTTGGTCATATTAGAGATTTAAAAAAATGTACTTCTGGGTAGGGTGCCAATTGACCATATCTAAAAAATAAAGATATACTATTTATAAGCCTGCTGTTTAGAAATGGGAAGTAAAACAATAGAATAAAAAGGTAATATAGTTTAAAATGATGATCTTTTGGTGGTGGAAGTAAATGGTGAGGAAGGATAGGGCAGGACGCTGGTGTTTTTTGCTGTAAGCCTTACAACAATAGTATTTGACTTCTAAAATATATACGCACGTTATTTTGAGAAAGGAAGGAAGAAAGGGAACAAAGCAGGAAAGGAAGGAGGGATGGAGGAAAAGAGGGAGGGATGAAAGGAGGAGGGCAGGAGGGAGGAAAGGAGAGAGAGAAAGAAAGGAAGAAAGAAGAGTTAAGAGGAGGCAGAGAGACTACAGGCAAATAATAGAATAATAAGTACTTTAGCCCTGCAGAATACATCAGCTATTTTTGTGTGTTATGAGGGCACTGGGGGTGGAGAGGGAGGGATGACCTATCCTCTACCTTTTTCCTCTTTGGAGCGAAAATCCCCAAATTCTTGTCATTATAGTGAGAATTCAACACCCAGCCTCACTTTCATTGACATGGAAGCATACAACCCCAGACTGATCAGTGTTCTCTCATAATTCCGGACAAAGTGATTGGCTCAGGGATGGACACATCACTGGTACAGATTGACATGGATACTGGGGGATACAGTACGTCTTTCTTTTTCCTGGATTTCTTAGCTCTAACCCTGGAGCTGCTGGGGATCATCTTTGCTACCACATGATTGAATCTTTCTGGAATAAAGCAAACACAGAGGAAATCAGAGGGTAAAAAGACACAGCCTCAGATATGGGATGATATCATGCTCGAAATAGGTCAAGGATTTCTTAGTTATCCATGCCAATATATCTCTCTTGTGCTTCGGCTAGTTTGATCTGGCTTCTGCCATCTGCCACCAAGAGTCTGAGTCACTGAGCCTTATCTCCATTCTCCATCCACTTTCTTCTTTGTCCCTGACATGTTTATACCACCAACTTCAGGAATCCATAGCTCTCTTTTACAAAAATCCACATTCAAAAAATCTGTATAAACAGTTTTGGAAACAAATTAATATGTTATCTTATTTGGGAGTATTTGAGTGTTGATATGGCATGAAATAGAGGTGAATATTAGGATGTTCTTTTGAATTTTGTTTTTTTTAGGATATTAGTTTATTATTTATGTTATTTATGTTGACTGATTGAAGTATAGTTGATTTACAATGTTGTGTTAGTTTCAGGTGTAGAGCAAAGTGATTCAGCTCTCTCCTCTCTCTCTCTCTCTCTCTCTCTCTCTCTCTCTATATATATATATATATACATATGTTGTTTTTCATACTTTTCCCTTATAGGTTATTACAAAGTATGAAGTATAGTTCCCTGTGCTATACAGTAGGTCCTTGTTGGTTATCTATTTTTATATATGGTAGTGTGTAAACATTGATCCCAAACTCCTAATTCATCCCTCCCCTGCTCTGTTATTTATTTATATATGTATATTTTAAAATTGTATATGTTTAAGGTGACAATTTGATATACATACACATAGTGAAATGATTGCCACAGTCAAGTTAATTAGCATATCTTCCCCCACAGTGACCATTTTCATGTGTGTAGTGAGAGCACCTGAAATCTATCCTCTTAGCAAATTTCCATATTCAGTACAGTCTTCCTACCTACAGTCATCACGCTGTACACTAGATCTCTAGACTCATTCGTCCTGCATCAATGCAACTGTGCCCTTTGACCAACCTTGCCCCATTTTTCCCACCTCCGTGCATCTGGTAATCACTGTTCTATTCTCTGCTTCTATGTACTTGATGTTTTCAGATTCCACGTATAACGGGATCATGCAGTTTTCTTCTTTCTATGTCTGGCTTATTTCTCTTAGCATAGATCCAAGGATGGAGAGAATGGAGCGTGCCCACCAAACGGAGAAGGTGTCTTGAAACTGAAAAATGAAGGAGCCATCCCCCTATAATCAATGGGTCAGTTTATTATTGAGTAACTTACATACAGTGTGGAATCAGGCAGTGATCCCTCTGCTATTCAGCAATTCTCTGCACCACCAAGGGGCCACTGGGACAACTTTATAGTCAAACTCGGGCGTGAGGGTACGTGCTCAGAGACAGGGCGTGCATTCCTAAGTCAAGACTGTATCTGATCTATGATGGGTAGCTAGACTCATGAGTGCCGGGAACATGTCAGTGAAAAATCTTATTGTTCAAAGACTAACAGAGCATATGGGCTACCTAATGAACATTAAACAGTATTTATTAACTACAAAGCCTTTGACAACAGAGAAGAAATTTACTACACAGTAAAGTCCCAGGTAGGGTCAGAGGAAGAACAGGAGGAGCTGAAGGGGCCCAAGATGGTGTTAGTTATGCTAACAGCTGTACAACATGACAGCCTCAATGTTCATCCATATTGTTGCAAATGGCAGAATCTCCTTCTTTAAGGCTGTGGCTATATACATACATTTTATATATATACATGTATATATGTATATATACATATATATAAAATGTATGTATATAACCACAATTTCTTCTTCATCCATCCATTGATGGACACTTAGGTCTTATTCATATCTTGGCTATAATGAATAATGCTACAAAGAACCTGGGAGTGCAGATATATTTTCAAGGTACTGATTTCATTTTCTTTGGCTATATTGCCAGAAGATGCATTGCTGGGTCACAGTATAGCTTTATTTTTAATTTTTTAAGGAACCCCCATACTGTTCTCCATAGTGGCTGCACCAATTTACATTCCCACCAACTGTATACAAGGGTTCCCTTTTCTCCACCCCATCATCAACACTTATCTTTTCTCTATCCTTAGGATATTTTAACTGTCTGGAAATCTAGGTGATAATTAGTCAAGCTTCATAAAAGAGAAAAGAAGTATGTTTTAATTCTTGCAAACAACTTGAAATGTTAGCAAAAGCTGAGGTTACCTTTAAGTCATTGACCTCGTGGATGCATTTAAAGGACAACTTAATTCAGTCAATTATTTGTATCTCTTTAGAAATAAAATCATATTTCTAGAATGTGTAAATAGTCAAATAATTGATTTTTTTCTTTTTCAAAAGTTAGATATATGTCACATAACGTGTGTGACTGTATTTTTCCAACATTTCCCTTCTCAATTATTCTTTCATTTCTCCTATCATTGCTAGAAATTTTAAGCCCACTAGAGAAATCCTTTTGTTGCTTCACGTTTTTATCTCCCCCTCCTCTTTCTCCAGGGTGAGTACCTTGATTCTGAGAGCTGGCCATGGTGATGAGGCCTGTGTGGGATGTTTTCCTTGGATTGTCACAATGTTTGTACACATCAGTTTCCTGAATGAACTTTCTGGCTAAGAGCAAACAGAAACTGTACTTAAAGGAGCTAACATAGAAGGCATTTTGTGGTTTCTGGATTCACCATATTAATCAAAAGGAAGTCACTGAATTGACCCTTTTTAAATTTTTTAATTGGAAAGTTCTCAGAAATCAGTTGTAATATAAATTCCCAAATGGAGAAACTGAAGATCAGCAAAATTGAAAAACTTAACTAGATAAATGCATGTGTGTTTATTTTACCCACTCTGATTATAATTGTAAAATACCTGCCATAAATAGGGTGAAATTTTTGGTAACTTGGTGTAAGTGTACATGTTTACTGCTGACAGTCTTCATTTAGATTTTAAGAGCTCTTTATAATTCTTAATGACTTTTTGCCTGATATATTGTCTTTGTGAATGAGTAGTTCATCTCTGTACAAGTGTAACATCTGTACAGAGTACTGTTGAAACACCATGTCCTTCCTGTGCCAGGTAAAGGTCAAGCTCAGGAACTTCCTGTTGCTGTTGCAGATATGACTGGGGAGTTTTTATTACAGGGAAAGCTAAAGGTCAGACTGGAACTGAGCCAGCACACACTTTATGTGGAAGGAAATGTCAGAACCAGATGGAGGACAGTGGAATTTCTATCCATGATATAGGGGTGACTCCATCTTTCTTGAATGGTCCTACAGATTGGGAATGAGGACACCTCTGTGTCTAGTTAATGCCAGTTCTTCAAAGTACCATATTTGTGACAAGTTCAATTATGAAGTTTTCCATTTGTAAACTTTTCCGGAGATTAAATTTAGTGATAACTGTTCCTACCTTCTCCCTCTCAGGATTCATACTACATCAGAATTGACATTCAGAATTACAGGGGAAAGAAGAATGAGAAAGAGATGTGCTTTGTTTACAATTAACCTGTAATCATAGAAAAGTTCCTGCCTCTTCTTCATTGCCTCATTTTCACATCTTGTTCTTTCTTCACATCATAGAGATTTCTAATAATAAGTATTAGTGTTTTAAAATAGTCAGTAGTCCACATGCTATTTAAATAAAAAGTTGTTATTTTTAAGGAAAAAGTTTCCCAGAGTCAATGAAAGTAGAATCAAAGAATACCAATTCTTAAGTGCAAACTGCTAGGACAGTTTTCTCTGATATTAAAGCAACCTGAGATAGATTACCATACATCCTGCTCCAAGGCTTTCTGAGGATGGAGATTGTACTAATGTCTGCAGAAGCTTCTTTTTGAATGTTAAAATCTCTATTATGTTAAAAACTCTCTTATCTCTAGTGTAAATCTCTTCTCAATCACAATTTAAATCCACTTCCCAGCTTATATAGCCCTCATAGTATGGAAATACCAGGAAGTGCCCTTTATATAAAAGTTTTCTACTTTTTAAAGTAGCCATCATCCCCATTACCTTCTTTTTTGAAGATTAAACAACCCAAATGCTTTATTCTGTCTTAATAGGCTTTAATCATCCCACCCATAATTTTGGTCTGCCAAACGGGAATCAGTGCCTACTCTCATCTGGCCAACTCCTCCAAGTATGAATTTTTAAAGAACTCAGTGCTGACTCATAATAAACTCATGGTCTGTTATCAGTTCCCATATTTAAAGAATGTGGTCCTGATGTCTAGCCAGTGATTTCCACAATTAGGATAGTGTTTGGTTTGGGACTTAAAGGACTGGGAGATAAATGGTGAAATCTTCCCCTTTTTCTAGTCTGACATTAATGATGTATGGTACCCCCATTGTGGAACTGTCAAAATTCTTTATCCTACTTTGGTGAATATAGTCTCATTAAGAACATGAAATATTTTAAGTACTTCAGGAGGAGAGCTACTTGTCAGCTAACTTGACATTGTTGTGTAGAGATACCTTCTCAATCAGTAGAAATAAGCCAGTGGTTATGTTTGAGAAAAATCGCCAATCTGAAACTCTTCTCAAACTTCATATGCATTTATCTGCAATTTGTACATTAGCATATTTATAACACACACGTATGTTTATTGTGTATCCTCAGTGTGCTAGGGCAGTGTGCGGAAGGGAAACATAGTTCTAGTCTTTGCAAAATTTTGGAAAAAATAACTTTGCAAAACTGCAGCAGGTCACAAGCAGAATATGCATCTATATAAATATGGTCACATGTATTTAAAATATATACATGCTATAATTCTGCTTTTCTATTTGGGAATTTATTTTTTATTTTTTTCCTATTAAGTAGACCCAGGTAGATAATACAGAACAGTGTCAGACATATGAATCTAAATGTGAGACTCACTCCTTCTTAGACTCATACTTTGTCTGAAATGTACTTGAATTTAAGAAAGATTTTTAATGAAGGAGAAATGATGGTTTAACAGATGGCAGATGGGAGGTTGTTCTAGGTTTTCGAAATAGCATAAACTGTCCTATAAAGCATCTATAGAAAGAGACAGACAGAAGGGGAAGTGAGTGGTATTTCTTGATTACTGTGTTGGAAACAGGTGGGGGAAATGATGGAGGTGTTTACAGGTAGGCGGACTGGGGAGAGTGACACGGACATCCTGACTGATTGGCAATGCAGGATAAAGCACCATAATCTTCCTCTGAGGATGAAAATCATTTTTGCAGCAGCAAAGGCAGAAGAACCAGCTACTTGCTAAGTGAGAAGAGATAGGATACGGAAAGTAAAAAGAGGAGACTTAGCATATGGTGAACATCCAACCCCTAGAGAGAGTTCCAGCTGCCCTCTCTAACTTCCCACCATCAACTTCCCTTCCTGAGGGTCGGCCTCTGAACTGAGTGCAGTGAGAAGCAGGTTTAACTGAAGAGTCTCTATCTTCCATAAACACACATCCTTCAGCACACCCACACAGGCATGTCTCCAGTCCACAGCACTGTGATCACAAAGGTGGGCAAAAGAGTGCTCCCAGGGCTTCCCTGGTGGTGCAGAGGTTGAGAGTCAGCTTGCCGATGCAGGGGACACGGGTTCGTGCCCCGGTCCGGGAAGATACCACATGCCACGGAGCGGAGGGGAGGGATAAGAAAATAAGTAAGCAAACAAGTAAATACCTTACAAATTGTACTAGATGCTGTGAAGAGGAAATAAGAACGTGCAATAAGAGGGACTACTGGGAAATGTCATGGGGGGTGAGAAAACTATTTTAGACAGCATAGGGTTAATAGAAGCTTCCCTGAGGAGGTGATATTTGAGATTAGTCATAAGATCACAGAAGTCCGCGCTCAGAGGAAAGAGTGTTTCAGGTAGAAGGAACAGCCTTTGTGAAGACCTTGAGGAAGGAAAGAGCTTAATGTGTTTGAGACTCTAAAGAAGGCCAGTGTGGCTGGAACAGGAGTTCAAGAATAGAAGCAGGAGAGGTGGGGCTGGGCCCGATCACAGTCTTGTAGGCCATGGTAAATGATCTGATTTTGTTCAAAGTGAAATGGGAATAATGGGAATGCTTTTAACAGGAGTGTGACATGGTCAGATTTATTTTTTTGAAAGATTGCTCTGGCTATTGTATTGAAAATAGCTGTAGCAAAGTTGGCAGAATTATACGCAGATATTGTAATAACTTGAACAAGGGTCATTAAAGCAGTGGCAGCTGAGAGGAAGAGACTCAAGATATTTTTGTCGTTGAGTTGATAGGGCTTGGAGGTAGATTAGACACTAGTGATGAGAAGGAAAGAGGGATCAAAAACAGCCCTTGGGTTTGAGCAGCCGGTGAATGGTGGTACCATCTTTGGGAATATCAAGGACACACAGGAGAAAAACTGGGAGGTTGAGTATTGTAGGCACTGTGTTTGTGATACATGAAATTTGAGATGTCTGTAAGACATTCAGTTGGAGATATCAACAGCTCTCTGTTTGATATCACAATAAACAGGTGAGTCTGGAGCTCAGAGGTGATGTCTGAGTTGCAGATACACATTTGGAAGTTATCACCTTGTAGATGGTAGGGGAAACATTCATATGGACATACACCTATTCTGTGGATGGGAAATATCCAGGGTACATAAACAGGTATATTCTACCACAAAGTTACATTTGCCATCTTTGATATCTCAGGTCCTATAAACTTTGGACTTTAGGATGGGCTTTAGAGCCTAATAGAATTTTGTGGAAACTTCAGGATACATTTGAAGATGGAAGGCTTAATTTGTTTTAAAGACTATGCTCTGCCAGGCAATTGGTGAAGGATCGAATTAGGATTCTCTAATGCAAAACTCTAGTCCCCCTCAGTTTTGCAACTGTTACCTTGCTTTTGCTATTGGGCCCAATAGATCTTTTCCTTTATCCCTTTCACAGATGGTTGAGGACATCTGTATTAAGCCAACAATGAGGATCACTGCATTATATTCTTCTTCTTGCCTTTTAGCTGTTATGATAATAATCAAAATTAGCATTCTGGAGTAATCTTTCATACCTTCAAGTTGTTTTTAAAAACACTTACTAATTATTCCTCAGTACACTCTTGTGTAAAAGGAAATACTTTTATGGATGTAAGGATGGGAGAGCAGGTAAATTGATACCATTTTGACATAAACAACATTTTGTTGTTTATTTAAACCATCACTGAATTGCTAGGTGAAATTTCGTAGCTAGTGAGTACAAGGCATTTACTTTTAAAAGAACAGAGTGACAAAGAATGAGTTCATGTCCATAAGAAAGGTAAATTTCAGTTATTCAAAAAACTGAGACTGAATCCTAAATAGCTGAACTATAGTCAATATAATTATGTAAGTAAATAACTATACATATAAACATCTACATATATAAAATTTTATATAACTATATATTAACTTAAACCTTTATAACATTATTTATATTATACATAACTATATATACCTTTATATATGATATATAAAGATATAACTTTATATATAACTATATATATATATATATATATATGAAAAGTTTGCCTCTTTTTCAAAC
Organism: Neophocaena asiaeorientalis asiaeorientalis; assembly: GCF_003031525.2. Classification (NCBI taxonomy): domain Eukaryota; kingdom Metazoa; phylum Chordata; class Mammalia; order Artiodactyla; family Phocoenidae; genus Neophocaena; species Neophocaena asiaeorientalis. The sequence continues at coordinate 495,738 of NW_020173921.1, forward strand.
TTGGAATGTCAACAATTTCGAATAAAATATTTGGAAGAAAACTTTACATCTTCTTTTTTTTTTTTTTTTTTTAGGGAAGCCCCTACATCTTCTTAATCAGAACAAACTAAACGTAATTTAATATTTTCTAGATTACTTATAGGATTATCTCTATAAACATACACTATTGCCCTGTCCTACAGTAATATGAGGCCCACTTCCCAGGAGCTGTGGAAGGTTTTCTTCTGGTTTCTCCATGAGATGGCAAAAGATGGTGGTACTCTTGCCCTTATCTGCTTTCAGTACTTTGCTTCCTGACCCTATTGGGTAAAAATCAACAAATTTTTTAAAAATGTAAATTTTTTTCTACTTTTTAAAGTTTGTTTTTTATTAAGCTCCTTTAAGCTCTGTTTAGAGAAGTGAGTTATAATCAGAATAATAGAAATCCATCATATTTATCATGCATACATACATGAGTACGTATCATATTACACATACTCATGTATCCACATACAAAATGATTACAGTATAGATTGTCATTTGGATTACCCTCATGGTACCACAAACCCAAACTTAGACAGTAATATAAAAAGTTGCCTGGAAATAGTGAACTCCATAGAGCCATGAACGTGGCTAATTTAGAAATTTGCAATATGGATTTATTCCAGAAATATGATTTAATAATTTAAAAAATTATTAGAATTCACCACATCAGTAGATTAAAGGATAAAAATAATTTTATTATCTCAATAAATGTAGATAAATATTTGCTAAAATTCAACATATGTCCAGAAAACTAGGAATTTCTGAACCTTACAAGGCCTATCTATTAAAAAACCTACAGAAAACAACATACTTAATAGTGAAATATTGGAAGCTTCCTCCTGAGATTGGGAATAAGAAAAAGATGTCCATTCTCACCACTTCTATTTAGCATTTGTATTAGAAGTGCAGTAAAGCAAGAAAAGAAAAAGGTAGAACGGCTAGAAAGGAAGAAGGAAAACTGCTATTACTCACAATGACATGATTACATTCACAGAAATTTTAAAAACTCTGTAAACAAAATATCAATATTAGAAACAAGGAAGCTAGGTTGCAAGGTATAGATCAGTCTATTGTGTTAACAACCAACAAACAATTAAAATCAAATTAAAAGCAATATCATTTACAATAGCACCAAAAATTGTATAGATAGAAATAAATCTAGTAAAAGGGCACGAAAAACTATATGATATTGCTGAAAGAAATTAAGGAAAATCAAATAAACAGAATGATTTACCATGTTCATGGATTAGAAAATTTAATATTGATTATATGTCAATTCTCCATAAACTGATCTGTATATTCAATCCAATCACAGTCACAATTCTAACAAGGTTTTTTGATGGAAATTGACAAGCTGATTCTAAATAGGTAGAAATTCCAGGGAGTGGCATGGACATACATACACTACCAAGAGTAAGATAGATAGCTAGTGGGAGGCAGCCGCATAGCACAGGGAGATCAGCTCGGTGCTTTGTGACCACCTGGAGGGGTGGGATAGGGAGGGTGGGAGGGAGGGAGATGCAGGAGGGAGGAAATATGGGAACATATGTATATGTATAACTGATTCACTTTGTTATAAAGCAGAAACTAACACACCATTGTAAAGCAATTATACTCCAATAAAGATGTAAAAAAATAAAGTAAAATAAATAAATAGGTAGAAATTCAAAGGACCTAGAATAAGGAAAGAAGCTATAAAAAGAAGAATAAAACTGTACACCTATAACATACTTCTTTCCTAAGAAGAAATACTTATACTAGCATATTAGTTACCTATATCATGTATAGCTAGCTATCATATCAAGACTTATAGTAGTTACCTTTCAGGTGATATTGATGGATAGGAACCACAAGGATGCAGGAAACATTCTATGTCTTTACTTGTGTAATAGTTTAGGTATATATTACATGTGCAAAAACTAACTAAGCTGAACACTCAAGATTTGTGTATTTTAATATATATAAATTGTACCTCAACTTAAAAATAAAATTGGTCTTTGGGAAGCCTTATAATCTGGAAAGTGCTCTCTGTCGAAGAGGAGCTCACAGAAAAACATTACAAAGTACACAACAACGTCCATCACCAGGAGAGAAAGAATGTACTCCCAAGAACAGGGAACAATAGAGCAATATGAAAAACTGTTAAAATAACTGTGTTTAAAACCAGAAGGATAAAGAGAAGTTTTATCAAAGAGATAAATGAATTAGAATCCATAAAACCAAGACAAAATATTTTATGTATGTATGATATATGTATGTATGTACTATGTATGTATGTATGTATCTTTCTCCCTCGCTTCCTCAAGGTCTGTTTAAAACTAAAATCCATGTCTTGTTTCTTTGTTCCAATAAATTGCCTCCATAAACCATTAAAAAATTAAACTATTTCAATTCCCATACTGTTGGCACTGAAGAATTTAGAGTTAAGTTTTAATGAAAGAATTAGTAAATATACATTAGGAAGTTCAATATTTATTATTAAGTCTAAGAAAAGTAAATTTACTTTATATTCATACTTAATGTTCTTTCTGTATATTAATGAGACAATAGTCATTAAATATATATATATATATTTACATCTTTATTAGAGTATAATTGCTTTACAATGGTGTGTTAGTTTCTGCTTTATAACAAAGTGAATCAGTTATACATATACATATGTTCCCATATCTCTTCCCTCTTGCATCTCCCTCCCTCCCACCCTCCCTAACCCATCCCTCTAGGTGGTCACAAAGCACAAAGGAGAGAAGGAAGAAAAAAAGAAAGAAAGAAAGAAGATAAAGTAAAATAAAATAAAATATAATAAAGTTATTAAAGTAAAAAATAATTATTAAGAAAAAGAATTAAAAACAAACAAAAAAAAACGAACGAATAGAACCCTAGGACAAATGGTGGGAGCAAAGCTATACAGACACTCACAGCTCCCAGGGGCTCAGCTTTGGACTTGGCCCCGCCTTTGTGTGTAGGTCACCGGAGGGCGTCTGTTCTTAGCTCAGACAGGACGGGGTTAAAGGAGTCGCTGTTTCGGGGGCTCTGGCTCACTCAGGCTGGGGGGAGGGAGTGGCACGGAGTGTGGGGCAGGCCTGCAGAGGCCGGCGTGACGTTGCACCAGCCTGAGGCACACCGTGCATTCTCCTGGGCGAGTTGTCCCTGGATCACGGGACCATGGCAATGGCGGGCTGCACAGCCTCCCCGGAAACAGGGTGTGGATAGTGACTTGTGCTCTCACACAGGCTTCTTGGTGGTGGCAGTAGCAGCCTTAGTGTCTCATGCCCATCATCTCTGGAGGAGCTCCTTTAAGCGGCGCTCTTAATCCCCTCTCCTCACGCACCAGGAAACAAAGAGGGAAGAAAAAGTGTCTTGCCTCTTCGGTTGGTCCAGACATTTTCCCCGGACTCCCTCCCTCCCGGCCAGCCGTGGTGCACTAACCCCCTGCAGGCTGTGTTCACGCCGCCAACCCCCGTCCTCTCCCTGCGCTCCGACTGAAGCCCGAAACTCAGCTCCCAGCCCCGCCCGCCCCGGCGGGGAAGCAGACAAGCCTCTCGGGCTGGTGAGTGCCAGTCGGCACTGATCCTCTGTGCAGAAATCTACCCACTTTGCCCTCCGCACCCCTGTTGCTGTGCTCTCTTCCGCAGCTCCGAAGCTCCCCACCTCCGCCACCCACAGTTTCTGCCTGCAAAGGGGCTCCTAGTGTGTGGAAACCTTTCCTCCTTCACAGCTCCCTCTCACTGGTGCAGGTCCCGTCCCTATTCTTTTGTCTCTGTTTTTTCTTTTTTCTTTTCCCCTACCCAGGTACGTGGGGAGTTTCTTGCCTTTTGGGAGGCCTGAGGTCTTCAGCCAGCGTTCAGTAGGTGTTCTGTTGGAGTTGTTCCACGTGTAGATGTATTTCTGGTGTATCTGTGGGGAGGAAGGTGATCTCCGCGTCTTACTCTTACGCCATCTTCCTGTCGTCCCCCCCATTAAATATTTTAAAATAGAAATTGTTGAATTCAAAAATTATAAAATTAGCTTTTTTTCTTTAGCTTAAATCATCTTTTGGTGCAGGCTGACAACTGCAAGTTGACTTTTTGTGTTTGTCTAAACATAAATATTATTTTTTCCCATTAAAAACTAATAATATAATGAACAAATTATGTAAACCTGTTCAATATAGTATTTTACCATTTCTGATACCTATACTCCAAAATGTTTCATCTACTTTGACTTCTAATTCCGTATGTGTGACCCCAACTGTACAAAGAAAGGTTGTAGAATTAGCACCTTTTAGTTGTTGTGAAGGAACAGAAATAAAATGTTTACAAGATTCCAGGAGTTTATTGTTCGTATACCAGAATGCTAAATTCTTGGTCATAACAATCATGTAACGTAGCTATAAAAATGAGTCGAGATGCAAATATTGGCCTTATACCCAGAAGATAAATCACTTGAAAACTCAGTAGTACAATAATCTGACAATTCAGAGAACTCGTCAGGATACATTTTTGTCTTATGATGCAGACAAACCATAAATTCAGATTAGAGAGTATATTTTACCTTTTGTTTCTGTTTTGGAAATTGTTACTGAGGGTGATTTATGGACAATATTTAAAGTAATCTTTTTACATTAGTGATGAACTTTACGACTTGAAAATACAGAGTATAGTTTAGTGGCTTTATTTTGTATCCTGAAGATTATTATGTTAGATAAAGCTGCTCTAAGATCCAGAAGAATAGAATTAATCTCATTTGACCTGACATCTATGCTCTTTTGTTTCCTCCTTGACACTTCATCTATGATTACTCTTAAGTCCTCAGCCATGCAGACTTGGTACATTACAGATGAGACAGCCCGGGAGACCCAGGGGTCCAGAGTTAGCTGGGCTGGGGACATATTCCTAGGTTTGGGAAAATTAGTCCATTATTAGATAGACTGAAGGAAGCAAAGGCCTTCTTGCATTATCAGCTGGCATTGTAGTATCTGTCTGTCTCACAGTAAAGAAAGAAAATTAATTTTAAGTTTTACACATTTTGGGGTGGTATTCTGAGTTGGATTACTTCTAGATGTCTAGTTGTATCTGCTGGGAAGGAAAGGGCATTTCTTTTGGATCTGAGACTTGGGTGATATCCATTCAGGAAATCCCCCACTCCCCATATTATTCAACCCCTGAAAGCACACTACTTTAATAATAATAATATTATTATTATTAATAATAATAATGGAAGCTATTTATTGAGCACTGACTAGGAAAATTTTGCCTTAACCTAGTTGATTAAATGAAGTTAATCAATGTGGACTTCTTGTTTCAGTTTAAGGTTTTTTGTGCTTTTGTTTGGTTTTTGCATATATTGTATTTATAAAAGATATATTCATATTTATGTTGCAAATACACATAAACATCATGTTTTAGAACAAATGTACAGTGGTTGTGCTACATTGATACACAATGTAGATACTTTGGTCCTTTATGCTCTATGTGGGTCCAGGGCAGTGTTGTTATTTGAGTTGTATTTGAAACTGGTATCACTTATTATCAGTTTTGTAATCTTGGGCCCGTCACTTTACCTAATGAAGATGACAATTGTGCCGACTTTGTTGGGTTATTGTGACACATTTATGACAATGTGTGACAAGGAACGATATACAGCACCAGACAGCTGTTAAAATTCTTTTTAACATTTTCACGAGGCAAGTTTTCAGAGATCAGGGATCGTATTTCTAGAGAAGTCTCTTGGTAAAATTCCCAGTATTGCACAATGTGCCAGAAGGCTTCTGATAAATGCTGTTTGATTGCTTGATTCTGAATGATCAGGTAGGAATGATTCAGAATTTAGGAGCTTTCTGGTGCTTTAGATAAATGAGTCAGTAGAATGTAAAGTGATAATAAATTCAAAGATTCCATGGCATAATTTAGTAGCTTTTCAATGATCTGCTAGCTGTTCTTTGATAATGGTGTTGTCCTGCCTTAACCAAATTTACTACTGACATTAAGTGGGGAAATTAAATTCCTGTGATTATCAACATCTTATTGCTTAGTATCAAAAGGAGAGCTCTCTGTTTGGTAGGAGTGGGTTTCTTTCTTTTTTTTTTTTTTAAACATCTTTATTGGGGTATAATTGCTTTACGATGGTGTGTTAGTTTCTGCTTTATAACATGGAGTGGGTTTCTGATCATAGACCTTAAACCTTAGAACAGGGAGGACAGTCACTTTTAGGGAAGCATCATGGAAATGTTCTGTTGATCGTGGAAATGTTAGCAGGTGTTCATAGATATTTTTATTCCTATGTTTCCTCTGCAAACTAGGCTCTCTGCCAATATATACACAATCTCACACTTATCAAATTAAAAAAAAAAAAGGAAAATAACAACACAGAATAGTGGGATGGCATGGAAGGGAATGTCACCATCATATACTCAACTTCATTTCTGAAGAAATAGAAGACCTCCATGTTTTAATTTTGAGCATCTTCTAATTGTTCTCTCTAGAATAATCATTGTGGTTCCATTTTAGACCCAGGCATCAAATTCTCTTTGGATATTTTGACCATCTTGTTTACTCAGAAATGCTAATGTCTTTCAATTAGCTAATCTAAAATTTATATAGGAATTTCTTTAATTTTCTTGTCACTTCTTCAGCTATATAACTGGATAAACTGGGGTAATCCTTTGTTTTTATTTAGTTTTAAGGCTTTCTGTTACTCTCTGTGCTTCAACTTTTCTAGAATCATGTGCCTGATTTAAAGTTTAACTTTTAACTTCAAAATGAATTCAAAATACTTTTCTTTGATAACTCATAATATGCCCTTGAGATTATTTTTAAAAATGGCTAGAAAAATACATATATATATATATATTTATAATATATATCTTTAGCAGTAATTTTCTATATATTTCTATATAAATATATATCCATCTAAAATTGCATATACATTTAAATATTATTCATATTTATATAACAAACTCATATGAAAAGCAAGAAATATGTTTAATAGCAAGTATTGTCTAGAGATATTAATCCCATGGAGTAGGAGACTGGATTGCACTGATATTTTTTAAGATACAAATTACACGTTACAGGAATTCTAGCCTTCTCTATTTTACACAGGGAGAAACAGAAGAATCAGACTCTAATTTAGCCATATGTACTGTGTTCCCAAGATTTACTTTAATTCCTGGGAATCCTGGAAAGAGACAAGGAAGACGGAATGCCGTTGCCTTTCAGACTTTTCTCTCCTTTTCAATTCATTTCCTTTGAATTTATTTTTGGAAAGTGGTATAGGGTGTATTAGAAATTTAGCATGCTTGGGAGTTAAGCCATTGTTGAGCCTTCTCTTTGCCCACTAATGAGCATCAGAATAATCCTTCATTTCTGCGACTCTTTATTTTTATCTGCATCTCCTCTTTTCTCCTCCATTCTTTTTTTCCTCACATAGATTCTTTTTGTTGTTCTGCCACCATCATGCTTTACAGAAAAATTTAAAAGGCAGTTTTATTATCATCAGTGTAGTACAGCCCACAGATTGCCTATGCAAATGCCATTCTTTCCTACTTCCTTAGAAGAAAGCCCAGAATTTACTCCAAGCAGTGACGTATGTCTACGTAAAGTCTCCAGGTCACAGCTTGCAGATATGGTGGCCATGAGATGTTACTGGGTAGGGATTCCCAAAAGACTCCTCACAGGGCCTGACTTGGTAGGAGGTGTGACCTTTGTTACCCCCTTTCATCCCTCTTCCTTCCAGGAATGCAGATGGAATGGATGGTAAGGTGACCCTGAGCAAGGAAGCCATGTTCTAGTGGTGGAACCGAAAGGTATGAGAAGCCTCAGCCACTGGTAACCCTGGACCTGCCAGCCTCCAGATTCCCTTCCTCCAGACCTCAGTCAAGTGAGAGAAATAAATCTTTGTCTTGCTTAGGCCATGTACTGGGATTTTTTATGGTATGCTGCAAAATTAAATCCTGTATATGCACATGTACACATAACACAGGATTTGATTTGGGTGCATATCAGAGAATATCCAAAAATATTTCAAAAATTTTAAATGTCTATAGTGAATAGAATGTGTGTGTATATATATATAATATAAATACATATATGTGTGTATATATACATATATATTCAATGTAGAAATTTGTTAGAATATGAAAGAGCATAAAAAATTTAAGTGGAAACCACTTGTAACTCTATTACACAGAGACATACATTGTTAAAAATGTGTTTCCTGGGCTTCCCTGGTAGCGCAGTGGTTGGGAGTCCGCCTGCCAATGCAGGGGACACGGGTTTGTGCCCCGGTCTGGGAAGATCCCACATGCCGCGGAGCAGCTGGGCCCGTGAGCCATGGCAGCTGAGCCTGCGCGTCTGGAGCCTGTGCTCCACGGCAGGAGAGGCCACAACAGTGAGAGGCCCGTGTACCGCAAAAAAAAAAAATGTGTTTCCTTCTATTCTTATCTTTTGAGACTTTTTTTTTTTTTACAAAATTGAGATCTTCCTTTATTTACTTTATATCCTGTCTTTTTTCACTTACAATTATATCATATCATTAAATATTCTTTCAGAATCTGATTTTAATAATCACATACTTGTCCATCTTTTGGATCCACTGCAGTTGATTTACCTAATCTCCAATTGTTGGATATTTAAATTGTCTCCAATGTTTTGCTAGACTAATTTTTAAATCAATCTTTCCATACTTTTATGAGTATGTCTTTAAAATAAATTTATGAAAATGACATTGTTAATCATAGTTTAAAATGGCACAAGCATTTCTTAAATCCTTGACAAATTTTGTCAAATGGTATTATACAAAGAACATTCTCTTCATCACTAATATAGAGTACTGCCATTTAAAATATCTTGTGTAACTTGACTGATAAAAGTGGCCTCTCTTTTTTAAGAAGATGTATTTTTTTGATTACTAATGAAATCAAATCTTTTTCATACATTTCTTGGAAATTATCAGTTTTTCTTATCAGTTTATAAAAGTACATTGCAGATTAAGGATATTGACAATTTGGGTTGAATTTGCATTGTGTTGTCTGGCGCAATGCTGGCACCTAGTAAGTGCTGACCAATGTTTCTTGATTTGGGGCATTTTTCCTTTAATATTTAAAGGTAGGAACACAGGAAAGTGGTACATTTTGGTTTGTGGTAGAATATAAAAAGGAGATATTCTGTTTTGGTTAAGTTGTTTTGGGGTGTTGATTGGGCATCTAAGTGGGAGTTGACCACACAGCAGTCTCTGGGAAGGTGTATGGGCACCACTTATGCTGTATGGAGAAAATATTGGAACATTTACTTGTGTTTATTTTAAATTTTTTATAAGGAATTGAGCTTTACGAAGTGTCACCTATGGATGGGCACTGGCTGCCCTGAGTGGTCCCTATATTTTTCACCAGGATGGGTTATACACAGTAGGTAAGATTTCCTGCACAGAGAGTTTAGTTTTGCACTGAGAATTGGACTGACAGAGGTCCCTCACATGTCTAATCAGGGCCCTGCCACACAGTAACATTACTGGATAAATGGATTTACAGAGCTTATTATTGAGTTTTAATAAATATACCTCAAAAATGGAAAAGAGGTTTAAATATTAATATGGATGTTAAACTTGAAAATGATATCAATAATATAAGCACCTGTGCACACAAGAAACTGTCAGAGTGACTCTCGCAGTAGGAGCTCTTTGTCAGCCTCACTCCATGGTTAGAAACAGCGACCATCTGCTTAGATCTAACAGGATCCACCAGATACTTTTGCATTATCCACATGTAAGTTTTATAATAACAGCAAGTGAGAAAATAACTGCCTTTTGTACTATAGAGAAAATATATTGAAAATAAACATCTGGATATCTTTTCACCATTTAGCAATACGTGCCATTGATATAAATATATATACACACTTATACACACACACACACCCTCTACACACATTTAAGAAAATTGGAAACAGAATTTTCTAGATAATTTAAAAATATTTCATGTTATTGGGTATTTGAAACCACTTGTGAAAAATATAAAGTAACACTGTCTAATGAGTTTTCAAGGACAGTAGGATGACATCAGAGAAAAAGCATACTTACCAGTTGAATATTTGCTTTTAATGACTGCCATGGCCAAATAAAAAATGTCTCACGTAAATATCAAAATAAACTGAATTTCAAAACTGACCTGGAATCTAATTAATGTATAACAAAATACTAAACCAAGGTTTTCCAAAATAAGGCAACATCTTTCATCTCATTGTACTTAGTATATTTCGGCAGAGTGGATAAATAAAACTTAAAAATACTGAAGGTGTTATATTGAAAATATTTAATCTCATTGTAAAATGATTTTATCTTTGCACAAGTGTTATAATATATGCAATATATTAATATATTAGTCCTTCAAAAACTTATACAGATAGGGGAACATTAAGTCAGAGACCACTGGAAATAAAAATGTAAGATTGCCCTTTTTAAGGTATTGGGTAATTGAAGTCATTAGGGATTGCATGTCCAACGAGAAAAGGACTAATCAGACAGTTCCTCTATCTCATGACCATTTAGAATCAAATCATAGAGTAGAAGCCTAGAGGATGCATAATCCACAGAATCGATACTAGAAAGCAGGGTGAAAATGCAAAGGGCTTTGTGTCCAGAAGTCCTCACCTTCAATTCCGCTTCCACTATCCCTAGTCGTACCATTCTGGGCAATTTATTTCTCAGAAATTTAGACTCAATATGTGTAAACTGTAAATAACACCTAATTCTTCGAATTACTCTGAGCGTTTCTGAGATAATCTGTGTAGGATACTTAACCTCCCGCCTGGCACACTACAGGTGCTCAACCTACGGCAGTTTTTCTCACAGCATCTTTACAGGTACATGTTCAGAAGCCGTTTGCTCAGTGTGATGTTATTGCTGGAGAAATTGGATATCCTACTAGTTACCAGAAGAGGCTGAATTTCATTTGAGAATAGGAGTCACTACCATTTCTTTTGTTTTATTTTCTTTACTACACTGATGTGAACTAGTATTTACTGCAATTTTGTGATTTTGGATGGATATATTTCTGGTTGGTGGATAGGGTTATAAAAGATTCATATTACCTATAGTAGGCTCCAAAAACCATTGGTGTTTTATGTCTGATAAATCATATTGCTTTATGATAGTATCCCCGTGCACTCTTGTCTTGCCCTTGCACCTCTCCACCCATCCCACTGTGATCAAGACACTACTTTTAGACCATCTATTTTTTAGACAGAACATAGTAATGAACAGTGCTGCTGGCCGCCCTACCAGGAAATCTTGCAAACATCTTTTGTAGGCTTTATAGTCTATCTACAGACGCTAGGAAATTCATATTTTATCAACCTCCTAGGGTCCAAATGGTACTCAGAAAGTGCAGCCTTCAACTGAGCTTTGTAATTAATTGTTGCTGTCAGTCATTTGTTAGCAGAAATGGTGCCTTCACCTTTAGCTTTTCACCATAAATCAAAAGTCTGGAGACTGCCCTGGTGGTCCAGTGGTTGGGACTCTGGGCTTCCACAGCAGGGGGTGTGGGTTCAATCCCTGGTTGGAGAACTAAGATACCGCATGCTGCGAGGCCAAAAAATAATTAAAAATAAATAAAAATAAAATTTAAAAAAAGATCTACATTAAAAAAAAAAAGTCTGGATGAAAACAATCAAGAGGATGAGGGTAAAGTTAATGGTAGCTGATCTGAGCCTCCACCTAGAGATCCCGGGACGTCCCCTTCCCACTCAAGTCTTTCCCGTCTCCTGGAAGTGTCCTTTCCATGTGACTCTTACAGACCTCTGTGGTTGTTATCTCTGCCAGCCTCCTCTGAAGCCCTGGGGCCTTGCAGATGTCCACCCCTCAAACCCCGTGACATAGATGGGAGGGAAGTAGAAACCATCTGCAAGAGCAGCTCTCTTTTTATAATTTTTTATTGAGATATAATTGATATATAACATTGTATAAGTTTATGGGGTACAATGTGTGGAATTGATACATTTGTTTATCACAATATAATTACCACTGTAGCATTAGCTAACACCTCCAACATGTCTCACCATTGTCATTTCTTTTTTGTGATAAGAACACTTAAGATTTAGTTTCTTAGCAACTTTGAAGTATATAATACAGTATTGTTAGCTACAATCACAGTGCTGGGCACTAGGTCTCCAGAATGTATTCATCTTCTGACCTCAAGTTTATGCCCTTTGACCAATATTTCCCCAATTCCTCCATCCCCAGTCCCTGGTAACCACCATTCTGCTCTCTGTTTCTACAAATACAGTATGATGTCACTTGTATGTGGAATCTAAAAATAAGGCTGTATTTTCTATGGTGGGAAAAATGATTTTTTTAATTCCATTTTCAAAATTTTCAAATGGAATGGCCTTTGCTTATTTATTTATTTTTTAACACACTACTAGTATTACGTATTTTATTTATTTCTATCTCCATTTCTCCAAGATCTTAGGGCAAACTCTGTAAGACTGACCCAAGGGAAAAATGAGAGCAATGCTCACGTTATCATACCCCTAGTCAGTTGTTTTTATATCTGGCTGTACATCAAAATCATTTGGAAAACCTTTTTCTCTTTAATTAATTAATTATTTTTTATAGACGTATAGTTGATTTATAATATTAGTTTCAGGTGTGAGATGTAATGATTCAACATTTTAATGATTACACTCCATATAAAGTTATTACAGGGCTTCCCTGGTGGCGCAGTGGTTGAGAGTCCGCCTGCCGATGCAGGGGACACGGGTTCGTGCCCTGGTCCGGGAGGGTCCCACATGCTGCAGAGTGGCTAGGCCCGTGAGCCATGGCCGCTGGGCCTGTGCATCCAGAGCCTGTGCTCCACGATGGGAGCGGCCACAGCAGTGAGAGGCCTGCATACCGCAAAAAAAAAGTTATTATAAATTAATGTATATTTCCCTGTGCTGTACAATATATAATTGTTACTTACTTACTTTGTCCATAGTAGTTAGTATCTCTTAATCTCCTACAGCTGTCTTGCCCCAGTCCCTTTCCCTCTCCCAACTGGTAACCACTAGTTTGTTCTCTATATCTGAGTCTGTTCCTCTTTTATTATATTCATTCATTTATTTTATTTCTTAGCTTCTACATATAAGTGATAACATGCAGTGGTTTTTTTTCTCTGTCTGACTTATTTCACTAAGCATGATACCCTCTAGGTCCATACATGCTGTTGCAAATGGCAAAATTTTATTTCTTTTTATCCTGAGTAATATTACATTGTGCAAATATATAACACACCTTTTTTATTCATTCCTCTGTTGATGGACGCTTAGGTTGCTTCTGTATCTTGGCTATTGTAAATTATGCTGCTATGAATGTTGGGGTGCATGTATCTTTTCAAATTAGTGGTTTTTTGTTTTGTTTTTTTTCAGATAAATACCCAGCAGTGAGCTTGCTGGGTTATACGGCACTTCTATTTTTAGTTTTTTGAGAAACCTCCATACAGTTTTCCACGGTGGCTGCAGCAATTTACATCCCCACCAAGAGTGTAGGAGGGTTCCCTTTTCTCCACACCCTCACCAACATTGGTTATTTGTGTTCTTTTTGATTATGGCCATTCTGACAAGTGTGAGGTGATATTTCATTGTGGTTTTGATTTGTATTTCCCTTATGATTAGTGATGTTGAACATCTTTTCGTATGCCTGTTGGTCATCTGTATATCTTCTTTGGAAAAATGTCTATTAAAGATCTTCTGCCCATTTTTTAATCAGGTTGTTTATTTTTTTGATGTTGAGTTATATGAGCTGTTTTTTATATTTTGGATATTAACCCCTTATTATTTGTAAATGTTTTCTCCCATTCAGAGGTTGTCTTTTTGTTTCTTCAAAGGTTTCCTTTGCTGTGCAAAAGCTTTTAAGTTTAATTAGGTCCCATTTATTTATTTTTGCTTTTGTTTCATCTGCCTTAGGAGATCGAAAAAATATTGCTATGATTTATATCAAAGAACATCTGCCTATGTTCTTTTCTGTGATTTTCTGTCTGGATGATCTGTCCATTGATGTCAGTGGGTGTTAAAGTCCCAGACTATTATGGTATATATTGTACATTTTTCTCTTTGTGTCTGTTACTATTTGCTTTATATATTTAGGTGCTCCAGTACTGGGTGCATATATGTTGAGTGTAATAGCCTCTTCTTGTATTGATCCCTTTATCATTGTATAATACCCTTCTTTGTCTTTTGTTATAGACTTTCTTTTAAAGTCTACTTGGTCAGATATGAGTATTGCTATCCCTGCTTTATTGTCATTTCCATTTGCATGAAATATCTTTTTCCTTCCCCTCAAATTCAGTCTGTGTGTGTCTTTAGCTCTGAGGTGAGTCTCTTGTAAACAGCATATAGATTTCTCTTTTTAAAACTAATCAACCACCCTATGTCTTTCGTTTGGAGCATTTACTCCACTGACATTTAAAATGATATTGATAGGTATGTATACTTCTTGCCATTTTGCTACTTGAGTGTTTTCTTCATGAGAGGAATGTAGGTTTCTTACAGCCCCATGTCAGTCCCACTGGTTTTCTAGCCAGCTATGTGGATTCCTCTTTTCTGGTGATGGACCCCAGGGCTCGGTGCCCAATATGTGGCTCAAGCCACTCACACCCCAGGGTGGTTCTCCAGCTGTGAATCTCCCTTTTCCTCTGAGTCCCCTCCCAGGGGCCTAGGTCCTGACCTGATGTCTTCTCCTCCCTTCTTACCTGATTCTGTGTGAATCTTTCTTACAGCCTTGGTAGTACAGGACTTCTTCTGCCAGTCCCCAGATTATTTTCAGTGAGAAATGTAGATGTAGATGTAATTTTGATGTGTTTGTGGAGGGAAGTGAGTTCCATGTCCTCCTACTCTGCCTTTGTGATCTCTCTGGGAAAGTTTTTTCTTTCTTTAATTCTATGTTTTGGAGCCTGAACTTAAGTTCCCAAAACTTGCTAAATGCAAATGTCTAGGGTAGGACCCAAGAATCCCACCGAACACTTCACCTGTGAGGGACAGCCAGTGAGTGTTTCTGAACCGCGTTCAAGTACCATATTTTCTTCCTGCCTCAGAGTAAGGTCTATGCCTGTTTTCTCCCTGGTTCTCTCTACAATCTCCTTTTTGGAGCTTTTCCATCACTGGCCTTCAAATTTCTCCTCCCTCATCACACATGATTGCATTAGTTAGAACAAGGAGATTAAAGTTAAGGTATAATTGTGAGGACAAATACAAATTTAAAATAAGAGACCCAGTTCCCTCTGTAGAAAATAAGGGAAGAAACTTTCCCCCTCTAGTTTTTAGAGCATTTACTTTAGTGAGCTCTTTCTTCTTTCTTTAAAATTTTATAAATACATTTGAGTACTAGATAGGCCTTTTGTTATCTTTATGACCCAGGAATGACTTTCTCAAGGACCTGGGAACCATTCTTTGGAATGTAAATATCAAGAGCAATACTGCCCAGTCTCTCCATCTCTGTGGGAGGGCTAGAGCTTAACTTTGGGGGTGCCTGGCTACAAGTTGCAAAACAGCCTCCTGTCACAAAAAGATGAGATTGTTTTCCCCTGGAAAAAGCCAATTATCTAACACAGACGATCACCCCAATAACCAGGTACAGTCAGGATGAACTCTGTGTAACAAATGGTGCTGTCGAGTCCTCTTATGTAAGCACTAGTTATTATCTTGCAAACATATGGAATGGGCTGTATCTGCTCGGCTGTATAAAGAGTGAGATTTCTCTGTCTTTGTATCTATTAGTGGACTGCCTGTGATGCACATCACATTCTGGTTTAATGCTTATTCCATAATGAAACTGTTTTCTTTCTCCTCTCCCTTTGTGGGAAGGTTTTCTGGGTTGGGAGAAGATTTTTTTTTTTGCTGTGTTGGGTCTTCGTTGTTGTGTGTGGGCTTTCTCTAGTTGAGGCAAGAGGGGGCTACTCTTCATTGCAGTGCATGGGCTTCTTATTGCGGTGGGCTCTCTTGTTGCAGAGCACGGGTTCTAGGTGCATTGGCTTCAGTAGTTGCAGCACATGGACTCAGTAATTGCGGGACGTGGACTCTAGAGCACGCAGGCTTCAGTAGTTGTGGCATGTGGGCTCTAGAGCACAGACTCAGTAGCTATGATGCACGGGCTTAGTTGCTCCACGGCACATGGGATCTTCCCAGACCAGGGATCAGACCCGTGTCCCCCACATTGGCAGGCGGATTCTTAACCACTGCGCCACCAGGGAATATTTTGTTTTTAATTATATTTTTCTAACATAATCAGTGAAGGGAAGGCTTATGAAGGAAGGGAGAGTGTTTACAGTGAATAAGATAAATTTAATTGCTGGAGAAGTCCCTGATGAAGATGAGGATAAATATGCGGACTGGACTGTAATAGGGTATCTAGGAGTAGATGGGGCAGAAATGTACAGGTGACCTAAGACATCTAAGAAGAACGGCTACCTTAAAATAAAAGGCAATGAGTCCCTTTTGTTCCTCTTACCATTGGGGCTGAGGTCTCAGAATGATCTGTGGGCTTTGGATTTTCTAATTTTCTAAGGCAGGCAGGTCTGGGCTGAAGGTGAGAAGCCAGGTGAAGGAATAAGGTTTCTTTCTCAAACCAAGGTTGGTGGAAATGATACAAACAGTCATAACTTAATGACATCTTCTCGTTAAGAAAAAGAAATTTTCTGACAAGAACTTCAAATAAGTAACAATGACTAATGAAGAAATCAAGAAGATTTGAACAAAATGTTCTGTGAAACTGGGGGATTAAGCCTTCGGGGATCTGGACAACTAACAAAAGACTTGCGAGCCCCTCTGTTGCCATGCCTCCTGCCAAGCTTTTGCTTCTTCCATAGTCTAACTCCCTCTGCAGATAGGCAACTGTCTGCCTCCCCAGGGGAGCCTGGCCGTAAATGGTGAGTGCAGAGATGGTTTTCACTCACTTCTCCCTTCAGTGGCTCCTGGCACTTATCTGTAGATAGAATTTTTTTTTTTTTTTTTTTTTTTTTTTTTTTTGCCCCGGACGCGCAGGTTCAGCGGCCATGGCTCACGGGCCCAGCCGCTATTTTTTTTTGCGGCACACGGGCCTCTCACTGTTGTGGTCTCTTCCGTTGCGGAGCACAGGATCCAGACGCGAAGGCTCAGCGGCCATGGCTCACGGGCCCAGCCGCTCCGCGGCATGTGGGATCCTCCCGGACCGGGGCACGAACCTGTGTCCCCTGCATCGGCAGGCGGACTCTCAACCACTGCGCCACCAGGGAAGCCCTGTAGATAGGCTTTTGACGGGTACTGGAATCGATTCATTTGTAAGAATGTTCTAGGAGCTCTGCTGCCAACTAGAGTGCAGATACAGACTGTACATCACCATGTATGAACTGCAGGCTGGGTTTGCATAAATGGCCTTATACCTTGTAGATAAACAAGGGTAAATCTACCTTCTGCAGCTCCACAGGGGGAAAACTGCCTGCATGTTGGCTCAGGAAATGTTTGAGCTGTGACGTTTGAGTCCTTGACAAGCCAGTGCATTCCTGTTTGCTTCCTGAACTGGGACAAGTATAAACAGTATCTGAGTAGCTTTTTGTTCCAGTGTTTAAATGTATTTGTCTAACGTGCTGTCACTTAGGCAGAAGGTATGGCTGTGTAGCTTCCAGGGCCTCAGAGCATCTCATAAATCATAAAGGAAGGATTTGAACAAAGAATTGACCCGCTCCCTTCTGTAAGAGTGTGGCACATCTGTCCAATCTATCATACCTAAAGGTGATGTGCATTGTCTCAAGATGCCTTTACTAGGCAGCATGTAACTCTTTGCCTAAATGTCCATCATATGCATTTTCGAATTACCTATGATGGGACAGATCTTCCTTTGGCTGGTTTGTACATTATGACTCAGGTGTTGGAAGACATTCTGTGTTTAAAGAATGAGCTTGTGAGCTCATGAGTACGTACGGCTCACTTTTGCCAAAATTTATTCGAATAAATCCATCAAATATTTGAGGTTACCTATAGTATGGAGACCCTGGAAATAAAGATAAAACAAAAGAAATTATATCCCAGTCCTTTAAAAGTCTACATTCTCACTGAGCATAAAAGATCAAACACATGACTCAAAGAATATAATGCAGTGTGTAATCTCAGTTGTCCAAATCCATTGCACTTACTTTTAAATTGGAAAAGAGAAGAAAAATACTTCAGGATGTAGATACAGCATCAACTGCTTTGACTAGTTCATAAAATGTGGTCAGATGGAGAGGACAAGGGGCCAGTCCAGCATGAGCAAAAGCTTAGAGGTGTGGGAATAAGCATAACTGATTCAACAAGTTCTAAAAATATCAGCTTGTCTGCAAGAGAAATTTCCTATAGGAAAATGTGTCACTTGGGATGAGTTACAAGTGCAGAGAAATCTTAATTAGTGGAGGATTTTGTTTAACATAGAATTGCATTTCCCACTCATGTAAAAACCCAGAGCTGGGCTTCCCTGGTGGCGCAGTGGTTGAGAGTCCGCCTGCTGATACAGGGGACACGGGTTCGTGCCCCGGTCCGGGAGGATCCCACATGCCGCAGAGCAGCTGGGCGCGTGAGCCATGGCTGCTGAGGCTGCGCGTCCGGAGCCTGTGCTCTGCAACGGGAGAGGCCACAGCAGTGAGAGGCCCGCGTACTGCAAAAAAAAAAAAGAAAAATAAAACCCCAGAGCTATGTGATCTGAGGACTCTGATGTCAAGAACCCAGGATCTTTCCATCGTGTGGCTCTGCCATATATTAGCTCCCTGTCAAAATCATTTGACTGTGCATGCTGGCTTTTCCAGTCATCTGGGCATCATTCCAGCTGGAAGAAAAGGGCACACTTTCATCCTTTAAAGTCACGTCCTTCCTTGGAGGACAATTCCTGGAAATTGCATGCACAAGTCCACTGAATTCTCACGAATTTCATTGGCCACAAGACACAAAGGAAGCTGAGAAGTGTAGTCTTCATTTCAGGCTGTCATGTGCTTAGCTTAACAAAACGAGAGAAAATAAGAATAAATATAGGGAACAGAAAGACATCAGTGCCACAGAGAGTGATGAGAAATAAGGTGGAACACTTAGAGAGTCTAGATCAGGACTCTGCAAATGTTTTCTCTGAAGGACTAGATAGTAAATATTTTAGGCTTTGTGAGCTATACAGTCTTTGGTATAACTTACTCAACTCCACCACAGACAGCAGTGAAAAAGCAGCCATTGACAGTAAGCAAACAAATGATCATGGCTGTGCTCCAATAAAACCTAATTTCCAAAAAGCAGGTGGAGAGCACAATTTGGCCCACAGACTATAATTTTTGATTCCTGGTCTAGATTATAAACTTGACTTGGAAATTTCATGTGCAGGGCAATGTGAGGACTGAGCATGCTGTGGTAGAAGGAACACTGAACTGTTGTTTGGAGACCTGAGGCCCCGTCCTGGTCTATCACAAGTTAGATTTGCAAATTTGAGGAAGTCATTTTGCCTCACAGAGTAACAGTGTCCTCATTTTCCTAATGAGGGGATTGAATAGAAAGTCTCTAATGTTATTTTCAATTCAAAAAGACTGTGGAGATGGTGGACTTAAGATGTCTAATTGGAAAACTGTTGCAGGGATCCTGGTGTGAAATGGTGAAGCTAGGGAACTAGCAGGAAAAATGGAAAGAAAATTTCAAAGACAATTTAAAAGGAAAACAAACAGAAAACAAGTGGCGATTAGATAGATAAGGTAGTTAAGGAAAGTCGTAAAATGCCTGGAAGGTTTTGAGCAGTGGGGCTGAGAGAATGTTGATCCCACATCACAGACAGAAACATAGAAGGGGATACAACTTCAGTAAAAATTCCAGGGAGAATGATTCTTCTCCGCTCAGATTTTTCCTTCTTTGTCAAGGGTCAGCAAACTTTTTCTGTGAAGGGCCAAACAGCAAGCATCTTAGGCTTTATGTGCCGCACGGTCTGTCACAAACACTCAACTTTGCCACTGTATGGTGACAGCAGCCACAGACAACATGTAAGCAAAGGGGCATGGTTGTGTTCCGATAAAATTTTATTTATGGACACTGAAATGTAAGCTTCCTGTAGTGTTCAAGGGTCACAAAATATTATCCTTCTTTTGATTTTCTTCAATCATTAAAAAAATGTACAACCTATTTTCAGCTTGCAGGCTGTACAAAAACATGTGATGGGCCCATGGGCCATCATTTGCTGACTCCTAGCCTGTGTGCAAGCAATTCTCTAGATTTCTCTTCTTTCCCAACCGTCTCTTTTTGGAAGTCTTTTTGGAGAGAAACTGGGCATGTGTAGCTCTAGCCCTTCTGTTCCCTTTGGTCTTGGAAGCTAGAGCTACCCTCCATTCTGCTCCCATCAGTTGGGGATGTAATAATACAAGACATAATGAGTGAAACTTCTCTGGTCAAGGCAAGGTACCTCTGTTTATTTCCGAGAAATTCTTTCATCCTCAGATATAAACTGCATCCTCCCATCCAGGTTTACCTGAGTGACATTCTGACCTGCCACGAATTGATCTTATTGGGTTCAGAATTTGAACAGTAAGAGAGAGCTATTTATCAGGCGACCTCAAAGACCTTGGGAGTTGGCACGCGTTCCCAGAGGCCAAAAAAACCATTTCTTCATAGATTTGGCCACAGTCAGTGGTGACTGGGCTAGTGCCTAGGACATAGGAGTTAATGGGTAAGTGACTGGATGTGTAAACACGAAAGCGTGGGAAGGTCCACCTTGATCCTAGGAATAGGATTCTGAAGTGGGGGTAGGGGCCAGAGGTAAGTTGACTGTAACAAAACTGGGGTTATCTTCCTTCAGCTCTGAAACTGCCCATCAGCTGATACATGCAGTTGTCAATGGTTTTGACTCAAGCTATTAGGACTGATATGAAAGCCTGGGACAACAGAGAACCATTAAGCCCTTCCTGTTACCGAAGCATGGGCTTGACTTTAGAGACAGAAACATAACCAATATACGTTTTTAAAATTTTAAGGAGCTGCTTGAGAAAAAAAAGAGTTAACTCCCTTTTGGTAAAAAGCATGCTGTTGCACGTCTCAGAAGCAGAGAGGGAGAAAATCCATTAAAAAGAGATTTATTTGGACTCCTAATTAATGCATCTAAATACAACAGGCAAATTGACAGCAATTACTGGAACTGTTACCCAGATTTAAAACCAGTGCTAAAGGAGTTTACATTTCAGCTTTGTAAGCAATCTGGTCTCTCCTTTTTTTCATTCACCCCTTCTTAAGGTTTTTCTGCTCTTCTAGACAAGTTGGTCTAGAAAAGACCCTGGGCCTGTATCCCATTCTGTGGCATCTGTGCATGGTATTTCCCTTACTCAGTACACATTCCATGTGGCCTGTCCAAATGCAACCCACTCTTCAACACAAAGCCCAAGTTCCACTTCCTTTAGGATATATTCCCTGACTATTCCAACCCTGATTCATTTTCCCCTTCTCTAAACTCTTACAGCTCAAAAAATGTATTCCCTTTTTTCAGGAAGATGGCTGTTGTTAACATTCAAGACCTACCCACGCTGGGCATACACTGGTCTTGACGAAACTATAGAAGAGTATTTCCTAGATCTGCACATGAATTTTGTTGCATAGTATTTATAAAGTGGTTTAATATATATTGACTAACTATAAATGGCACACTGGTAACAGTTGTTATTTGTGTCATTGGGCCTAATCAAGACAGATTGTGACTTATGTTCACTCTCCAGGGCTTTAATGTAACTCCATCCCTTTTTCTATTGAAGGAAGCCTAGCTAAATACAAGTGAAAGTGAAGTTTGGTACTATGTGGTATTCCATGTGCCTACTGCTGAGAAAAAAAACCAGCCAAAATTTGGTGGCTTAAAACAACAATATTAATTTTGCTCACAAATCTACAATTGGGCATGGATGGTGGGATGGGTCCACTTTGTGTCACTAGGGGTGACTCCGTGAGGGGCCAGAGGGTCACGTCCAAGATGGCTCATGGGTGGAACATGGATGTGAAATTGGTGCTGGCAGCTGGAGGGAAGCTCAGCCAGAGCAGGGAGACCAAGGCCTGGCTTCCTTTCCATGTAGGCCTCCCCGTGGGCTGCTTGGGCTTTCTCACAAGCGATAACTGATTTCCAAGAGCAAATATCCCAAGGAAACGAGCACAGGGCACTGCTATGACCTTGCCTCAGAAGTCACTGATGTCTATCTTCCCTTCTCTGTTGGTTGAGGCAGTCTCAGAAGCCTACTTAGGTCCAAAGGAAGGGAGCATAAATGCAGCCTCTTGACAGAGAGTAGAAAGGGTCTAGAAGAGGATGTGGTGTAGGAGGTATTGTTGCAGTCTTCTTTGGAATATACAACCCGTCACAATGGCGTTTCCTGTGAATGAATGGACTGCAATGCTCTAGTATTTTAACCGCATTTTTGTAGAGGATCCGCTGATTTATAATCCAGTGTTCTGGATTTAATTTTAAATTGGTCTTAAATTATTTTCCCCTGGTCGCAGGTGTACATGGCTTATTCCCCAAACTAGTTTAAAGGGCAAGGGCCATATCTATGGTTTTTAACCACTCACAAGCCTTGGTGGAATGCTGGAGACCTAGGTGATTCAGGAAGTACACATTGGAAGGTGAGTAGAGAAGGGTTTGTGCCATAAATTCTGTCTAAATAAAGAAATGAGGATTATGCTTTAAGCAAAACCTAAAGAAGTGGTAAAGAGACTGGCCCACAAACTCTCTTTCACCTCAGCCTCACGATGCAGTTGTCTCCTGTACTTGGGGGTGTAAAGTGTTGCAGAATTCGGGAACAATTATGATGGAGGAATGGTGGGGATCAAGCCCAATGTGATTACACGCCCTGAACCAGGTGATAAATCCACATAGCTGGGCAGAGGGAAGCAGTTATGAAAGTCAGGTGGCTTCTCGCTCTGTCCTAAGCATCACTTAAAAACTATTTTTAAGAAACGCCATGCTTTGTTTTCTCCTATCTGGGAACTCTAAATTCCGCGTTGATCTCTCTCTGTCTTCTGCGTGTGTGTGCGCATAAGCATGTGTGTGTGTGAAACCTTGGAATGATTGTATACTTTTGATGAAACTTACCTTTAAAATGGAAATAAAAAGAAATAAGGATTTAGTTTGTACAAGCATACCTCTGAGATATTGCAGGTTCATTTCCAGACCACCACAATACAGTGAATATTGCAATAAAGTTACTCACACGCATTTTTTTGGTTTCCCAGGGCATATAAAAGTTATGTTTACACTATACTACAGTCTATTAAGTGTGTAATAGCATTATGTCCAAAAAAACAATGAACGTACCTTAATTAAAAAATACTTTATTGCAAAAAAACTCTAACCATCATCTGAGTCTTCAGAGAGTCTGAAATTTTTTGCTGGTGGAGGGACTTACCCTGATGTTGGTGGCTGCTGACTTATCAGGGTGGCCACTTCTGAAGGTTGGGGCAGCCGGGGCAATTTCTTAAAACAGGACAACAGTGACGTTTGACACATCGATTGACTCTTTCATTAATGATTTCTCTGTAGCACGCAATGCTGTTTGATAATATTTTACCCGCAGGAGAACTTCTTTCAAAATTGGAGTCTATCCTTTCAAACCCTGCCACTGCTTTATCAACTAAGTTTATGTCATATTCTAAATCCTGTGTTGTCATTTCAACAATCTTCACAGCATCTTCACCAGGAGTAGATTCCATCTCAAGAAAACGTTTTCTGTGCTCATCCATAGAAAGTAACGCCTCATCCATTCAAGTTTTATCGTGAGATTGCAGCAATTCAGTCACACCTTCAGGCTCCACTTCTAATTCTAGTTCTCTTGCTGTTTCCACCACATCTGCAGTTCCTTCCCCCACTGAAGTCTGAACCCCTTCAAGTCATCCCTGAGGGTTGGAATCAACTTCTTCCAAACTCCTGTTAATGTTGATATTTTGACCTCTTCCCATTAATCATGAGTGTTCTTAATGTCATCTAGAACGGTGAATCCTTTCCAGAAGGTTTTCAATTTACTTTTCCCACATCCATCAGAGGAATCACTCTCTGTGGCAGTTATAGCCTCACAAAATACATTTCTTAAATCATGAGACTTGAAAGTCAAAATCGCTCCTTGATCCATGGGCTGACAAATGGATGTTATATTACCAGGCATAAAAACAACATGAATCTCATTGTACATTTCCACCAGAGCTCTTGGGTGACCAGGCGCATTGTTAATGAACAGTAATATTTTGAAAGAAATCTTCTTTTCTGAGCAGTACAGTGGGCTTAAAACATTCAGTAAACCATGTTGTAAGCAGATGTGCTGTCATCCAGGCTTTGTTGTTCTGTTTATAGAGCACAGACAGAGTAGAATTAGAATAATTCTTAAGGGCCCTGGGATTTTCAGAATGGAGAATGAGTACCGGTCTCAAGTTAAGTCACCAGCTGCAATAACCTCTAACAAGAGAGTCAGCCTGTCCTTTGAAGCCAAGCATTGACGTCTCCTCTCTAGCTATGAAAGTCCTAGATGGCATCTTCTTCCAATAGAAGATTGTTTCATCTACATTGAAAATCTGTTGTTTGTGTAGCCACCTTTATTAATTATCTTAGCTAGATCTTTTGGGTAACTTGCTGAAGCTTCTATATCAGCACTTGCTGCTTCACCTTGTACTTTCTTTAAACCTCATTAACCAACCTCTGCAACTTCAAAGTTTTCTTCTATAGTTTCCTAACCTCTCTCAGCCTTCAGAGAATTGAAGGGAGTTAGGATCTGGCTCTGGATTGGCTTTGGCTTAAGGAAATGTTGTGGCTTGTTTGATCTTCTATCCAGACACTGGGAGTTTGCTATCTCCATATCAGCAATAAGGCTGTTTCACTTTCTTATCATTTGTGTGTTCACTGGGGTAGCATTTTTAATTTCCTTCAAGAACTTTTCATTTGCATCCACAACTCAGCTGCCTGTTTGGCACAAGAGGCCTAGTTTTCAGTCTGTCTTGGCTTTGGACGTGCCTTCCTCACTAAGCTTCATCATTTCTAGCTTTTGACTTAAAGTGAGAGATGTGTGACTCTTCTTTTCACTTGAACACTTGGAGGCCATTGTGGGTTTTTAAAATTGGCCTCATTTCAATATTGTTGTGTCTCAGGGAATAGAGAGGCCCAAGGAGGAAAGAGATAAGAGAATGGCTGGTGGGTAGAGCAGACAGAACACAAAAAAACATTTATTGATTACATTTGCCATCTCATATGGCACGGTTCATGGTGTCCCAAAACAATTAGTAACATCAAAGATCACTGATCACACATCACCATAGCAAATATAATAATAATGAAAATCTTTGAAATATTCCAAAATTACAAAAATATGACAGAGACACTAGTGAGCAAATGCTGTTGGAAGAATGGTGCCAATAGACTTGCTCCATGCAGACTTGCCGCAAACCTTCAACTTGTGAAAAATGCAATATCTGTAAAGCACCACAAAGTGAGATGCAGTAAAATGAGATGCGTCTGTAATTGTAGGTGAGGAAAACTTTTCCCTTCTACTCTTCTAGGTTCTTTGGTTGGTCTAAAAATTAAATTGACATAAGACAAATTAATGGGAGAAGAAAGCAAATTTAATTTTGTAAATATGGGAGCTCCAAGGATATGAGGTGCTCAGACAGTTAATTGAGGTTTATACAACATCCTGAGCTAAGGAGAAGGGGATAGGGGTCTGCGGCTTCAAAAAGGAGGAAGAGAACTCACAGGAAGGGGAAGAGCAAACAACAGCTAAACAAATGTTTGCCCTCAGATGTCTTTCTCATGTAAAAAGCTATCTCTGGTTATAGCTCTCTTCCTGGTCCAGGCCCCCTGTATAAACTCTTCTAGGCAGTTAAGGAAGAGGTTAAAAACAAAAAACCCAACTCTTCACGAGTTTGTTAGGCCTTGATTGCCATCAGCTTAAAATAACCCACGTGCCAACGTGACATATTTTGGGCTCATATATTCCGCTCCTGTTTGTAATACTTCTCAATCTGAGCATGTTTTAATTCACAACTTATCATTGTGTCTGGTGAGCAGACTTCCAAGATAGTGTTCATGCCTTTGTGTAATTCCCTCTTTTGAGTATGGACTGGACCTAGTGACTTGTTTCTAAAAAGCAGAGCACATTAAAGTGATAGGATGTCACTTCCATGATTATGAGACCAAAGACTCTGCCTTCCGTGTTGGTGAGATGCTCTTTCCTTCTAGAAGGTTCTCTGTTGCATTCTCAGGTTTCTTGCTTTGAGGAAACAAGCTATTGTGTTGAGGAGGCTCATGTGGCAAGAAGCCAAGGGTGGCCTCTGGCTATCGGAAGGGCCCTCAGTTCAAAACCCACAAGGAATTAATTCCTGCCATCAACCACACGAATGAGCTCGCAGGTGGATTCTTCCCTAGTTGGGCAGCCTGGCCACCAGCTTTATTACAGCCTGTGAGAGACCCTGAAGCAGGAGATGTAGCTAAGGTTCATCTAGTTCCCTGATCTACAGAAACTGAAATAATACATTTTGTTGTTCAAAGCCACAAAATGTTGGAGTAAGTAGTTACACCACAATAGATAATTAATACACTGTGATGACTACAGCAAATCTTAATTCTAACATCTACAAGAAAATGAAATACAACCCTGCTTTGGAAAATATAATAATCACCCCAAATCAGGTAATTGGTATGCAACTAGATATTTATTTTCCTTTTCATGACCTTCGTTCCTTTCTTAAAAAAAGTTCATCAGTGACAAACTAGTAATGGATTGAAGAAACAAAATATACTGAGTTTAAAAGCACTGGTTTTCAGTGTGAGTTATTGCAAACTTTGTCAGGTGCCAAGTTTTGGTAAAAGTTTTCAGTAGCACTTTCTTTTCTTTTTGCTTTACAATGAATGATACAAATTTATTTTGACCTCAATGATAATTCTGTCAGTAAGTCTGTATCATAAACAAATGCCAGTTGAGGGGAAAGCAATAAATGTAAGAACAAGAATGTAGGTGGTATGGGGCTTAGGTCATTTGAGCAAATGATCTATCCTGTGGGCACCAATGCAGGTATATGAGTGTAGAGTCCCCATAGCAACAAGAATTTATATTTTGCAAAGATTTCATTGTAACTTTCTTTGGAAATTTTCCCACCAACCCCATGTTGGAGGAAAAGCAGTCAAATGAATTCACTCCCTTCATTCGGGAATAATGGTCCAGTGATATTAAAATGATGATTGAATAAAATGCCAATTAGTCATTATTTCTCACAAATCTTTGGTCTCACAAATCAAATGTGGGTTTGTCAATTAGGTTTACTTTGTTTCCTTTGGTGTGATGAAAGATAGCTTGTAACATAACAAGTTACATATGGAGGAGTGAAAAGCCCTGAAAAGGCAAGAATAAATTTTTTCCACCAACAGTTGGCAGTAGCTTGCAGTGGTCTTTGCCTTGTGTATATTTTAATAAGTATGGAGCCTTTATGGTTGGAAACATTCATCCTGTGCTATTTGTACCAGATTCATATTGCTTAACAGTACTACTCTATGAACTAGATGTTTCCTGGGAGATAACTGTTATGAGTGAGTTATTAAGATAACCTCATGGGAAAAATAAAAAACAATGATTGCTCTTCAATGGTGACACTTTGTTTAATGGGGCAATATTTTTCCTTACAGAACTTATTGCTTTCTGGCTAAGGGTAATGAGTGAACACAGGTAGAGTTGTAGCCTGACTTCAGTTATTTTCAGGGTGTGAGGGGTGGGAAATTCCCTCCCAACATCAACTGT
The DNA here is from genome assembly GCF_003031525.2 of Neophocaena asiaeorientalis asiaeorientalis. Taxonomy (NCBI): domain Eukaryota; kingdom Metazoa; phylum Chordata; class Mammalia; order Artiodactyla; family Phocoenidae; genus Neophocaena; species Neophocaena asiaeorientalis. The sequence goes on from NW_020173921.1 coordinate 523,480, forward strand.
AACTGACAGGGGCATAAAGCTGCTGCATGGGAATGGCTTACAATTTTTTGTTTTTGTTTTCATAGAAACAATATGCACAGGAAAATATAAATCAATACAGAGGCTGCACTAAGTTTCCAGAATTTGGTACCAAAAATATATGTGAAGAGGGATATGCTTTAGCATTACCTATGACTAAGGAGGCTTTTTTTCCTTCAACTCTCACAAGAAACATTAATATTCATCTTTATAGTTATATAATTTATGAGATTTACTAATAACTGCTCATTTTGGGAAATTTGGAGTTTATAAAACATGCACAAATATGAAAACAAAAAAGATGCACACTCCCACTGCTTAGAGGGAACTATGTGTTATGTTCTGGCGCACGTGTGTGTGTGTGTGTGTGCGTGTGCGTGTGTGTGCGCACGTGTGTTTGTCCAGCTTTGCCTCTTACTGTCTAATCTTAAGCAAATAACTGAATCTCCCTGTATTTTGGCTTCTGCATCTGTAAAATGATGATAATAATAGCATTTTCATAAGACTGTTGTGATGATTAAATAGATTTATACACACATATGCCTGGCCCATTATAAGTAAAAGCTATTATTCCTACATACACAGAATTTGATTCAAACTGATATTATATTACACATATGATTTTTAAAACGTTAGCAGTATATTAGGAAAATTACTTCTAGTTCATGAAATAGCCTTTTCTGATAAGATTTAAAATGGCTATATAGTATTTTGTCATACGAATGTACCACAATTTAACAAATTCTTTCTTGTTAGATATGTCATTTTTGTCGTTATAAATAACACCACAATCCGCCTCATTTTATCTCCATCTTTACCACAGATCTGACTCTTTCTTTAAAATAAAGATAAAGAGGGGAAATTCTTGAATCCAATGGCATTTACGATTTTAAACTCTTTTTCTAAATTCTGCCCAGTTGCTCACCAGCATATACCCCCATGGGAAATCCATGAGACTTCCTTTTCCCTGAAACCAAACAGTATGAAAAAACCCTCTTACCCTTCTTACTCCTTAAAAATCCAAACCAACACCAAAACCAAAACTGTAACAATTTTATATGGGTAAAAACAATATTTTAATTTCCATTTTTATTACTAGCAAAGCTGATTTTTATGTTTATTGATTATTTCTAGTTATTATTATTATTATTTTGGTCTGGATGGTCACCCTTGAAAGCTTTATTTAGTTTCCTTTAGACATAAATTTAGAGAGACTGATAACGAAGAAAAGACAAAGGAAGTAATTCTTCTTCTATATCTTTGATTAAGGGCACACAGAGAGTGCCACAGCAACCTGCTACTCTGTTAAAGCACAGGTAAATTAAGTTTCAGAAGTTTTCAGCTTAACTAACAACTGACAAGGGTGATTAAATCAGTTAATACCTGAACTGATCTGGTTTAAAAAACAAAATATAAGTGAGATTTACTTGACTTGTGTCCACACGAGGGCTCTCAATGCTGCTAAACTTCATTTCTGGAGGAAACTTTTCTTTTTAGAGAAGATGCTTAATAGTTAGTGAATCCCATTTGATGATTAAATACTTTGGTCTTTAGGAATGTTCCACTATTTCATGTGAAATAAAATGTAAAGCAAAATGTTACAGATGGTGTGATTAACTGCCTTGAAAATCCAAGAGAATCGACAGACAAACTATTACAACTGAGAAATGAGACCAACAAGTTTGCTGAATACAGAAATCACCACCAAAAGATAATCTTATTTCTATATACCATCAAAACCAATTAGCATGTGTGATTTTAAAAACTATTTTGATATAGCAAAAAAAACCAAAAAAACAAAAAAAACACCCCCCAAACTCTGTATGGTATCATCGAAAGATGAACTGAATGAAGCACATTAAAATTTTCAAGAGTTTATTTGAGCATACATCAATTTGAGCTAGGCGGCACCAAACCAGAAGTGGTTAGGAGTGTTCCACCACCAGGAGCGAGGGGAGAGATTTTTATAGAGAAGATATGGAAGCCAAGCCAGCAAATTGTTTGATTGGCTATAGCATAAGCAGTTTCCTTATTTGGGAAAGGCTGGTTGGCTGTTTGTGACTGATGGTTCTTAAGTTTCATTTTCTCAAATTCCAATGTGTTGACTCTTAGGTTTTGATTGCTTATGTAACTACCAAGGCATTGGGGCTACCGCATTCTAACAGCCTCCTTGTTTAATTACTTTCACTGTATCTAGGAATAAATATAACACAAATCATTCAGGTTTATTATGGAAAAATTCTTAAACCTTTACTGAAGGTAGACCTTAACAAGTGGAGAGAAATACCATGTTGTGTGTGGAAAGACTCAACAATGTAACTGTTTCTATTTTGCCTGAATTAATTAATAAATTCAATACTATTCATATAAATCCCCAAAATTCTTTTCTTGGAACTTGATAAGATTATCCTAAATTTGGATGGAAGATTGAAGGGCAAAGAATAGCCAAGATAATTTAACTGATTAATTAATGTGTTTTTAAATTGAAATACAATTGACTTACAATATCATATTAGTTTCAGGTGTGCAACAAAGTGATTCAATATTTTTGTACAATACAAAATGATCATCGCGATAAGTCTAGTTACCATCTGTCACCATACAGTAATTATAATAATAACTGTATTCCTTATGCTATACATGACATCCCTGTGACTTATTTCTTGTATAACTGGAAGTTTGTACCTCTGAATCTCCCTGACCTATTTCACTCATTCCTCACATTGCTTTCCCCTCTGGCGACCATCAGAGTGTCCTCTGTATCTATGAATCTGTTTCTGTTCTGTTCTGTTTGTTTGTTTGTTTTGTTTTTTAGGTTCCACATATAGGTGAAGTCCTACGATAATTCTTTATCTATGTGACTTATTTCACTCAGTGTAATACCTCTAGGTCCATCCATGTTGTAGCAAATGGCAAGCTTTTACTCTCTTTGTGGCTGAGTAAAAGTCCATTGTAAACATACCACATCTTCTTTATATATTCATCTATCAATATACATTTAGGTTGCTTCCATATCTTTAGCCAAGACAATTTTAAAGGAGAGGAAAGAAGAGGAAATGGAGGAGTGCTTATTTATTCTATCAGATTAAAAAACTTATAAAGTCATCATAATTAAAACGGTGGATATTGATACTAGATTAGATAAATAGGTCAAAATGAACAGAATTTTGAAATTTAGGAAGAAGCTCATGTTTGTAATAACTTGTTAAATGCTGAGATTGCACTATACATTAGTAGAGAAAGAATAACTATTCAATATGTTCTTTCTCCATATGGAGCTGAGACAAAAATCACTATCTCTATGAAAAAAGGTAAAATACTACTCTCAACTTATACTTTGCTTACCCCCAAATTGCAGGTATATTAAAGACTTAACTATAAAAAAAGTAAATTCTAAAACTTCCATGAGAAAAATAGGAGACAATCTTTATGACATAAGGATAATGAAGTTTTTAAAATAAAACACAATATGCACAAATCATAAATGAAAATATTGATCAATTTCTCTATGTCAAAAGACATCACTGAATGTGAAGATAAGTTACAGCTTTGGTGAAAATATTTGTAAACCATAGATCTGATAAAAGATTAGTATCCCAAATACATAAAGGACATCTACCTTCCCGCAAGAAAAGAAGCACATCTCTCTCCTTCCTTCCTTCCTTCCTCTCTCCTTCCCTCTCTCTCTCTTTCTTCCTTCCTTCCTTCCTTCCTTCCTTCCTTCCTTCCTTTCTTTCTTCCTTCCTTCCTTTCTTCCTTCCTTCCTTCCTTTCTTCCTTTCTTCTTTCTTTCTTTCTTTCTTTCTTTCTTTCTTTCTTTCTTTCTTTCTTTCTTTCTTTCTTTCTTTCTTTCTTTCTTTCTTTCTTTTCTTTCTTTCTTTCTTTCTTTCTTCCTACCTATTTATCTGTCTGTCTACCTACATACCCATGATCCAGAGAAGAATATTGAAGGGCCAATAACTGAGGGTTGAAAATATGTTCATCCTCACTCATTGTGCAGTCAGGATCCACTCAGCAGACATTAATCACACCAATCATTTGAACAGGGAGGTTTTAATACAAACAACTAGCTCTCAAAAAGTGGTTAACTGATAATAGAAGCTAAAAATGACTCTAAAGGTACAGAAGTTACAAATGAGGAAAGCAGATACCACCTCTAAGCTGAGGGAGAATGAACAAGAAAGGAATTACGAGCTTAGATGACTCTGTCTCTCTTCTCTCTAAAGCTGCCAATGGGAAGAAACTTGCTGGAGGACATGGGCTAGCCAGGTGGCTGAGAAGCTTGCCTAAGGGCATGGGTAGGCTGGAGTCAGACCATGCAGGCCACTGAAGTGGGTACACACCACCAGGCCTCTTGTGTACCAATTTGCTGGCTGCTGTGCTAGACTAGAAAAGCACACTGGATTGAGGGAGGGACACCCCTTCCTCTTGCTGTGGCTTTAAACTCCCTTCAGTGACCTCTACTGATGGAGCAATAAAAGGATGAAAGTTTAGAGGGTACAGCTCCAGTATCACAGAGCAGGACAAAAAGGATGGGTTTAAAGCTGAGAGTCAGTAAGTTGAAAACTGGTGCACTGGTAATCAATAAAGTGCATGTAAAACAAGAGGTTACCACTGACAAAACTTAAACAGGTGGGATAATACCAAGTATTGAAATGACAGCAATCATACCTTGCTGCTGAGGATGTAATCAACAAAGATGTTTTCAATTTATTTTTTATTGAAGGAAAGATTCCTTAAATTCTGTAGTACTTTACAATTTTCAAGTTTCACAGATGATTTCATATAATCACATAGTAACCCTTTAAAAATAATCTCATACCCTTATATTGACCCTCCCCTCTTTCCTCTCTCCACTGGTAACCACTAGTTTGTTCTTTATATCCGTGAGCCTGCTTCTTTTTTGTTTTATTCACTAGTTTGTTGTATTTTTTAGATTCCACATATAAATATTATATAGTATTTGTCTTTCTCTGTCTGCATAATACCCTCCAAGTCCATCCATGTTGCTGCAAATGGCAAGTTGATGAACACCTAGGTTGCTTCCATACCTTGTCAATTGTAAATAATGCTGCTACAAACACTGGGATGCATGTATCTTTTTGAATTAGTGTTCTTGTTCTTTTTCAGGTAAATATCCAGGAGTGGGATTACTGGGTCATATGGCAGTTCTTCTTTTAGTTTTTTGAGAAACCTCCATATTGTTTTCTACAGTGGCTGAACCAATTTACTTCCCACCAACAGTGTAGGAGGGTTCCCTTTTCTCCACATTCTCATCAATATTTTTTATTTGTGTTCTTTTTGATGATAACCGTTCTGACAGAGGTGAGATGCTACCTCATTGTGGTTTTGATATGCATTCCCCTGATGATTAGTGATGTTGAGATTTTTTTTTTTTTTGTGGTACGCGGGCCTCTCACCATTGTGATAGTGTGTGGAAACTTTTCCTCCTTCACAGCTCCCTCCCACTGGTGCAGGTGCCGTCCTTATTCTTTTGTCTCTGTTTTTTCTTTTGCCCTACCCAGTTACGTGGGGAGTTTCTTGCCTTTTGGGAGGTCTGAGGTCTTCTGCCAGCCTTCAGTAGGAGTTCTGTAGGAGTTGTTCCACGTGTGGATGTATTTCTGGTGTATCCGTGGGGAGGAAGGCGATCTCCGCGTCTTACTCTTCCGCCATCTTCAAGGTCCCCCCTCCTGCCTAATTTTAAATCAGGTTGTTTGTTTGATATTTTGTTGTTGAGTTGTATGAACTGTTTATATATGTTGAATATTAGCCCCTTATCAGTCATATCATTTGCAAATATGTTCTCCCATTCAGTAGGTTGTCTTTTCATATTGTCAATGGTTTCCTTTGTTGTGCAAACGCTTTTAGGTTTCATTAAGTCTCATTTGTTTATTTTTGCTTTTGTTTCCTTTGCTTTATTTTATTTATTTATTTTTGCGGTATGTGGGCCTCCCCCGTTGCGGAGCACAGGCTCTGGATGCGCAGGCTCAGCGGCCATGGCTCACGGGCCTAGCCACTCTGCAGCATGTGGGATCTTCCCAGACTGGGGCACGAACCCATGTCCCCTGCATCGGCAGGTGGACTCTCAACCACTGCCACCAGGGAAGCCCTGTTTCCTTTGTTTTAGAAGATGGCTGCAAAAGAAAATATTGCTGAAGTTTATGTCAAAGAGTGTTCTGCTTATGTTTTCCTCTAGGAGTTTTATGATTTCTGGTCTTATATTTAAGTCTTTAAACCATATTGAGTTTATCTTTTTATATGGTGTTAGAGAATGCTCTAATTTCATTCTTTTATATACAACTGTCCAGTTTTCCCAGCAGCACTTATTAAAAAGATTATCTTTTCTCCATTGTATACTCTTGCCTCCTTTTTCATAGATTAATTGACCATAAGTGTCTGGGTTTATCTTTGGGTTTTCTATCTTGTTCTATTGATCTATGTGTCTGTTTTTGTGCCAGTACATACTGTTTTGATTACTGTAGCTTTGTCATATAGTCTGAAGTCAGAGAGCATGATTCCTCCAGCTCTGTTCTTCTTTCTCAAGATTGTTTCGGTAATTCAAGGTCTTGTGTGTTTCCATACACATTTAAAATGTTTTTGTTCTAGTTCTATGAAAAATGACATTGGTAATTTAATAGGGATTTCATTGAAACTGTAGATTGCCTTGGGTAGTATGGTCATTTTAACAATATTGGTTCTTACAATCCAAAACCACAGTATATCTTTCCATCTGTTTGTGTCATTTTCAATTTCCTTTTTTTTTTGGCTGTGCCACGAGGCTTGTAAGATCTTAGTTCCCCAACCAGGGATCAAACCTGGGCCCCTGGCAGTGGAAACACGGAGTCCTAACCACTGGATCACCAGGGAATTCTCTTCAATTTCTTTCATCAGCATCTCATAGTTTTCTGAGTATAGGTCTTTTACCTCCTTAGGTAGGTTTATTGCTAAGTATTTTATTCTCTTTGATGTGATGGTAAATGGGATTGTTTCCTTCAATGAAGCCAGTTTAAATAGCAATTGTCAATCTTGAGCAAAGTTGAAGATGTACAGACCTCATCACCTGCAATGCTACTTCCAGGAACACACAACACAGGAGACCTCCCATATGTGTACAAGGAGATGTGTATGACAGTATATATTTCAGATATATGTTTAATGACCAAAAATTGAGCAGAATACAAATGTCTGTCCATAGGAGTATTACACAATAAATTGTGGCATTTTCAGTGGTATTTTAACTCTTCAGCAATTTGAAAATATGAAATATATCTATAGATATCCACATTGATAATTTTCAAAAACAATGTGAGTTTAAAAAAGGAAGTTTCAGAAGACCTCTTTAACATGACATCATGTATATCCATTTTAAAAACGCAAACTAATACTTGATATCAGGGACTAGTAAAATTTTCTGTAAAGGGCCAAATAGTAAATATTTTAGGCTTCGTGAGCCACATATAGTCTCTGCTGCATATACACATATTTTCTTTTCAACATTTTAAAGATATAAAAACTATTCTAACTCATGGCCATACAGAACAGGCCATGACTGGATTTGATACACAGACTATAGTTTGCATACCTCTGCTCTATATTGTCTACAGAAATGTATGCATGCGAAAGCATGGATAGGAAGGCTACATAACAACTTCACAATGGTGGCTACTTCTCAGAAGGGAGTAATAAAATCAGATTTGTAGATTATGGTAGAGTGTTAATATTTTCTAGCCTTGGGAAATGAGTACTTGATATAGCTCCCTTATTGTACCCTGTATTTTCTGCATATTTAATATATATTTTACAATTAAACATAACTTGTAGAAAGTATAATGAAAACCATTGGCATACATAACCAGCAGATTGGGACTGGTATATTGCAGGTATAATCTAGTTGAAATAGGCAACTGAGAATTATTTTTCTAGTAATTTTTGTATTATTTATATAAATATTCAGAATTAAAGCTGAAAGTATGTCTCATTGTTAATACCAGTTTGTAGTTGTTTTCTATAATATTTAGGAAGAGATAAGGGAAAAACTACTTAAGTAGTCTTGTTAAAAACAAACATGAAGAAGATAAAATGAGGTGTAGAGATAAAAGAGAAAATTGTTTGAGGCAGATATTGCCCTTGTGATGAAAAAAGATGAATAAGGCATAATATCAGAGAAACCAACCTTTTAAAATTATGGGTTTAAATTTGAGGCATTATCTTCGTAAACAATACCCATATCATGCATTGGGGGATAAGAAATTTGTTCCTGTTCTTAAATCCTTATGGGGAATCAGTAATATTTGAATTACAGAGTGAAAATCATGACAGATTTTATTTAACAGTGGTGGCTGTTTGCATTTAAAAATATTTTGGAATGCAGTTGTTTCTGCTATTGGTTTGGTAATGATAAAATTCATGTCATAGAGAGCAGTGCTTTACAGAAATGCCAAGGAGACAGTCATAGCCCCTTTTCAAGTGGTTGGAGCTTTTAGGTTTCTATTACATCTTTGTTGAAGGTCATGGAGCACCCTTAACTTATGTGCAGTGTGATGTAGTCTAACATTAGAAAGGAGTGGTCTTGTTTTAATTTTAACTTACCTAACATCTTATTGTATTATCTGCCAGGGAAGTAATTTTAAAAGTAATTTAAAAAATATGACCAAACCAAAAATAGAGATCATTATACAAACGCTAGCACATGTTCAAGGAGGTCAAATGCTCTTTAGAAGAATTAATTAAAATTTGTAGTTCTCTGGAGAAGTAAATAAATATAATTTTTCCTATGGAGCAGTAATCTTGACAGAGTAGAAGATTGCTTAGCATGAACCTTAGTTCAAAGTCAAATGGTGAGTCATTACCCAGGATGTAGTTTAACCACCATTGTCCTATCCCTCTAGCTTTGACTTCCCTGAGTGTAGTTTGATGTTGATGGTTACTGTGAAGTACCTCACAGGCATTCTCAGTTTATGACATGATACACGAGAAACATCTTTAGCTTTGAGGGGGAAACTTGCTCTAGAAATTTGACATTCATTTTAGGTGATGAAACAGGTAATTACGTCTACCAATATAAACAAATTGTTCATTAAGAGCACGTGTACAGTTATGTTCACAGTAAAGTGAGAACCATTCCTCATGAGGGAATTTAACAATTTACATAAACACTTGAAAGATATGATCTTCTAGAGCATTTAAAAATTCATATCATTATATTTCAGAATGAAAGGATAATTGTTTTCACGTTCTATGATATATGGTCAATAATCACTCAGCAGTGTTGCTACTTAGCCAGATATGTAATTGATACATTGCAAAATTCCAGAGTTGGTAATACAGAACAAGGGAAATATTAACAACACATTTTTGGTTGGTGATGGGATATTCCACAAGGCTCTGACAAATGGTGATCTCGCATTAATGGTCATGAACCAGATGAATTGTTTATTAATGTATTAAATATTAAATCAGTAGATTCTGTTTAGAGGCTTCATTCAGGAATTTGCTTTCTTAAAAAGGCATTACTATTGCTCTAACCAATTTAAAAACTAACCATAAAATCCAAAGAGTAAGTATAGGAAAAGCATTCACATTAGAGCATACTTTAGCAAATTTCCCTATGTAATTGATTTCATGGAATATTGCTGGGCTGGCATGTTCCCCCAGCACTCCTGGGAATACTGGAAAGACAGGACAGCAACACTTAGTGCAGGGTTATAATAATAAGTTTAATTAAGATAAACCAACATTAATTCAATGGTTTGACTAGGAGGTTGGCAACACCTTTTCCTCTGTGCTGCCAATGTCGTAATCTCATGAGTGTGCCTGCTTGTTTAGAAGAGCTGAAAGTGGGGAGTTTTCCTTTCAGACCTCTTTGAGGAAAGTGCACTTTCCTCTTGTTCAGGACATTTTCATGGTTACTCAAGGCAATTCTAAACTTCTTGGGACCAGTAAAATCCCATAGTCACCCTCTCAACCTCATACCTACGAAGCTTATCTAAAATCTAGACTCGTGACAATGTGACAATGAACGTTTCATGATTTTGTTACAGGTTGGGGAACTTCTCATTTTTTACAATGGAAATGTAGTTGATTTATAATATTGTGTTAGTTTCAGGTATACAGAATTGTGATTCAGTTATATATATATGTATATATATATAATTTTTTTCAGATGCTTTTCCATTATAGGTTATTACGGGGTATTGAATATAGTTCCCTGTGCTATACAGCAGGTCCTGGTTGTTTATCTATTTTATATATATTAATAGGTATATGTTAGTCCCAAACTCCTAATTTATCCCCTCCTTTCCCTTTCTCCTTGATAACCATGTTTGTTTTCTATAACTGTGAGTCTGTTTCTGTTTTATAAATAGATTCATTTGTATTATTTTTTAGATTCCTCATATAAGTGATATCATATAATATTTGTCATTCTCTGTCTGACTTACTTCACTTAGTATGATAATCTCTAAGTCCATTCATGTTGCTGCAAATGACATTACTTCATTCTTTTTTATGGCTGACTAGTATTCCGTTGTGTTGTGTGTGTGTGTATATATATATAATATAGATATACTACATATATATGTATATATATATATATGTACCACATCTTATTTATCCATTCATCCATTGATAGACACCTAGGTTGCTTCCATGTCTTGGCTATTTTAAATAGTGCTGCTAGAACATTGGGGTTCATATATCTTTTTGAATTAGAGTTTTCATCTTTTCTGGATATATGCCCAGGAGTGGGATTGCTGGATCATATGGTAGCTCTATTTTTAGTTTTATAAGGAACCTTCATACTGTTCTCCATAGTAGCTGCACAAATTTACATTTCCACCAACAGTGCAGGAGGGGAACTTCTCTTTTATGACCTGAAGGCCTAGAGGCCTTCAAATGTCAGATTCATCACCTGGATATGGGAGCAAGGAGAGAAGAAGAAGTGTCAGTCAACCCTAGCATTTTACTAATTTGCTGATTACTGGTGCACATGAACATGTTCAAACTGTAGTCTATGGATGATTAGAATACAGATTTGTAAAGACACATGGAATTAAGTCCAGACTCACTCTCTTTTCAGGAATGCCCTCTGTGTGATCCTTCATAGATGAATCTTGCATTAGTCAGTGTTTCTGTAGTGATAATCCCAAAACATTTGTTTCATATTCATTTTGATGCTGGTGGCTCTAGCTCTGCACATGTCTTGTCATTGTAGGACTGAGGCTGAAAAAGTTCCAAAATTCAGGACATGCTGGCTTTGTGGCCAAGGGGAAAAAGCAAGAGAGACACAAGAAACTCATAATGCCTCTTCAAGCTTAGGTCCTACATAAAGCCTTGCTACTCAAAGTTTGGTCTGACGACCAGCAGCTGTGACATCACTTGGGAATCTTGTTAGAAATACAGTATCTCGGACCCCCTCTAGACTTACTGAATATGAACCTTCATTTTGACAGGATCTTCACCTATTTTTAGACACATTAAAGTGTGAGAAATACTGCGGTACATCACACCCCCTCACAATCATTGACAAAACCTCAACGTGGATCAGGGAAGTGCACACCCACAGGAAGATACTGCAGGTCACATGGCAGTGGACAGGGATAAATAATTTTTCAGGAAGCAAAAACTTGAAAAAAGAAGACAGTCTACAGTCCTTAAAGCAGCCATGTAAAACCAGTGAGACTTACTATTTCTTGAGGCAGCCCATTTCAACAGCTGCATGTGTCTACTCATCTGGTTTTCATCCGTTGATTCTACTCTTGTCCTCTGCAATGAAGAATGCACCTACTCCCTATTCTGTATAACTTTAATTCAATGAGTTAAATGCACTGTCTGTGTCTTTCCCTCTCCTGAGTATCATCCAGTAGAAACAGACCTCCGAGCCTCAGCATTTTCCTTGGGTTGTCCAGCCCACTATCCTGGGATCCCTGTTTGGTAGCCAAGCTATTCAGGTCAGGAAACTAGAATTGAATCTGATCCTTTATTATCTGCCCAGCACGTAGAAGAGTGAGGCTATTTAATCCTTTTTTATCAGGACATAGTATTTCTATAATATGAGTTTGCATTAGGTTTATAGTGGTTGTGTCATTCTTGTGGACTCCTACTGTGTTTATGCCATGATCTTAGAGGTTTTCATATCTCTTTCCTTTTCCATTCTGCATCCAAGCAATTGATTATTTGTATTTAATATCAGGACATTACCTTAATTCTGATAAATTAATCTTGGGACGTTGATTCATTCTTTTAGAAACTGAAGATTTAAAAATTCCTGATTCCATCATACTGTAAATTAAATAGCCTACCCAGTTTCAATTTATCTATGGATTTATTAAGATAGCATGCATGTGGGGCTGAAGCACATCCTGGTTTGGGGATCCTGAACCTTAATATAATTCTAGGAATTCTTTTTAAAGAAAAAGAATGCTAAAATACATTAGTTTTCCAAATTTCACAAAATCACTGCTAGGGCTCCTCCAAAGGCTTTGAGAGTGACCTATGGGAGTGAGCACCTCTGAAAGTTAAGCATCATTAATTTCACAGTAATTCTGCCACTGAACTTGGGATATGATGTATGAAAAATTGAACAGTTGAAGTGTCACACAATGTCAATATGCTTATTAAAAAAGGTATTGATAGCTCTAGAATGGTAATACAGAAAGAAGAAAAAGAATATGGGTAGAGAGGATTGAAAAATAGCTATCTATAAGCTGAAATCAGGAGCTTGAATGAAATGAGCAGTTAAAGCTGGATTAATACCCTGTCTTTCCTTCCTTCTGTATCTTACAGATTATTAATAAAAATCATAAACCAGACAGGGCCATTAGAAAATTCAATAAAGTGCTAATTAAGAAAACCAATAAAAATGTATTTGTGTGAATGTGTGTATATATATATACATATTATATATATATTATATATATATATTCCCTCTTCTATTTTATCCATTTAGAGTTCTCTAATTGAGGCCAATAAATTTCCTGTGGATCATGTATTAACTGTACTTTATGTGATACAATCCATCCCTTGACAAAAGTCCATCATTCTGATGTCATATATTTTTATCAAAGACACACATACAGTTGACCCTTGAACAACAGGGGTTTGAAATGTGCAAGGTCCACATAACCATGGAATTTTTTTCAATAATGACATGCCACAGTACTACATAATCTGCAGTTGGTTGAATCCAAGGATGTGAAACCACGGAAACAGAGGGCTGACTCTAAAGTTGTATGCGAAGGGTTGGCACCCCTAACCCCTGCATTGTTTGAGGGTCAACTGTATTCTATTTTTACTTCATTATAATATAATTTTTTTTTTTTACTGTATTAGTCAGGGCTCTCCCCAGAGGAATAGAGTGAATAGGATTTAAATATATAGAGGGTTTTTTTTAAAAGGAATTGACTCACAGGATTATGGAGCCTGGCAAGTCCAAAATCTGCAAAGTAGTCTGGCAGGTTAGAGACCCAAGGAAGAGCCATTGCTGCAGTCCAAGTTCAAAGGCTGTACGCTTGCAGAATTCTTTGCTCAGAGGAGGTCAGTTTTTGTTGTATTCAGGCCTTCAACTGATTGGATAAACTCCACCTACATTATGGAGGGCAATCTCTTTTAGTCAAAGTCCATCCACCAATTTAAATGTTAATCTTACCTAAAATACATCCTCACAGAAATATCCAGTATAATATTTGGCCAAATATTTGGGCACAATGGCCCAGGCAAATTGACACATAAAATTAACCATCTCATTTACTATCATCACCATCAACTGGAAGAAGACTTGAAAAATCTTATTTGTGCCCCCAATTGTTGTTTGCCACTCATGTCTTTGAAGTCTTGAGAACTATGTTCCATGTCCCTTCCAAGATTTTCCCATTTCCTCATTATGGAAATGAACCCAAGCTGTCCCAGAGAGTTTGACAAGGCTCATGAAGCCCATATCATGAACCATTTCTATTGATTCATGAAGGTACAATTTTATTGCCTGAAGGAACCAAAAATTCTTTGTTGATACAGAAATCTGAAAAGAGATGAGGCTGATGAATCAAGAGATGAGCTTTATGAGTTTTGTCAAACTCCAGGACAGTTTGGGTTCATTCTTTTAATAGGGGGAAGAGGCATCTGGGAGAATCTTTTCTAGGACCTCAGACCACCCTACATAGAAAACCATGTAAGGAATGAGAGAGACCCTGAGAGCTGAGGCTACTGTGGTATAACATAGCAATCCTTTGTCCCTATTGTTTTGAGAGGTTGAAGCATCAGTGTGTGAGGTTACCAAGGTGGGTGGGAAGACCTACAAGAATAGACTTCAAAAGAACACTTGCAAAGTCTGAAAGGCATAAAATTCCATAAAATACAGAGAATGAGACACAAATTATTTTTAGACTACATAGTGGGTAGGAAAAGGAACAATAGAAAGATTTTAACTCATGTTTTGTTCTCCACCTTGAGTTTTATGGAACCTCCTGACCATTTGATTTTTAAAAATCTATGTGTATCCTCCAATAAAGTTTGCATAACATCTGAATACCTTCATTATAATTTCCACATGCCCTTTTTAAAAAAAAATAGATTTATTTTTTGAGTAGTTTTCAGTTCACAGCAAAATTGAGCATAAAGTACCTTTGCCCCCTGTCCCCACACATGCACAGCCTCCCCCATCAGAAGTTCCCTGATTTCATATTTTTTTAAATATAAAAATGTGCCACACTCCAAGGACAGTAAGACAGCCACCCTCTTAAGCAGCGAGATTCCTCTTGGAAGGTCCCTGGGTGCTCCCTTGCTGCCAGGTAAGTTTTCCACTGAACTTTGAGTCTCCAATTAGCCAATGAATCTTCCCAATTCTGTGAAGGAGACTGTCATCCATGGGTGTTGTTGAGCATCAGGGGGACAGTTTTCACTGCAAGTAGCCTCTTATATTGCCAGTATTCACATCCATAACAGTCTAGGAGGTGCCAAGACATTGGTCCATACACAGCCATTTGAGGTAAACAGGAATCACTTTGCTTCCTCCAAGATGATGTCCCAGGAAGATGGCACACTTCATAGTTACCCCTCAAGAGAGCTTCTAACTACCTTGATTTTGCTCTTCCTTCCAGGAGTGGCAATGAGACACTTCAGCTAGTGTCTAGGTGTTTCATTAAACATTGTTTGCTAATAATTTTTCAGAAGGGGGATATTTACCCTCCATTGGTCAAAACTCATACTTGTTTTTAACTTGTGATTGTTTTTCTTCAGAACCCCATTCTTTTTACTCTCTAACTTCTTTACACTGCCTGTGATTCCCTCCACTCCCACAAAATCATTTTCTTCCTGGTTTCCTTCTCTCAACTGACAGGTCCTCATGGTTCTGTGGTACACATGATAATCGATGATGTAATTATTATTACTAATTATTGGACTGGATTATAGTAAGTGTACATAGATGTACATACAATTTACTAGGTGTTTACTCTGTGCGAGTAATGTGTTATCTCATTATCTCATTTAAATCCTTACATCAGCCCTGCGGAGTGGGTACTATTATCTCCCTTGACAGATGAAGCAACCAAGGCACAAAGAAGCTTTGTAAAAATTTAGTGATTTTAACAACAATAAAAGACACAACACACAACATAAGAAAAGAAATCTTTTCATGATGACTGGACAGCATCATTTAGTCTCCTCACTGTAATAGCTTATTTTTGACATGACTGCACAGGTACATGTCATGAGAGGAACACCCGTGTCTTCAGCTGACATGTACCTGCTTCAAGGCCACCCATACTGCTCTATGAAGGGATTTCTGGTTACTGAACCGGCCCGGATTTCAGACCTTGAAGGCAAAAATTTCTGTACAACAATGAATTACATATCGAAGAGAGCTGCTCTGTTTAACAGTCCCAAATCACTTTCTTTCAAATGCAGGGGACAGTCTCCATTCAAATAGAAGCTTCAGAGAGTTCACATTGCATTAGAAGGGGTGGAAAATACAGTTGGATGGAAATGCTCACATGGTGCCCTTCTCTCTGTCACTGCTTGATTTAGTCACTGAAGCTGCCTGCTGGGAAGGACTGGTCTCTGTCGTAGTGCTTAGGTGGGTAGGCTCTTGAGTTAGTCTGGCTCACCCTGTACATCATCACTGCCCATGAAACATGAGCAGATTGCTGAAGCTGGGTCTCAGTGTCATCCTCTGTCAAGTGGGATTCATGACTGACCGACCTGGTAAAATTGTCGTATGGACTAAATAAAATATGTAAAGTATTTAGTGCAGTACCTGGCACACAGGAAACACTCAGTCTATATTAGAATCTATCATCAACAGTATTATTAATAATTATTACATTAGTGAGCAACAATAGTATTAATAATAATAAGTCTATGTCTACACTCCTTTATATGCAACCCAGTAGTTAAGAGTCTGGGCTCTAGAGCTGGGTCCACATTTGCTAGTTGTGTTCAGAGGAAAGCTCCTCCACCACCTGACCCTCAGCTTCCTCACCTGTATAATGGAGATAATAAGAGCACATACTTGATAAGGGAGTGAGAAATTATTTGAATCAATAATATACATAAAGTGCTTGCTTAAAAACTGAATTGCTATTGTCATTCTCGTCATGAAGATTTCCTCTTGGATTTACCTACCTGTGATGGTTTCCTCAGGTAAATATAGAAAATAGGGACTTCCCTGGTGGCCCACTGGTTAGGACTTTGCCTACCAATGCAGGGGGTGTGGCTTCGATCCCTGGTCGGAGAGCTAAGATCCCACATGCCTCGCGGCCACAAAACCAAAACATAAAACAGAAGCAATATTGTAACAAATTCAATAAAGACTTTAAAAATGGTCCACATCAAAAAATCTTTAAAAAATATATAGAAAATATATTAAATATATATATACATATATATACACATATACACACACATACATAAATATATATCTCATTCATTTCATCAAATATCATATGCTGAGTTGCATGGCTTATCTTGTTTTGGATTATCCTTCCCCCATCAAGGATGTAAGTCCTTACCCAAAAGGTTCATGTTAACATTGCCATGCACACAAACTGACCCACACATACCTCCTTTGAATCCATATTTGCACCTGATTGACTGCAGGGTGCATATACCCTATGAATGCTCAGGGAGAGCAAGTTATTCTGAGGGATTTGCAAATCATTCATTATTTTAACACACATATTGAGAATCCACCGAGCGCTAGCACTGTTGCAGGTTCTGAGGCTACCACAGCACGTGAAGGGGATCCCTTTCAAAGAAGGGGGTTTTGTGTATCTCACTCTGTGGCAGTTTGGGGTTGAGAGCATGCTAGTCAAATATGAACGTGGAAAGAGGCGGCTGGAAAATGTTTGGTGACAAGATGCTGAGACGGATCGTATGGGAAGTGGAGATGTTGATGATGTTGCAGGGATGCCTGAGGGTCGTCCTCCTGAGTCATAACTGCTCCCCGGGCTCCCTTTGCAGCGCAGTTTCTGCTTCCCTGTCTTATTGCTACAGCTCCGCCCCAACCCCTGCCTGGGTCCCTGTCCATCTCTCATGACATGGCACTTGCTGGACTTCTCACTGACTCAGATGTTTGCTAAATTGTGTCTCTCCTCTGATATTTGTCTGATATTTTCATGTGGGACAGAGAGAGAGGACACCATTCTTAAGGCTGGTAATTACTGATTAATCTATAAAAGAAAGGAGAGGCTAAGATAATCAAATCCACTTTCTATGCTGTTTTTGTTTATATAATAGCCATCTGACTAGTTTATAAGGATTAATCTGTGTATAAAGTGCCCAGTAAAGCGCCCAGGACTACATGTAGATCATTTGTATTCTCTTGTTTTGTAGGGAATGGGGGTGGAGAGGAGAAACTGCAAGGTAATGAGAGCTTCATCTGAGAGCAGATATGTACTTAAGCTTCTGACAAGTCAAGGATTAAAGAGGACTTTTCTTCTTGTTGCAGTTATAAGAAACCCAGGATCAGCGAAAAGCCTATGCAGAGATGCTCTGTTTTACTCACAAGATTTTTGGGTAAACTATGGTCTATCCTCCGATCTCATCATATTCGTTGCCTCATCCAGCAGCGTCTGTTTCCCAAATTATTTTTCATTCATTTCTTTATACCCTAGAGCACTGGAATACAATGTTGAAAGATACACTTAATACTTAATGAGGTAGTTAATAGTGCTGAATGACATCTCTGTTGGTCACTTAGATATGTTTAATGGCAGAGACAATAATACTGGGTCAGTATTTTTTCTCAATTCTGACCTAGTCAGGCCCTGTACTTCCTTCTGACCCATCAAAAAAGGCATAAATCTCAAAAAGGCTTCTCTTTTTTTTCCTAATCAATCTCCACTCCTTCTGAACCTGAATAATATCCTAAAAGGAAAAATCCAATGTTTTTATGTATGTGTATCTTTCTTGCCTCAATGTAAGCCCTCCTAATTGAACATGGTACCATTTCCAAATATACAACATGTCTTCATAAAGTTAACTCTGCCTTATCTATAATCTTGAAATTGTTCCATGGAACTCTCAGAAATCTCACAGGAAGTAATCAAGCCAAACAGCTTAATTTAACAACAAAAATAAAATAAAAATGCAGTTGAGTGACTGTATATTAAACATATACTACAGCCAAGTCTAGCCTGCTGTCAATTATCAGATATTTTCAGCATGGCCAAGTCTACCAGCTCTGAAAGTTTTGTAAAACAAAACAAATACAATAAACTTAGGGTCTTGGGCTTGGGGTTGGATGGAGTGGGTGCAATCCTGGGAAGTACAGGATTCTTCCCTTGTCCTATCGTTGGCTTTGAGGGGTCAAGGCTGGAGATGTTCCATCAGAACTGTAAAAACACAGTTGGTTCTCCGATTAAGATTTTGAGGGATCAACTTATTCAGCAAAATGATTTAATTGGGGCCTTGGCTGAGCGAATTGGTTGATAATAAAAATATCTGTCTAAAAACAGATTTTTTAAAAAACCTTCACTTGTGACTAATATTTGTATATTTTTATGTTACTTTTAGGGCCATGGCTGAGAACTTTTTTTTTAATATTAGAGGACATAAGTTTTAAAAGCAAAAATTTAAATGGAACTTCAAGCTATCAGCAAAGCACTGTTCTACCTGAAGTTTGGTCTCTACCGCTTCACCCTAGGGATCTGTAGACATGGTTTGAAAGCCACTGTACTAGGATTTAAATTTCTAACAGCCTACGTAGACCAGTGGTCAAGAGGACAGGTTCTGAAGACAGATGAATTTAGGCTCTAATTTTAGCCCTGAAATTTATTAGCCTTGTGAACTTGGGAAAGTCATTTGACTTTCCATGCTTCATTTTCCTTAGTTCTCAAATGAAGATGATAATATTATCAAGGTCATAAGGTTATAAGAATTAAATGAGACATTTTAGGGGTTCTTAACCCTTTAGGTGCCATGGAACCCTTTGGTGTAATTGAAGATAACATTTTTCAATTCATAAAATAAAATACATAGAATTAAATGAAAACAAATCATTCTGAAATACAGTTATCAAAATATTAAAAATTGTGTGCCACACTAGTATACATGGTTCTTTACACATGAAATAATAAGATCTGAGGACAAGTCAAGTAACTCATAATTTCAATGTAGTAATAAGCATAAACAAGTATTTCAAGGTATCTCTCGTAAGTGTAATGTGTGATGAAAATATTTGTGATTTCTATTGAAAGAAATGCTAAATTTCTGTTGAAAGAAGTGCTAATTTATGTTAAAAGATAGGGAAAATTAAGGTGTATTTTTTCCCGTTCAAATTTATAGATCCCTGGATTTTACTGGATTTTTACTCAAGAACCCTTGTATTAGAAGGTTTTAGCACAGTATCTTATAGATTGGGGGTTTAAGGTATATTTGCTGTTGTTACAATTAGTACCACCATCATCACTGTCACCATTGTCATCATTTCAGAAGGCAGGAATATGTATTTGGAACTATTAATTTAGCAATAATGTTTGAAACTTCTTAGGAGTTACTAAAAATAGACTAAAAGTTGAATATTCACTAACAATATGGAATGAAATATGACAGCATCAATTTGGATATTTTCTTAAAACCAAAACTCAGAGGCTTAGAAATGTCAACAATTAGGTGCCTTGCTATCTCTAAAGTTTTTTTCATTTATATGTGTTGGAAAAATTTTCTTTCTGTTCCATTATAATGCTATGTTTTTCCCATCTCATCACTCATTTCCATATGTTGTCACATTGAATAGATAAATAATTTGGCTTTAAAAACCATTGAAATTCATATAAATCTCTTCAGAAGTTTCTTTTTTGGGGGGGGATGTATTTGAAGCATGTATTTATTCAACACTACAATTTTTTCGTGGTTTATGTGCATTAAATCATCAGAACACTGAGGTACAGACTCCTACCTCACCTCATCAGTAGGTGCACTCTCCCCTCTGAGGTTTACAGTTTGCCATACTCCTCTAGGCACTTATCCCTATCTTGAAAGCTCACAGCCTGAGAATGTACTGTTTTCCCAGAACCATTTTTACTCCACAGGAAGCCTTCTCTTTGTTCACTAAACTTTGAGTATATAATTCATCACTCAAACTCCACAATACATTTTTTTGCCACGTTCTTTTATAAGATAGCTACAGATAAAGTAGTTAATCTGAATACCATGAGCCATTATTTATGTCTAAGATAAATGCACAGTGTGTATTTATCTTAGAAATTCGCACTGTGTATTTCTAAGAGGAGACTAGATGCTCCATGTTCCTTTGAGACACAGTAATCCATCTAGGAAAACCGGAAGTTGCCCTGAGACCAGGACTCACTCACTGGTCCCAAGAGGACAGAAGCTTCTCGAAGGGGCAGCAGTGGGAGAATTCTATGACCGATATCCAGTAAAACTTCCTAAAATTTTTTCTTAACCATCTTAACCCTCCAAGACCCATTTACGGGTGTTGCTCCCTACCAGCGATCCTTTCTTCCTGTGGTTCACATGTCATAAGCATACGGCTCAATAAATACTTACAAGCTGAACTAACCAGCACCTGGATCAAGACATAAAACCTTACCAGGAAATCCCTTCATGCTCTGCTTAGGTACTACAAGCCTCCAGCAGGGTAGCATGACCTGACCCTTAACATCTTAGATTAATTTTGCCTGTTGTGCTTTTAGAAACACACAGAACTCTTTGAGTCTGGTTTAATTCAGTCAACATCACTTTTCTGAGATCCATCCATACTAACTCATGTAGTTGAATTTATTAGCTGCTGAATAGCATTTCATTGCGTGAACATACCACAGTTTGTCCATTTTTCTGTATAGGCATTTGGATACTTTATTTTTTGCGGTACGTGGGCCTCTCACTGCTGTGGCCTCTCCCGTTGCGGAGCACAGGCTCCAGACACGCAGGCTCAGCGGCCATGGCTCACGGGCCCAGCCGCTCCGCGGCATGTGGGATCTTCCCGGACCGGGGTATGAACCCGCGTCCCCTGCATCGGCAGGCGGACCGTCAACCACTGCGTCACCAGGGAAGCCCCCATTTGGATATTTTATAGGCATTTTGGATTAAGAATAGTCCTAATATGAATATAACACTCCTGGGCCTTAGCTGAACATCTGAATGACTTCTGTTTGGCATTCATCTATGAGTGTAATTATGTGTTTGGCATTCATCTATGAGTGTAATTATCATGTCTGATTGTATAAATTAACACACAGGAAGGAATTATCAAATCAGACTCACATGAACCACAGAGATCTTATCCCTCAGCAAGCTTTACTAAATAATTTCAATTTGAAGGCGATTGACAATTTCAGAAAGAGAAGAGAGAGTTCAGGGCATCAAGGGTGGCTTCCCCAGTCTTGTCTTTCCTTGCCCAACATGTCCTGCTGCCCCAGAATAATAGATGTTACATTTGCGGGGTCACCTCACAAGTCAGGAGCATTTAAATTGTGAAGCCATGGAGCTGTGTAGTTTAGGTGAGGTTCTCCAGAGGACCATTTCTCACGTATCCTGGGTTCTTTTTCTATGGGTAATCCTTAACCAGGACATCCTGCCAAGGGCATTTCAGATTGAAGGTCCCTTCTCCCAAATATAATTCATCTATTTATCTGGAGGTCTAGTTATAGAGCAGATTACACTGGATGACCCCAAGAGCCTTTCTCCCAAGAGCTCCCCTTGGTAAGGGCAGTGAATGGATCAAAACCCAGTTGCTTTAACTCCCTCCTCTCAGCATGGGCAGTTTTAATAGAGAATGCCAACGAGATTGACAAAGTGGTTATATAAATTTACACTCTCAACAGTATTGTCTGAACATTCCGGTTTCTCTAGTTCCCCACCAACGCTTATTTCCCATTATCGTTTGCTTGTTTATTTCCCTTTTCACCATCATTGTAGGTGTGTGGTGAAATCTATTTTTGGTTTTAACTTGCGTTTCTGTGATGACTGAAGAAGTTGAACACATTTTCATACACTCGTTGGCTTTTTGGATATCCCCTTTTGTAAAATATTTGTTTGGGAATTTTTGTCCATTTTCGACTGGGTTTGTGTGTTCTTTCTCTATTGACCTGTAAGAGTTCTTTGTATATTCAGGATAGATTTATCCAGATATACGTGTTATGAATATCTTTTTCCACTCCATGTGCTGCCTTTGTACTCTCTTATTAGTGTTTTTTGATGAAAAGAAAGTCTTAATTTTATTATCCAGTTTTCCATGTCTTTTTAAAATGTAAAGCTACCTGCTAATGACCTTCCCATTTTCTCTGCCTCTTAGTACTAATTTGGGAAATAAAGGAACCAGGGAATTCTGAACAAAGATGATGCCTTAGGAGGGAAGGGAACAGGGAAGATGATTTTTGCTATTTTGTACATTTCACACAACCATGTAATTCATGTTGTCACATCTTATGCTCTGAATGGCTGGCGCTGTTGCTGTCTGACAGTTTTGGTGTCAGCAAGCCTGAGAATTTTGACTTTTTTTGTGGCTCAGCAGTATCTATTTGCTACTTTTGGCTCAAAAAATTATCACCTAATCCCTACTTTCCACATCAGACATTCAGACATGCAGAAGCTCTGTGTATGTGTGTTCTCTACCCAACACTATAACTAAGCACATTCCATATCTGCTCTTGTTCCCGAGATACAAAGGATTTTCGAAAGCCTTCAGAGGAAAATGCACTTTATCACCAAGCACTTTCTTCAGCCCCTTCTTAATGATTCACTCGTTTGAACAGGGCAATTGTAAGACATTTGTCTATAGTTTCTTAAATCTAAATATGTAACTTTGTGCATTTGCTATTGTCAGGTTTTTGGATTTTATCCATTCTAATAGTAGTGATATATCACTGTTTTTTTTTTTTTTTGCGGTACGCGGGCCTCTCACTGTCGTGGCCTCTCCCGTTGCGGAGCACAGGCTCCGGACGCGCAGGCTCAGTGGCCATGGCTCACGGGCCCAGCCGCTCCGTGGCATGTGGGATCTTCCCGGACCAGGGCATGAACCCGTGTCCCCTGCATTGGTTACTCCAGGTCTTTTGCATTTCCATATAAACATTAGAATCAAATCAGTTATACATAAAATAGCTAGCTGGGATATTGATAAGGATTACTTTGAATCTATAGGTCAAGGTGGGAAGAACTAACAACTTAACAATATTGAACTGTCCAATCAATGACTATGAAATACTTCTTCATTTATTTAGATATTCCTTTTATTTTTCTTATTTATTTATTTTTATTTTTTTATTGAAGTATAGTTGGTTTACAATGTTGTGTTAGTTTCAGGTGTATAGCAAAGTAATTTAGTTATATATCTATCTATATATAAAAGTTATATATATTCTTTTTCAGATTCTTTTCCATTATAGGTTATTACAAGATATTGAATAAAGTTCCCTCTGCTGTACAGTAGGTTTGTCTATTTTATTTTAAATTTATTTTGGTTTTGCTGGGTCTTAGTGGCAGCGCACAATATCTTCGTTGCCGAATGCGGGATATTTTTAGCTGCAGCATGCGGACTTCTTAGATGTGGCATGTGGACTCTTAGTTGTGGTATGCATGTGGGATCAAGTTCCCCAGCCAGGGATCAAACCCCGGGCCCCTGCATTGGGAGCATGGAACCTTACCCACTGGACCACCAGGGAAGTCCCTATCTATTTTGTATATAGTAGTATGTATCTGTTAATCTGAAATTCCAAATTTCTCCCCTGTCCCCTTCCTCTTTGGTAATCATAAGTTTTCTATGTCTGTGAGTCTGTTTCTGTTTTATACATAAGTAGGGCACGAACCCATGTCCCCTGCATCAGCAGGCGGACTCTCAACCACTGCGCCAGCAGGGAAGCCCGAATTAGCCCATCTTAATCAATACTTAGCCCTAGTATTATATTTTTAATTTCAAATTACAATTGTTCATTTCTGATATATAGGAAAGCAATCGACTTTCATTGATAAACCTTGTATCCAGCAACCTTTCTATAATTACATATATTAGTTCCAAGGGTTCTGTTTTCAATTCTTTGGTATTTTCTACATAGACAATCATGTCATTTGAAAAAAAGGCAGTGTTTTTCTCCCTTCCTGGTCTGTATACATTGTATTTCCTGTCTTGTCTTATGGCATTGGCTAGGACTTTCAGCACAGTGTTGAATAGGAATGGTGAGAGAGCACATCCTTTCCTTCTCCCCAGTTTAGGGAGACGGCATCCAGTTTCTCACTGTAAGTAATGACGTTACCTGTAGGGTTTTTTGGTAGGTGTTTTTAATTTGAGTTGAAGAAATTCCCCTCCATTCTTAGTTTGCTGAGAGTTTTTATTGTGACTGAGGGTTGGATTTTGTCATATGCATTTTTGCTTCAGTTGATATGATCTTATGCTTTTTCTTCTTTTAACCTGTTCATGTGGTAGATTACATAGATTGATGTTTGAATGTTGAACCAGTCATGCCTGCCTGGAATAAATCTCACTTGGTCCACAGTGTATACTTCTTTTTATACATTGTTGGATGTTATTTGCTAATGTTTTGTTGAGGATTTTTGCATCTATGTTCATGCAAGATACTGGTTTGCAGTTTTCCTTTCTTTTAATGACTATCTGGTTTTGGTTTTAGAGTAATGCTGGCCTTATAGAATGAGTTAGGAAGCATTTCTTCTGCTTCTATTTTCTGGAAGAAACTGTGGTGAATTACAATTATTTCTTCCTTAAATGTTTATAAAATTTATTGGTGAAACCATCTGGGCCTGGTATTTGATTCAACTTCTTTAACAGATACGGAATTATTGAGGTTTTTCTCTTTCTCCTTATGTGTTCTGCTAATTTGTATCTTTCAAGGAATTGGTCTATTTCATCTGAATTATCAAATTTAGGGGCATGATGTTGTTCATAATATTTTATTATCACTTTAATGTCCATGAGATCAGTAGTGATGAAGCTTTTTTATTTATATTATTAGTAATTTATGTCTCTTCTCTTTCTCTTCTTGGCTACCCTGGCTAGAGGTTTATTAATTTTATTGAGCTTTCCAAAGAACCAGCTTTTGATTTTGATTTTTAAAACTAATGTTTCTGCTTTCAGTTTTACCAATTTCTACTCTAATTATTTCTTTTCTTCTGCATGTTTTTGGTTTAAATTCTTCTTCTTCTTCTCTCTCTCTCACCCAAGTTTCCTAAGATTATACATTTTTAGATCATTCTTCTTTTCTGATATTTACATTTAATACAATAAATTTTCCTCTAAACACTGTTTTTGCTGCATTTCACAAATTTTGAGGTTGTATTTTGTCATTTAATTTCAAAATATTTTAAAATTTCTTTTGAGACTTTTCTTTGACCTATATGTTATTTATAAGTGTATTATTTAATCTACAAACATTTTTGGATTTTTAAGCTGCCTTTCTATTATTGATTTCTAATTTAATTACTTTGGGGTCTGAGACCATATCGGTATGATTTCTATTCTTTTAAATTTCTTAAGGTGTTTTTATGGCCCAGAACATTGTCTGTCTTGGGCCATATTTCATGTCAGCTTGAGAAGAATGTATATTCTTCTCTTGTTGGATGGAGTATTCTATAAATGTCAATTATATCTATAGCTAGAAAGTGCTATTCAGTTCAACTATATCCTTACTGATTTTTTGCCTGCTCGATCTATTGATTACTGAAAGAAGGATGTTGAAATCTCCAATTGTAATAGTTGATTCGTCTATTTTACCTTGAAATTCTATTAGGTATTTTCTCATGTATTTTGATGCTCTGTTGTTCAGTTCATCCACATTTAGGATCATTAGGTCTTCTTAAAACTTAACCCCCTTATTATTATGTTATGCCCCTCTATATTCCTGATAATTTTCCTTGTCTGAGGTTTGCTTAGTCTGAAATTAATATAGCTACTCAAGCTTTCTTTTGACTAGTGTTAGCATGGTTTATCTTTATTACTTTACTTTCAACCTATTGCTTTATATAAGTGGATTTCTTGTAGACAACATATAGTTGGGTCATTTTTAAAAAGTCTGCTCTGCCAGTCTCTGTCTTTTAATTGGTATATTTAGACTATTCACATTTTATATTTAGACAGATCACAATTTGATTATTGGTATAATTAAATCAATATTTATCATATTTGTAACTGTTTTCTATTTGTTATACTAGTTTTCTTTCTTTCTTTCTTTCCTTCTTTTCTGCCTTATCTGGTTTGGATTGAGCATTTTATATGATTCCATTTTTCTCCTCTCTCACTAGATAAATTACGTTTCTTTTTTTAAAAAAATTATTGGTTGCCTTACAGTTTGCAATATACATATACAACTAATCTAAGTCAACTCTCAAATAAAACTGTATCACCTCAATTAGCACAGGTACCTTATAACAGAATATTCCCAACTTCTCCCTCCCACCCCGTATTGCATTGTTGTCCATTTCACTTACCCATATGCTATCATCACCCAATACTATTATTTTGAACAGTTACCTATTAGATCAATTAAGAATAAGAAAAATAAAAAATCGAAAAGATTTTTACCATCTTTGATGCTCTTCCTTTCTTTATGTAGATCCCTATTTCTGACCTATATCATTTTCTTCATCCAGGAAGAATTTCTTTTAACATTTCTCACAGGCGGTTTTTATTTGTTTCAGAAAGGCTTTATTTCTCTCTCACTTTTTATGGATAAATTCACTGGTACACAATTTAGGTTAGTGGTTTTTTCCTTCAACCCGGTAAATATTTCATTCTACTTTCCTCTTGCTTGCATATTTTCTGATAAGAAGTTCAATATAATTCATATCCTTGCTTCACTATGTTTAAGTATTTCACCCAACATCCTGACTTTTGACTTGTTTCAAGATTTTCTCTTTGTCTTTGGTTTCGGGCAGTTTGAATATGATAAATCTACGTTTCTTTATTTTACTTTGTTTCATGTTCTCTGAGCTTCCTGGATGTGTGCTTTGGTGTTTGTTATTAATTTTGGAAAATTCTCAGCTATTAGTACCTTAAATATTTCCTCTGCTTCTTTCTTTTCCTTCTAGTATCCCAAGTTAGTGTATGTTACACCTTTTTAAATTGTCCCACAGTTCTTGAATATTCTGTTCTGTTTTTTTTCATTCTCTTTTATCTCTGCATTTCAGTTTTGGAAGTTTCTATTGACATACTTTCAAGCTCACAGATTCTTTCCTCTGCTGTATTCAATCTACTGATGAGTCCATCAAAAGCATTCTTCATTTCTATTACAGAGCTTCTGATTTTTGGTATTTCCTTTTGATAAATTCTTAGGGTTTCCATCTCTCTGCTTATATTGCCTATGTGTTCTTGCATATTTTCTATTTTTTTCTAGTAGAGCCCTTAACATAGTAATTATCCTGACTTTAAATACCTTATCTGATATCCCAAAATCTGTCATGTTTGAGTTTGGTTCTGATCTTGTCTCTTCAGACTGTGGATTTTTTTTGTTTGTTTGTTTTTTGCCTTTTAGCATGCCTTGTAATTTTTTGCTGACAGTCAAACATGATGTATCAGGTAATTTACTATGAGGTTTTATGTTACCTGGGGCTTTGTTTAATATTATTCGGTTTCCTCTAGTGTCCTTGGTTTTTCCCCTCCCCCTCCCTCTTTTGTCTGTTTCCCTAAGAAATTCTCTTAAATAGAGTCTGTTGCTAGCAGCTCCTTCAGCTGTGGTCCACTGTTTGCTGGAGCTCTGCAGTGGTGGTAGGTGTGGGGCAGGGGAGAGCATCTATAATGTGATTAAACCTCAGTCTCTCACTGGGCTCGCGTCCCTCAACTGTGACTTTCACAAGTGTTCTTAAGCCTTTTTTTCTCCCCTTAAGTTAGACAAAGGGTAGAGGAGGCTGGAATTGGGTAGTTGCCCTTCTCCCAAGTAGGATAAGGAGCTTATAAAGTCTTTTTCTTGGAGAGTAGCCCTTCATTACAGGGAAAAACTCAGAATGTATTTCAGAATGGTTACTTCCCTCCTCCCCCTCCCAGAAATGTAAGGGGTTTTTCCTTGAATCTTCCCTGTGAGAACCTGGTGCGGTTCCTGGAAGTAAATTCATGAAAATGTGTCAGGTATTCTCCTTCTCAAGTTAGTCCACACTCAGCTTCCAGCAATTCATCAAAATTACCGTTTAACTGCTTCTACCAGTTTATGGCTCCAGCTGCTTCTGCTCCAAGTAAACTGGTCTCATCTGTGATTCTCTGGATTCACCTTATCTCTCCAGATCTTGAGGTGGTGGTTTGCCCTGTGACCTCAAGTCTCTAATGAGTCCAAGAAGAGTCAGATTTTCAGTTTGTTTGACTTTTTTCTTGTTAAGAATCAGAGCAACAACTTCCAAGCTCTTTACATGTCAGAGCTGAAACTGGAAATTGAATATCTTTTTTATAAATAAAAATATATGAAACTTTGTATTTTTTTCAACCTTAGGACCAATATAAAATTTTCACAGTTTCTTAGTTAAGATAATTTTGTTTTTTTGTTTTTTTTTTTGTGGTATGCGGGCCTCTCACTGCTGTGGCCTCTCCCGTTGCGGAGCACAGGCTCCAGACGCGCAGGCTCAGCAGCCATGGCTTACGGGTCCAGCCACTCCGCAGCATGTGAGATCTTCCCGGACTGGGGCACGAAACCGTGTCCCCTGCATTGGCAGGCAGACTCTCAACCACTGTGCCACCAGGGAAGCTCAGTTAAGATAATTTTAAAATAAATAAAATTGAATATACTTAAAGTAGTCAAACCTCAGTTATCCAAAGGCTGGTTGTACTTATAGATTGTCGGTAGCTATGCCTTCTCACATTTCACCCAAGCGTCTCTGATTTGGAGCAATGCTCTTACTCAAATAAGACTTCCTAAAGTGGTTGGGAGTGGGGAAAAAAGAGGAAGGACAAAATCCAAGACCATTTTTTCTCTGTTAGAAACATCAGGGTAAGAAGTGAGGGACGAGGTTGAGACTAATAGATAAAGTGAAGTGTCAGGATCGTGGAAATGAGTTAGACTCTACCCCAGGCCTGCATTATTATACTTAATTGAGTAGATAATATAGAATATAGGATTGGAAAGAGTTTGGTGAACGTTATTAAGGGAAGACCTTGCAAAGTATGAGATTCATCCTCTTCACCTTGTAAAATTTTTCACTCCGTTCACAGTGGCTAGCAGAGTTTTCAAAGCTTTTAAATCATTTTCATCATCAGAGAAGGTTATCCTATTCAAGATTTGACAGTATTCTAAAGACCCACTTCTGTGACAATATGCCTCCACCAGAGAAGAAGGGTTATACATTAGCATTTGCAATGTGATCTGTCAGTTCCTATGAGTTATATCATGAGGTCTTTAAATTTTTTCCTGCAGATGATCAGGTGACATCCTTGGAGCTTTATTTCTGAAGAGCATAGTATAAACTATGTTGGAAGGCAAATAAAATGCTTCTACAAGCATTAACGCTTAATTGGCAAAGTATAGCCCTATGACTTGTATTTAGATGTTAGTTTCTTATTGCTGCTTTCAAAAACACCCCAAAATGTAGTGACATAAGATGACGATAATTGTTACCAAGCCCAAGTTCATACTGCTCGCCTCACGACAGGCCAATAATTCAAGAGACGAGTTGTTGGGACAAGGAATAGAGACTTTATTCAGAAAGCCAGCAAACGGAGAAGATGGTGGACCCGTGCCCCAAAGAAACATCTTGCCTGAGTTAGAATTCGGGTTTCTTTTATACTGAAAGGGGAGGGAGTAAAGTCAAACATTTCTTGGTTCCCATCATACTCCAGAGGGGACGTGTTAATATCTTCCTTCCTGCAGCCACTCGCAGGTGGGCCTGGTCAGGATGTTTCCTGTGGGCTAAACAAAGGTATTTTAGCTGAATGCTCATCACCTGTGAGGCAGGGTTCTCAGAGATGGGCCATTGTGTACACTTTAAGGTTATAGGCAACTTTCCTTCAGTGATTAACTTGTGATAGAACACAAAGATTCTTCCCTATTATGTAATTGTTTATCTTTCATTGTTTTTGTAGGTCAGGGATTTGGGAAGGGCTTGCTGGGGCAGGTCCTCTCTTGAGGGTCTCAAGCAGTTGCAGTCAGATGTCAGCAGAAGCTGCAGTATCATCAAAGTATGCCTGGGGCTGGGGCGCCTGCTGTAAGGTGGCTCACTTAGCTGGCAGTTGAATGCTGGCTCCTGGCACCCAGGTCTCTCCAGTGGGTAGCTTGAGTGTCCTCACCGCACAGCCGCTGGCTTCCCCCAGAGTAAGCAACCATCTGAGAACCCAAACGCCCAAGGTGGAAGTTGCAGTGTTTGTTATAACCTCACTTTGAAATTTACAGCCACTCCCACTGTGTGTTATTGGTCACCAGTAGTGTGATTCATCGTGGGAGGGTGCTAAGTGGAGCATAAATAGCAAAAGGCATGGCTCCTTAGGAGGTCTTGGAGGCTTGCCGCTGCTCAAACTTCCATTTCTTATTTTTAGAAATATGTAATGATTGATTTTATTATTTCCACCCAACAACTGTTCCTTAGAAGCAAACCCATCATTATTATTCAATTTTCTTATACTTCTGCAATTATTTCATTTTTATGTCATTGCAATAGCCTAATGGACTAAATATTCTTCTTCTTTTTCTCTCTTCAATATTATTCTTAAAAACTGAAGTAGAAACATATTTCTCTATAATAGCAATATGTCAGAGCCATCAACTAAACTACTAGTCAGAGCCATCAACTATAATCCAGTTCTGTGTCTACAGGAAATCAGCCCATATCTTTATTTCCCAAGAGGTATTCTGTGTGCAATAAGTTTCAAGGTTAGATACAATTGTGATATTCTGGGTTTTGCAAAGTTAAACATGCCTTGTTTTTATTTCTAGCTGGATTCTTTCACAGCACTAGTTTTTAATATGCTACATTCACTGCAGATTTCTAAGGGGGGGATATAATACGCAACACTTCCCAAAGTTCCTGGATCATGGAACAGTTTCCCCTTAGGACATTGTGCATGGTGTTTTATGAAATATATTTTAGGAAGTGCTTAAATATTTTATTTCACCCACGTGTTCCTTCTGTTTGAAGCTTAGCGTTGCCAGCAGTATTTGGGCTTAAACCCTTCCCCCTGCCTTCCTGCAATTCATTTCCCCTTGCTACAGCCAGTATGTTCTTTTAAAATGCAACTATCACCCAGCTGCATCCAAAAAGTCAAATAATATTCCAGTTTTTCTTACGATTAAGCCCAATCTCCTTCACAAGAGCTTGCGTGGTCTGGCTCCTCCAAGTGCACACCCCCTCTCTGCACTGAGTCACACTGACATAACCTCAGTGTTTACTGCTTGCTATGCTTTTCCCATCACAGGACTTTTCATTGCCTGTATCTTCTACCTAGAACCCTCTTACCAGCCCTGTCTATCTGATTAATTCCAGCTGATCCTCCAGATCTACGCTCAAGGTTTAATTGAAATTTCTCTCACTAGTCTTACTCTGTCAAGACTCCCAGCATGTTCTACCCTTTGAAGTAATTCTGGTATTTACAATTTTGTAATCATTTGTGTTATTATTTGATTACAGTCTGTCTCCCACAATAAATTATAAGCTCTCTTAGGGCAAAGACTTTTGACCATCATATTAGATATTCCAAAAATATTTGTAAGTAACTAAATTGACTGCCCTCAGGAATTCCCCTGTCCTTTATCACCATTACCATGCTGGTTCAGGCCTTTATAATTCCATCCTTAAATTGCTACTGTCACCTGCTAGTAGATTTCCTTCATTCCAGTCTATCTATGTTCTAGTTCTTATTGAACACTGCAGCCAGACTCCTCTTTTGAAACTACTAATTCCCATATGTTGCTCTTTTATGAAAATGCTTTAAATGACGCTCCGCTCTTCAGAGCAGGATTGTCAAACCCAAAAGCCATCAGGTGAGGTCAAGTGGAAAATATGTGCTGCTGTTAAAGCCCATGGACCACCAGTATATGACCCTGATTTATAAGTATCTAAATATGATGTCTAAATTCCTTAGCTGTGTACTCAGGACTCAGATTTGGATTGAACCTGAGTTTCCAGTTCTAATCTGTTCTACTATCACATCAATCACAGTTTCAGTCAAAAATGGCCTCTCTGGGCTTCCCTGGTGGCACAGTGGTTAAGAATCCACCTTCCGGTCTCTTCCTTCCACCGTCACTGAACTGCCCTGGAGCCCGAGGGGAGGGTGGCCACGCTGAGTCTGCTGGCTCTGGAGGGGCCCCAGCAGCTGAAGCTGCAACAGTTCTGGGGATCACGGGCCAGTTGTTTCAACAAGTAACTTAAAGACAAAATGGAAAAACAAGGAGAATTGTGCATGAGATCATGTTGATATGAAACCAGGGATTGCCACCTTGTGCCAGCCATGTGGATGACAGGCTCTTGGTGCTCCACCCAGGCGTCAGGGCTGTGCCTCTGAGGTGGGTGAACCAAGTTCAGGACACTGGTCCACAAGAGACCTCCCAGATCCATGTAATAACAAATGGTGAAAATCTCCCAGAGATCTCCAGCTCAAAGCCAAGTCCCACCTTCACTCAACTACCAGCAAGCTACAGTGCTGGACACCCTATGCCAAACAACTAGAAAGACAGGAACACAACCCCACCCATTAGCAGAGAGGTTGCCTAAAATCATAAAAAGGCCACAGACACCCCAAAACACACCACCAGATGTGGACCTGCCCACCAGAAAGACAAGATCCAGCCTCATTCACCAGAACACAGGAACTCATCCCCTCCACGAGGAAGCCTACACAACCCACTGAACCAACCTTAGCCACTGGGGACAGACAATGGGAACTACAAATGTGCAGCCTCCAAAAAGGAGACCTCAAACACAGTAAGTTAGGCAAAATGTGAAGACAGAGAAACACACAGCAGATGAAGGAGCAAGGCAAAAACCCACCAGACCTAACAAATGAAGAGGAAATAGGCAGTCTACCTGAAAAAGAATTCAGAATAGTGATAGTAAACATGACCGAAAATCTTGGAAATAGATTGGAGAAAATACAAGTAATGTTTAACAAGGTCCTAGGAGAACTAAAGAACAAACAAACAGAGATGAATAACAAAATAAATGAAATTAAAAATTCTCTAGAAGGGGTCAATAGCAAAACAACTGAGGCAGAAGAACGGATAAGTGACCTGGAAGATAAAATAGTGGAAATAACTACTGCAGAGAAGAATAAAGAAAAAAGAATGAAAAGAATTGAGGACAGTCTCAGAGACCTCTGGGACAACATTAAACGCACAAGATTCAAATTATAGGGGTCCCAGATTAAGAAGAGAAAAAGAAAAGGACTGAGAAAATATTTGAAGAGATTATAGTTGAAAAATTCCCTAAGATGGGAAAGGAAATAGTTAATCAAGTCCAGGAAGCACAGAGAGTCCCATACAGGATAAATCCAAGTAGAAACATGCCAAGACAAATATTAATCAAACTATGAAAAATTAAATACAAGGAACAAATATTAAAATCAGCAAAGGAAAAGCAACAAATAACACAAAAGGGAAGCCCCATAAAGTTAACAGCTAATCTTTCAGCAGAAACTCTGTAAGCCAGAAGGGAGTGGCAGGACATATTTAAAGTGATGAAGGGGAAAAACCTACAACCAAGATGACTCTACCCAGCAAGGATCTCATTCAGATTTGATGGAGAAATTAAAACCTTTACAGACAAGCAAAAGCTAAGAGAATTCAGCACCACCAAACCAGCTTTACACCAAATGCTAAAGGAACTTCTGTAGGCAGGATACACAAGAAAAGGAGAAGACCTACAATAACAACCCAAAACAATTAAGAAAATGGTAATAGGAACATACATATCGATAACTACCTTAAATGTAAATAGATTAAATGCTCCAACCAAAAGACATAGACTGGCTGAATGGAAACAAAAACAAGACCCATATATATGTTGTCTACAAGAGACCCACTTCAGACCTAGGGACACATACAGACTGAAAGTGAGGGGATGGACAGAGATATTCCATGCAAATGGAAATCAAAAGAACACTGGAGTAGCAATACTCATATCAGATAAAATAGACATTAAAATAAAGAATGTTAGAAGAGACAAGGAAGGACACTACATAATGATCAAGGAATCAATCCAGAAGAATATGTAACATTATAAATGTATATGCACCCAACATCAGAGCACCACAATACATAAAACAAATGCTAACAGCTATAAAAGAGGAAATCGGCAGTAACACAAAAATAGTGGGGGACTTTACACCAATGGACAGATATCCAGAGAGAAAATTAATAAGGAAACACAAGTTTTAAATGACAAAATAGACCATATAGATTTAATTGATATTTACAGGACATTCCATCTGAAAACAGCAGATTACACTTTCTTCTCCCATGCTCATGGAACATTCTCCAGGATAGGTCACATCTTGGGTCACAAATCAAGCCTTGGTAAATTTAAGGAAAATGAAATCATATCAAGCATCTTTTCCAACCACAGTGCTATAGATTAGAAATAAATTACAGGGAAAGAAATGTAAAAAACACAAACACATGTAGACTAAACAATATGGTACTTAATAACCAAGAGATCACTGAAGAAATCAAAGAGGAAATCAAAAAATACCTAGAAACAAATGGCAATGAAAACACGATGACCCAAAACCTATGGGATGCAGCAAAAGCAGTTCTAAGAGGGAAGTTTATAGCAATACAATCCACCTAAAGAAACAAGAAACATCTCAAATAAACAAGCTAACCTTACACCTAAAGCAATTAGAGAAAGAAGAACAAAAAAACCCACCAAAGTTAGCAGAAGGAAAGAAATCGTAAAGATAGGATCAGAAATTCAATGAAAAAGAAATGAAGGAAACAATAGCAAATATCAATAAAACTAAAAGCTGGTTCTTTGAGAAGATAAACAAAACTGATAAACCACTAGTCAGACTCATCAAGAAAAAAAGGGAGAAGACTCAAATCAATAGAATTAGAAATGAAGAAGGAGAAGTAACAACAGACATTGCAGAAATACAAAGAATCGTGAGAGATTACTGCAGGGAACTATATGCCAATAAAATGGACAATCTGAAAGAAATGCACAAATTCGTAGACATGCACAACCTTCCGAAACGGAACCAGGAAGAAATAGAAAATATGAACAGACCAATCACAAGCACTGAAATTGAAATTGTGATTAAAAGTCTTCCAAAAAACAAAAGCCCGGGACCAGATGGTTTCACAGGCAAATTATATCAAACATTTAGAGAAGAGCCAACACCTATACTTCTCAAACTCTTCCAAAATATAGCAGAGGGAGGAAGACTCCCAAACTCATTCTATGAGGCCATGAGCACCCTGATTCCAAAACCAGAAAAAGATGTCACAAAGAAAGAAAATTACAGGCCAATATCACTGATGAACATTAATATCAAAACAACAAACAACCGAATTAAAAAATGGGTGGAAGACCTAAAGACATTTCACCAAAGAAGGTATATAGATTGCCAATAAACACAAGAAAGGATGCTCAACATCACTAATCATTAAAGAAAAGCAAAGCAAAACTACAATGAGGGCTTCCCTGGTTCGTGCCCGGGTCTGGGAAGATCTCACATGCCGCGGAGCGGCTGGGCCCGTAAGCCGTGGCCGCTGAGTCTGTGCGTCCCGAGCCTGTGCTCCTCAGTGGGAGAGGCCACAGCAGTGAGAGGCCCACATACCGCAAAAAAAAACAAAACAAACAAACAAAAAAACTACAATGAGATATCATCTCACACTGGTCAGAATGTTCATCATCAAAAAATCTACAGACATAAATGCTGGAGAGGGTGTGGAGAAAAGGGAACCCTCCTGCACTGTTGGTGAGAATGTAAATTGATACAGCCACTATTCAGAACAATATGGAGGTTCCTTAAAAAACCATAAATAGAACTACTTTATGACCCAGCAATCTCACTACTGGGCATATACCCTGAGAAAAAACAAAACAAACAAACAAAAAAACTACAATGAGATATCATCTCACACTGGTCAGAATGTTCATCATCAAAAAATCTACAGACATAAATGCTGGAGAGGGTGTGGAGAAAAGGGAACCCTCCTGCACTGTTGGTGAGAATGTAAATTGATACAGCCACTATTCAGAACAATATGGAGGTTCCTTAAAAAACCATAAATAGAACTACTTTATGACCCAGCAATCTCACTACTGGGCATATACCCTGAGAAAACCATAATCCAAAAAGAGTCATGTACCAAAATGTTCATTGCAGCTCTATTTACAATAGGCAGGACATGGAAGCAACCTAAGTGTCCATCAACAGATGAATGGATAAAGAAGATGTGGCACATATATACAATGGAATATTACTCAGCCACATAGAGAAACGAAATTGAGTTATTTGTAATGAGGTGGATGGACCTAGAGTCTGTCATACAGAGTGAAGGAAGTCAGAAAGAGAAAAACAAATACTGTATGCTAACACATATATATGTAATCCAGAAAAACAAAATGTCATGAAGAACCTAGTGGCAAGATAGGAATAAAGACGCAGACGTAGAGAATGGACTTGAGGACACAGGGAGGGGGAAGGGTAATCTGGGACGAAGTGAGAGAGTGGCATAGACATATATACACTACCAAATGTAAAATAGATAACTAGTGGGAAGCAGCCGCATAGCACAGGGAGATCAGCTCGGTGCTTTGTGACCACCTAGAGGGGTTGGATAGGGAGGGCGGGAGGGACAGAGACGCAAGAGGGAAGAGATATGGGGACATATGTATATGTATAAGTGATTCACTTTGTTTTAAAGCAGAAACTAACACACCATTGTGAAGCAATTATACTCCAATAAAGATGTTAAAAAAAAAAAAGAATCCACCTGCCAATGCATGGGACACAGGTTCGAGCCCAATATTTAAAAAATGGCCT
Organism: Neophocaena asiaeorientalis asiaeorientalis; assembly: GCF_003031525.2. Taxonomy (NCBI): domain Eukaryota; kingdom Metazoa; phylum Chordata; class Mammalia; order Artiodactyla; family Phocoenidae; genus Neophocaena; species Neophocaena asiaeorientalis. The sequence goes on from NW_020173921.1 coordinate 560,854, forward strand.
CTCTGCTTATTAATTCCAGAACAACTTTTACCCTAACTTCCAGACAAGTCTCTGGTCACCACATTCCACTGACTTAGAATCCCCTTCTTCCAGATCTATACTTTTCAGATGTTCCAAAGGCAGGAATGATTCCTATATCCCAAATCACTGCCCCAGCCAGGATTGATCCCCATCCCCTAGTGGTTAGTTAGCCCTAAGATATTAAAGTACAATGTTATCTTCTTTATATTTAAAATTTAAAATATTACTGTTATTTTCATTTCCTTATCCAAAATGTTCTTCTTATTTAGTAAATTCATAATAAATGTTTATCAATTGCTTTTTAAAAACAATCAGCAGCAGCTGTTGTCAACAGGTGGCAATGTAGCAAAAGCTCCTTGAAGCATTACTTGTTAGGCTGAGAACTTATCACTTTCATCTATCTTCTTCAGTGAAGCCATCAAAGCAAATTTCTTCAATTTCCCCATTATTAACACCAATATGTATTCATTCAACTATGCAGAAGAAATTATAAGTCTTATAGAAATAAAATAGCTTTTTAGGAAGAAAGTACAGCAGAAGTGGCTGCCATCCTATCCCATAGAAATCAATGGAGAAATTTTAGTTAAATTATTTTTGCTGGTCCCAGGAAATAGAATGTATGAAATAAATTTGAGATAGAGCATTGTGATTGATGATGGTTTGGAATATGTAGAAAATATTGAACAGAGCTACAAACCTACTTCCAAGGAAAGTGCCACGAGAATCCTGGAAATAATCCAGTAGTAAGACATTTTTGAGCTGGGTTGGCAGTTCCATCAGTGACTGAGTGGAATCTGAAAGGACCTGTGTGGTGGTGTGGAAGAAATGCAACCATAGAAGAAAGTATTAGCAAGTCAGTACTTTGATGTTACTGTTAGATCCTAGAATTACTGAACTATTAAGCTTGCCATGAAGAAATGACTAATATATATTGCCCACTTTCATTTAATAAGTTCTCCTTGTGCTTTATTTTGAACAATCACAATCTCTTCACTTAAAGCATGGTCAAATATAGTCTTATGAATAGAGACACCAAGTTCTTGGAATTTATCTCTGGCTGGGCACGTGACATTGAGCCAGTCATTATGAATCTTTGTTTCACACCTGGAAGTAAGCCCATTAAAAAATCTCACCAGCGAAGGTTCTTAAAATTCTGTGAGATTTTGAAATGGAAATTTTATATATCACTTCTGTAAATGGTGAGACAGCACATATATTTTATAAAGGACCTGTTAAGTCTAGCATTCTTCTAGCATTCTATCATTCTAGTCTTGCATAGTTCATGTAAGATTTATCTATGATACTATTCAAATTATCATGTGTAATTAGTTATTGTTTTTAATGTAAGTATGCTACTTTATTGATTTTGTGTCCAAAGGCAACCTCTCTATTTTCTTGCACTGATGTAGCCTAAATTATGACTAATTTCCACTACCTTTTCTCTCCACTAACCCCTAGTTATTATTCTGTTCCTGTGACATAGTAACCAGATTGGCACACTCAGTACCATTCCATCCCCTGCTATACTACAGAAACTAGCTGGCTACAAATCACACCTGGGGACTCCCTTGCAGCTGGGGTTCTGCACGTCTTTGGGTTCCTCCAAGCAGGTACATCCACAGAAAACTGGAGGCAGAAATGAGCGATCAGAAGGGGATGGCACCACAAAGAGAGAGGGGTTCTTCCGGGAATACGTTTGAGTAAAACTGTAAGGCTCATATGCTGGAACAGAACAGCTGAGGGGAGTGTCTCAGGGAACAGAATTGGCGATCACATCCTGCAGGTCCTTGTAAGAGATTTTAAAGCCTTTGGTTTTACATTGAGCGAGATTGGAAACAACTGGAAGAGTTTGAACAGAGAGACATCGTCTGACTTCGGTTTAAAGGGAGTGCTCTGGCTGATGTTGAAAAGAGATTGTAACGCTGCAGGGGTGGAAACAGAACGACCAGTTAGGAGGTCATCACAAACAACCAAGAGGGAGGTGACGGTGGCTCCAGTTGGGTGTCAGCAGTGGAGGTGGGAAGAACAGTTAGATCCTGGGTGTATTCTGAAAGAATGCCTAGGGGTTTCCTGGGTTTTCTCATCCCAGATGACAGATGACTCTTCCACTGGAGAGTGGAGTTGCCAAGTGTATCCAGGAGGGGGCGCACTCACCCACATCAAATGCAGCCCATAGGAGAGAGAGGATTGAGAAGTGAAAACTGGTAATGTGGTTGTTATAGGTGACCGAGACAAGAGTGGTTTTGGTGAAGCTGGGCATAAAAGACACATTGGAATGTATTAAGAGAGAATGGGAGGGCAGTTGGAGACAGTGTAGATAGTGCTTTCGAGGAATTTTGCTCTAGGAAAGCAAAGCAATATAGTGCTACCTGGCAGCAGAGAGACAAAGGAAAGTTTGGGTTTTTTTTTTTTTTTTATAGTACCGGAGAAATAACAGTGAATTTTCATGGTAAAAGACTAGCAGAGAAAATAAATGTGTTGATGTGGGAGAGATAGAAGAGAATTGCTAGAACGATGCCTTTTACGGAGGAAAGAAGAGATGGGGTCCTATGTTTATGTGGATGGCCTGGTTTCAGATAGATGCAGGGGTAGTTCACTCTTAGTTACAGATAGGAAGGCAGAGCATGTAGGTGGAGATGCAGGTAGGGGTCTGGAAGTTCTCTTCTAGTTGCTTTGATTTTATCAGGGAAAGAGGACTCAAGGGTAAGAGCTGCCCGTGAGTTCGAGATAATTATTGGGTCAATTAATGAGTAGTCAGGTGAGTGGTGATGTATCACTCTCAGGTTAATTCAGGGTTAATCACATCTTTGTCCAGTGCCTTGGCATGGCTGGATGGAGAGTAGGGGGAGGTGAGTAAGAGAATGGAGTCTGAACTTTGTTAGGAGGAAACTAGGCAGGAAGTGGGGCAGGGCATCTGGGCCCAATTCAAGAAAACTTGGGGCTCAGAAGAGGTACTGATTGCAGCAGGGGGTAGGATCTGGGAAACACTTTGAAAATCAAGGCAAACGGTGAGGATGCACGCGGAATGGGGAGAACCCCTTGTGTGTACGGGATGCACAGACCCCATCCCAGGGACAGCTAGATCCTAGCAGAAACCCTGGCTCCTATCCTACTTCTAACAGTCTGTTCAGGGGCTAGGAGGGCTGAACTGACACATGGAAGCCCTTTGTTGCCTGGAGCTTGAGAATCCTGTTGAAACAAACAGAAAATGGCAGAATTCAGTTTATATTTGGTCTATCTACGTAATGGTGGAATCCTTCTATCCATTACATTAATGTTTTGTCCACACAAGCACGTAAATTTAAGCAAATAGCTGATCACTGGGCTTGTTCCAACACCGTCTCTGATATCTCAGAATAAGAGTAATTTCTAAGTGAAGCAGATTGTAAAATGTATGTTCTCTTTAAACGATTCAAATGTTCGTATACACTGTAACATGTTATTCTGAGAGGCATACACCACTGTGAATGAGAAAGCTGTGTGTTAGAGAGCAAAACTTCTAAGATCACAAGTGGTGATTGACAGGTCGGGACCCCCAATTCTGATTTTGATTCAATGAACACTCACTAAGTTGCTATGTGCCAGACACCCTGCTGGGTGGTTTGTTTCAGCCTCTTTATTTCCAGCCCTCTGTTCTTTGCTCCCCCCGCCCAAAATAACATCATCTCAAGAAAGCTGCATCACCAAAAGGACTACTTTTTTAGACTAAATAATGTGAAATAATGGTCACATCTTGTATTGATCAATACCCTCCCATTATCTTCACTAATAAGTGATTTCAACTTAAATCTGCAATTATTTTCACAAGGAGGAGCTATAGCCATTTCTCCTGCAGAATTGTAACTGCCCATGTTCCAATTTTTTGTTGTTGTTGTTTAAAATATCATCTTCTGAAAGAATCTTATAAAATGAAGACTATTTTCAATTTGTTAGCCAAAGGAGAAAAGTGTTGGTGTTTTTGGTGGTAAGGCAATTAATGGTACTGGATTCATTTCCTGCCATTTCTCCAACGAATACTCAGACTAGTGTGCATAACAGAAAAATAAGAGGCAGTAAGAAAACTGTGCCTCTCTTGCACCTGTATTCATCTTAGAGGCAGGTGTTTATAGCTACTTTAAATGGGTGTTCAGATAATACGGTGAATTTTGTCATCACTATGCCAGAGCAGGTAATCAGACTCAAGAAAGAGATCTATATGCTTAAAGAAATCTGTCTAGGCTGACAAAGTTGATCTCTATAAAGAGCTAATGGACTTGGCTGTTTAAGTGCTTGCTTGGGAGAGCGGTATGTAGACAAAACTAACAGTGCCAGTGGCAGTTCAGGCTAACGCTTCAATTGTTTACAGTACTGGTATTTTAAGATCAATATTCCTTTAATTTATACAGTTTGGAGACAGGATAGGGTTTTATGTCTCAGAATTTCACTCTACCATCCAGGGGATGTTGTTTTTTAAGAACGTACGCAACTATTTGAAAATTCCAACATGATGTGTGAGACTTGGCATTCCCGATAATAAAATATATATTTTAAAGGTCTTTCTTTAGGAAACACGGGGCCAGAAATTGGTACACTTGTTTTGTTCTAAGTGTATTGATTAAGTTCTCTGACTTTCCTCTGCCTAATCTTGTTGCTTATCTGAAACAGGAATGGGCTTCTTAATAGAGCAGTACAAATAGAAATGGGGCATAGTACTTTAATAAAGAGCTAACACATTAGAGAAAATCCCAAAGGAATTTTCAGAAACCTGTATTTAAAAGCTGATCTTTCAAAAATCTGAACAAATTAGAATTGAGTGACCACTTGGTTCTCTTGTTAAAGAAAATAATTTTTATTGTTTAAAAAAATCTAGTACTTTCCCTAGGGCTGTTCACACCATTTCTACCATCTTCCTTTAAATTTTTTATACTATTTTTTACCTTAACTTTATTTAGGTTTTTTCTTTTTTTTACATCTTTATTGGAGTGTAATTGCTTCACAATGGTGTGTTAGTTTCTGCCTTATAACAAAGTGAATCACTTATATATAAGCTCTCCAGCATTTATTGTTTCTAGATTTTTTGATGATGGCCATTCTGACTGGTGTGAGATGATATCTCATTGTAGTTTTGATTTGCATTTCTCTAATGATTAATGATGTTGAGCATTCTTTCATGTGTTTGTTGGCGGTGTGTATATCTTCTTTGGAGAAATGTCTATTTAGGTCTTCTGCCCATTTTTGGATTGGGTTGTTTGTTTTTTGGTTATTGAGCTGCATGAGCTGCTTGTAAATTTTGGAGATTTATCCTTTGTCAGTTGCTTCATTTGCAAATAATTTCTCCCATTCTGAGGGTTGTCTTTTGGTCTTGTTTATGGTTTCCTTTGCTGTGCAAAAGCTTTTAAGTTTCATTAGGTCCCATTTGTTTATTTTTGTTTTTATTTCCATTCCTCTAGGAGGTGGGTTAAAAAGGATCTTGCTGTGATTTATGTCATAGAGTTTTCTGTCTATGTTTTCCTCTAAGAGTTCGGTAGTTTCTGGCCTTACATTTAGGTCTTTAATCCATTTTGAGCTTATTTTTGTGTATGGTGTTATGGAGTGATCTAATCTCATACTTTTACATGTACCTGTCCAGTTTTCCCAGCACCACTTATTTAGGTTTTGAATGAATAATACTTTCATATGTTTCAAAAATAAAAATAATATAAAAATATATACACAGAGAAGTTTTGCTACCACCCCTATTTTCCTCCATCTCCAGTAAGGAATAGCTGTGAAGAAACATTTATTTATTTTCTTGATACCATTTGTTGAGAATCTCTAAGCTCTCTGGGGATGCAGCTGTCCTTCTCAAAGCAAGATCCATTCCAAGCGAAGCCAAGTGAAGTGTATTCTTGATTGTTGTTTCACTGATTAAATACTATGCAGACAAAAAAACTATAGAAACATCAGTTTCTCTTTCCCTTTTTGGTCTGCATAAACACATGGGCACATCATCTCTAAAAGTGGATAAGTCCATCCCTCCATGGGTTGTAAGTACAGCAAAATCACAATATATACACGGTACATAGGAAATGATTCACTAGCTCAAAAGAAGTCAATGCAGACAAAATGGCCCCTGAGGAACTGACTTCTTCAAGAAAAATGACCAAGTTTAAAAAAAAATCTAATGTGTCTACTCGACAGGACTCAAGTGCTCTTGCATTTATATAAACAGAAGAATCAGAAACTGGGACAGTTTTATTTCAGGTGACTTGTGAGTACTGAATTTGAAAAATCAGTCATTGAACAGCAGAGTAGATACCACAGAAAACTGGATCAGTGAACTAGCAAAGCAGCTCAAGAAAGTCTCAGAGAAGATAAAGGAAAAAAATAAAGGACTAGGGTACAAAGGATGCAGAAAAGTCAAATATAGGCATAAAGAAAAATACAGAAAGGTTTCCCTAATATTTATGAGTGTGATAGCCACCTGGACACATTTAAAATGCTGTGTCCTAAGCCCCATCTTCAGAGGTGCTAGTTGAGTATGTTGGGGATTCGACTGAGGTTTACCTATTTTTCAAAATATGAACATGGAGTGATTTTAATGATACGAAAATCTGGGAAAACACTGTCGCAGATGAAGAAAAAGCACCCAAACAAACAAACAAGCCAAAAAAATTTTTAAATATTCATAGATATAATATTATTTCCAGGAGTTTTAAAAAGACTTGGTCTTCATAATAAAGGGGTCATCAAATCCAAATAAAATTAATGAGACATAGTCTACTAAACTGAATTTCAGAAACAAAGGGGAAATCGTTCAAATATCTAGTCAGAAAATCTTATAGAAGGCAAAAAATCCTTTTTGTTATACTTCTATGAGACTAAACACTAAAAGAGGAGGAAGAAATGTCAGCAGTTGTGGCATAAAAGCTATACTGCCTGAAAAGCCATTGTTCACTGCAGTAGCAGGAAAGACATTTGCAGATAAACAACAGCTCAAAAAGTGCTTTATTTGCTTACCTCTCCTGAAGTTATTGCACAGAGAGGAATGTTAATCATAAATTAGAGATGGAAAAAGTGTAAGTCTAAAATTGTAACATAGCTTAAAATGCCAAAAACATAATGTATTGAATTAGAATATATGTACTATCTGAAAAGAAAATTAATAAACATGATAATCTGGATGTTTTGTTTTATTTATTTTTTAAAAAACATTTTATTTTCAAATAATTTCCAACTCTCGTGTTGCATGAATAGCATGACAAATTCCTGAATATCCTTGTCCCAAATTCAAGTTTTGCCCATTGTCAATGCCCTCATAACAAAAGGTCTAATTCAGGACCACACAATGTACCCAATTTTCATATCTCCCTGGCTTCCTTCAGTCTAGAAGAATTCCTCAGTCTGATTCCTCAGTCTAATTCCTCAGACTTTAATGACTTTGACTTTTTTTTTTTTTTTTTTTTTTGCGGTACGCGGGCCTCTCACTGTTGTGGCCTCTCCCGTTGCAGAGCACAGGCTCTGGACGCGCAGGCTCAGTGGCCATGGCTCACGGGCCCAGCCGCTCCACGGCATGTGGGATCCTCCCAGACCGGGCCCGAACCCGCGTCCCCTGCATCGGCAGGCGGACTCTCAACCACTGCGCCACCAAGGAAGCCCGACCTTGACATTTTTGAAGGTCAATTATTCTGTAGAAATTTTCTAAATTTCTGTTTGATATTTCCTCTTGTGTATAACCAGGTTATGATTTTATTTGCTGAAATAATAGTGATGCTGTATTCTTCTCATTGTTGGATTTTTCTGTTTTTTAGAGACATTATTTCAACAAAACCTTGGGGATGGGAAGAAGAGGAGGTAGAAATATACTAACTTTTCACCTTATGTGTGGCTATCAATAAACGTAGTTTATTTTTTACCTTGATAGACTAATATATGTTAAAATGTAATTAAAATGTGAATGCATGGCACCTGAAACAAAGACTACACTTCCCATGCTTCCTGGCAAGTAGGTGTGGCCATGGCACCAGGAAGTGAGGGGAAGAAATACCAGAAAAGAAAGAGACGTGAGGGGGAGCCCCCAAAACTGTGTACTAACTTCTCAAATCCTTCCACATGTGTGGAAGATGCCAGGATGCCCCAGGGGAAAACAACAGCTGGAAGGCTGAAAAAAAGAAGCAGTACAGAGATTTTAGCAGCTACCCTGATGCTGGAGAGATAGAGTTTGGAGTTTGATTCCCACCAATGTTTGGGAAACACCCCAAGCTTTCCATGGAATCCAGAAGGCCATGGTTTAGGAATGAGATCCATGTCTCAGGAGAAAGGGCAGAACTGAAATGCACCAGCTTTATTTAACAAGGCCTGAAACCACACCTCCACACTCTCAATGTGATCTGCCAACAATTTAATTATTTGCAGGAACAAAACTCAATACTTTTCAGAGGAAGTTAACACAGTTTTTTACTGGAAGCCAAGTGCACAAATAGATCAGTAGGATGGAATAGCTCAGAAACAAACCCAGATAAACATAATGTATCAGGTAGTACTTGGTTCAATTGCATTTAATTGAGAACAAAAACAAAAAATGGAACCCTCAGATAACTCTTGCTTGAAAACCTCCACAATGGAGCTTACCTGGTGGCGCAGTGGTTGAGAGTCCGCCTGCTGATGCAGGGGACACGGGTTCGTGCCCCGGTCCAGGAAGATCCCACATGCCACGGAGCGGCTGGGCCCGGGAGCCATGGCCACTAAGCCTGCGCGTCCAGACCTGTGCTCCTCGACGGGAGAGGCCACACAGTGAGAGGCCTGCGTACCACAAAAAAAATAAAAATTCAAAGAAAAAAAACCTCCACAATGTACCATCTACAAGGCTTAGTATACAATTAAAAAAATTTCTAGGTATATGATAAAACAGAAAATGTAATTCATAGTCAAGAGGAAAATAAGAGCCATAGCCGCTGAGCCTGCGCGTCCAGACCTGTGCTCCTCGACGGGAGAGACCAAAGCAGTGAGAGGCCTGCGTACCACAAAAAAAATAAAAATTCAAAGAAAAAAAACCTCCACAATGTACCATCTACAAGGCTTAGTATAAAATTAAAAAAATTTCTAGGTATATGATAAAACAGAAAATGTAATTCATAGTCAAGAGGAAAATATGGTTAACAGAAACAGAATAGCAGATCACCCAGATAATAAAATTAGCATGTTTAATAAGTTAACAAATCTACAGAAAAATATGGAAGCAGTGGGAAGAAATTAAGAAATTTTGGTAAAAAGAATCAAATGGAAATCCTAGAACTAAAAAATTACAATATCTGAAATAAAAACTTAATTGTATGATATTAATAGATTGTATAAGTACAGCATACTTGGACTTAACATTTTAATTCTAAAAAATCTATCCAGAGGAAAGAAATATGTGAACATAGATATTCAATGATATACATATATGTATGTTTATAATAAAAAATAAACATTCTGGTCTGTTGACATTTAAAGTGGTTGTTGACAGGTGTATACTTATTGCCATTTTGTTACTTGTTTTCCTAGTTATTTTCTGTTCTTTTCTTCTTTTTGTTTCATTCCTTGTGGTTTGATGATTTTCTTTAGTGATATGTTTGTGTTCCTTTCTCTCTAGTTTTTGTGTGTCTATTTGTAGGTTTTTGATTTGTGGTTACCATTGGGTCCCTACATGTTATCTTATAACTACATCAACTTGTTTTAAACTAATAGTCATTTAAGTTCAAACACATTCTGCAGATCTACGTTTTTTATTCTCATTTCCCATGTTTTGTGTTTTACTTTTTCTTTTTTTTAAATTTAATTTTATTATTTTATTAATACAGCATGTTCTTATTAGTTATCTATTTTATACATATTAGTGTATATATGTCAATCCCAATCTCCCAATTTATCCCACCACCAGCGGCCCCCCTCCCCATTTTCCCTTCTGGGTGTCCATACATTTGTTCTCTACATCTGTGTCTACTTCTGCCCTGCAAACCAGTTCATCTGTACCATTTTTCTAGGTTCCACATATATGCGTTAATGTACGAGATTTATTTTTCTCCTTCTGACTTACTTTGTTCTGTATGACAATCTCTAGGTCCATCCACATCTCTACAAATGACCCAATTTCGTTTCTTTTTATGGCTGAGTAATATTCCATTGTATATATGTACCACATCTTCTTTATCCATTCATCTGTCAATGGGCATCTAGTTTGCTTCCATGACCTGGCTATTGTAAATAGTGCTACAATGAACATTGGGGTGCATGTGTCTTTTTGAATTATGGTTTTCTCTGGGTATATGTCCAATGGTATACTTGTTCTCCAGTTTGTGAGTCACCCACCCAGTGGTTATGGGATTTGATTTTATTGTGATTATGGCCCTCTTACCATCTCATTGCAGTTTCTCTTTTGTCTTTGGATGTGGAGTGTCTTTTTTGGTTAGTTCCAGTGTCTTTCTGTCAATGATTGTTCAGCAGTTAGTTGTGATTCTGGTGCTCTTGCAAGAGGGAGTGAGCATACATCCCTCTACTCTGCTATCTTGAACCAATTTCCCCCAATTTTTGTGTTTTTTATTTTATGTTTTATACCGTCATGTTTATCCCTTATCTGTTTATTGTAGTTATACAACTGTACTTGATTTTACAATTTTTGTCTTTTAATCTCTGTACTATCTTATTTAAGTGGTTTATCCATAGCCTTCACTATATATTTTCCTTTAGTAGGGGATTTTCCCTTTCCTATAACTTCTTACTTCTTGCTATAATATTTTCTTTTCCACTTAGAGAAGACCCTTTAACATTTCTTTTAGGGTAGGTTTGGTAGAGTTGAACATTACTAGCTTTTGCTTGTCTGAGAAGTTCTTCATCTCTCCTTCAATTCTGAATGATAATCTTGCTAGATAGAGTGTCCTAGGTTGCAGGTGTTTCCCTTTCAGCACTTTGACTACACCACTCCCTTCAGGCCTGCAACATTTCTGTAGAAAAATCAGCTAATAGCCTTATGAGTGTTCCCTTGTTCTCTTTGTTTTTCTCTTGCTGCTTTTAGAATTCTCTCTTTAGCTTTAAGTTTTGCCATTTTAACTATGATATGTCTTGGTGTGCGTCTGTTTAGGTTTATCTTGTTTTGGACCCTTTGTGCTCCCTGTACCTGGATATATGTTTCCTTCTTCAGGTTTGGAGCATTTCAGCCATAATTTCCTCAAATGCATTTTTGATCCCTTCCTGTCTTCTCCTTCTGGGACCCCTATAATGCAAATGTTGGTATGCTTGTTGTTGTCTCGGAGGTGCTTTAAACTGTTCTCATTTTAAAAAATTTGTTTTTCATTTTGCTGTTCCGATTGGGTGATTTCCATTATTTTATCTTCCAGATCATGTATGCGTTCTTCTGTAACACCTAGTCTGCTGCTAATGAGAAGGTCCTTTGCCAAGTTGTGCTTCACTGATAGAATATGTAAAGCCTTTAATAATTATCATGTAGATACATGTTTCTCACTATGATATCTGTAATATGTTAAGTGAGGAAAAGCAGGTTTCAAAGTAAAATTCATAGTATGATCATACCTTTGTTAGAATTTAACATTACACACATTCATACACATGTGTATAGAAATAAGTCTCAGATAATAAACATCAAAATATTAAGCATGGTTATCTGTGGGTGGTAAAATTACAAGTGATATTTTTATTGTTCATCTGGGTTTCCTAAGCAAAATAATACAAGTTAAAGACAGTTTCTGGGGACTTCCCTGGTGGTGCAGTGGTTAAGAATCCACCTGCCGATGCAGGGGACATGGGTTCAAGCCCTGGTCTGGGAGTATCCCACATGCCGTGGAGCAACTAAGCCTGTGCGCCACAACTACTGAGCCTGCACTCTAGAGCCCATGAGCCACAACTACTGAGCCCACGTGTCACAACTACTGAAGCCCGCGTGCCTAGAGCCCATGGTCTGCAACAAGACAAGCCACCTCAATGAGAAGCCCACACACTGCAACAAAAAGTAGCCCCAGCTCACCGCAACTAGAGAAAGCCCACACACAGCAATGAAGACCCAGTGCAGCCAAAAATTAATTAATTAAAAATAAATAAATAAATACAGTTTCTGTAGACTTTTTATACCCCTCCTGTGTTCTGGCTATATTCCTTGTCATCAGCTTATTGAGTAAAATAATCTTTAGAAAAATGAAGGGTTACTGCCGTGTAACAATTAGCGTCTCTTTTGAGGGGCACTTTGGGTTAAACAGGTTTCTGTGGGCTGGCATGTTCACTGTGTATAATGCTGACAGTAGGAGAAAATGAATCTGGGCTTCCAAATAACATTCTTAGGAATAAAAAATGTTGCAGGATAAGAACTTCTCATTCTTTTCTAGTCACTCTGTCCCTTTGGCAACCACTTGCTCTTTGGGCCATTGTGAGTCCCTGAATAAACAAGAGACAATCTGTGTTCATACTTTGAGTGGCAAGTTTAATATAGACAATCCGAAAATTTGAGAAAAGATTCCATCCACTCTCTCTGAGCTTTTTTTCCCCTCAAGTTGGCTAAAGCTCTTCCCACTGTGGTTGGGCTCAAACTTGTGTACATGGAGCTCTCTTGGTGCGGTTCAGTACCAGCATCCTGTGGAGCTCAGTCCATCGTAAGCCATGAGATCTCCTTTTAGAATCTCATCTTCTGTTTCTTGGGTTATGTAGACAACTGCACTCATGTGAGAGCAATACACAAATTTGTTACCAGGAGTGTAAGCTGCTTGAATTCTGTAACAGGAAGGAAGAAAATCAGAAACTGTGCCACATTTAGATTAAGCGTTGGGGAAAGAATGTGGGGAATTACATTGGCAATATGCTATTTCATGCTGAAATAGTAAAACTGAATGTCCATAAGGACAGTGTAGTCAAAGCCCAATGAATAACTAAACATGTTTCCTGTCTCCCTAGTTTGGAAAACCATAGGTCCCTTTTAGCTATTGGTGTTGAAATTTTTAAAAATTATTACAGGTTGTCCTTACTTTGCACAGCTGTGGAGGAACAGTAAATGGCTGTGCCAGCTGACACCAAGCATGGAGATCTTAATCATAATTGGGAAAATTTATGATTGTTCTGTGCTATTAGAAACTGTCATCAAAACACTTCAAACTCTCTTACCATTGGTTTTAAGTATATAGGGAGATGTTTTTAAATACTAAAACTACTATTTATTTAACATACTGCTATTTAAAATATCAGAGGGAACTTCCCTGGTGGTCCAGTGGTTAAGACCCTGCCTTCCAATGCACGGGGTATGGGTTCGATCCCTGGTCGGGGAGTTAAGATCCCACATGCCTCGTGGCCAAAAAAACAAAAACATAAAACAGAAGCAATATTGTAACAAATTCAATAAAGGGTTTTAAAATGGTCCACATCAAAAAAAAATTAGAAACATTAATAATGAAAGTTTCATTTATTTGTAAAAAACTTACCAAGGGTAGCTTGAACAGTGATGCCCTTATTGTTGTCGTATAACTAACCGCCTTGGCCAATTATCACATTCCTTTGTAAATCTGGATCAGCTTCCCATGTTGTATCCTTTTCCCTTTCAATGTTGTGAAATATCTCCAAGAATTTCTTTAATGAGACATTTTTGCCAGCATCACTTCCTCTAAGACATCGTCCTCCTTTTCCTCACCACTGTCTTCTTCCTGTCTGTCCACACCTGTCTGTCCACAGCCTCACCTCCACTAGGCTCTCCAGCTGTAGGTCTAGAGCCTCCCCAATGGTGGCTGTGCCAGTGTCCCCACAGTCAGCTGGGACTCCGTGCAAGTTCCAGTGAAATATCTCTCCCAGTGTAATCGCCCCTCATTTCTTTGCTGCACTTGCATTTTTTTCCTTCACTTCTTTATTGGAGTATAATTGCTTTACAATGGTGTGTTAGTTTCTGCTGTATAACAAAGTGAATCAGCTATAGGTATACATATATCCCCATACCTCCTCCCTCTTGCATCTCCCTCCCGCCCTCCCTATCCCACCCCTCTAGGGGGTCACAAAGCATCGAGTTGATCTCCCTGTGCTATGCAGCTGCTTCCCACTAGCCATCCATTTTACATTTGGCACTGTATATATGTCAGTTCTACTCTCTTACTTCATCCCAGCTTCCCCTTCTCCCCTGTGTCCTCAAGTCAGCACTTTCATCTTTGTTGGCCACTTCCCTCTTTGATTATCCATTTTTGGAACGAGTCACTTGGAAGGAACCAGGTGTCTTCAGGAACCACCTGGAGGCACCACCGGGAGAATAAAAGGGGTGCCATGATGTTACTACCCTGATGCATAAACAGCATGAAATATCATTTCATCTATAGGCTCAGTAATCTCCTTAACAGCAGTAACGCTAATAATCTTCATAATTTGAGAACCATTTATATCCAAACGAGAAGTCTCAGTAGTGGAACCTGCTACCAATAACCTAGAATGAGAGACAAGGAGGCAACACAAGCATGTGCTTTCCTACCTGTGAACCAAACGGGATCTGCAGTGACAGACTTTGAAAGAAGCCAGGTGTTTGGTCATGATCCTGAAGCGCGTCTCTTATTTACCTGGTGATTTGTGGACAGCGGCTCTCAGCGAGGTGTGTACTTTATGCAATTGCTCACAGTGATGACAACATGGTAACTGAAATTTGAACTGTGTGGTTGGGGTCTGCTGCTTTTTAAAGTAAGCTCTGGTGACTAGAGTTCTTGAAAAGTGAGGACAGCCAGTACTGGATCAGAATTACATCCTCAAAACTTAGTTGAGGGGAGACACAGTTCTGTGGGGAAAACTGGAGGCGCTTCTGAACTTCCAGGGGCACAACTCTTCCGAACTGTTGTGTTTGAAGCTGTGGCTTGAACAACAAATCACTTAGATGGCAGCACAACCCGAAAGACTCAGTTGCATGAATAGAGCTGACACATACGTGGAGTACAGGTGATGTGGACCAAAACTGACATTCAGAGTGAGCCTGTTGGCAGAATTGTAGGGATAGAAAAGAGCTGTTCATCTCAGTGTAATCAGGAGGAAATGAGGAAAGTTGGAAAAAACGTGGAGTGGTTCTAAACATCATAAGTAAAGTTGAGATACTCTGATTTCAACAAGGCAAGAATTTCCCACGGGGGCCCCTGGTTATTGAAGGAAGCTAATTACATTAATATTTTCTTCTTGTCTTTCTTCTGTGGTACAGTGAATTGTTTTTCCAGGGTCTTAATATCACACCAAAACAGAACATATTTTAAAAAAATTAAATGGCTAAAATAGTGTCTGGATAACTAAAGTAAAATTTGAAAGAAGAAAAGTTTCTAATAAATAAGACAAACATTGTGCAGTGAACAAGAAGATTTTTTTAAAGTATGTGGGTTGTGCTGATTAAATCAATTAGCAAAAATATTTAAAATTATTTTACAGTAGGAAAGAATTTGTCAAAATAGATTTCAGGAAAATAATCAGAATGCTCAAGAACATTAAAATAGGGTCCAGAGATCAATCTTTGTTTTGATGCATTTTGCGAATCAATTTTGGAGCTCGTAAAAGGCAAGAATTCCATGCAGCCTAGAACTGTTATTTGCAGCTTCCTGAAAGATAGGTAAACACGTGAATTTAACATTAGGTCAGATGATTGTAGAAAAATCTGTACATATAGGAGCAATAATTATGAGAAGAGGTAAGAATAAATTCGATTTCGTCTTCAGCTTTGATTCTTTCCCAATGGTATTACATTAGTAAATACACAGAATGTGGCTCTGCGTCTGAGGTTTGCTGGAATAATTGATAGAGCGTCTTGTGAATTGGATTTATTTCCCAAACTGGGTTTAGCAGGCTTGGAGAAGGGCAGCTGGGAATATTGCAATCTGGCTGACAATCCAAACCCTGATGATGGATGTGAGTGGGTCCAGCTGGAGGTAGGAAGGAACTGGTGGGGTGCCTCCCTAGTCACTATTAGATATGATCATAATTAGCACTTTTATGAGGGAATCTGAATAAGGAGTAAATACCAAGTTAATGGAACGGCTGAAAAATGAACTAGGAGCCTTAGTTTATAGCAGTGGGGAATGTCATAAAATACAGGTAGGGGAAACTGAAGAACTGCAGTGAGAAAAAGGGAAGAAAAGAAAAACAAAATCGAAAGCTAGTGAATCATTTCCACAAGGATTTTCATCTGAAACTTAATTATAAAGTGCTCTGAAATAGCATAATAATAACTAAAGTTGCCTGCATAGACAATAGACTTGGGCATTATATGTTGTGATCAGGGTTTTGTCATCTGCAATGAATTATTCTGTCCGCCTACACCTGTATCTCATCTGTAGCAAGAAAAGGTCAGGATGAAATGCCTGGATTGGAGTTGCTGTCGCCAGAACATCATACATACTGTCACACACACATACAAATTGTCTTTGGCAACAAAGCCCATAAATATTTCCATTGATTATGAAATAACCCTGGACTGCCTTTTATAATCACAGATGTAGGACAGAACCGTAGCTTCATCCTAAGGCAAATGGCGGGTCTGAGGCAATGAGCACCCCGTCAGGTTGAACCCTGAAGCGGGTGTCCTTTACAGGAGGAGCTACAGCTGGCAAGCTCCCGAGGAATTGCTCCTTGTGTCTTGCTTCTTCCTCCTGTGTCCCTCTGCTTTTTTCCCCCCCCTCATACATCTAGATATCCAAAGAATGCATATGATGCTGGCCGTTTGTAATCTCTAAATTTCTTTTCATTACATTTTTCAGTTCTCTGATTAAGGGAGAACCTTCAGTGATAAATGGATTTCAGTGTCTACTTTAAGACTATAGGTCTATCTTTCAAAAAGAGCGTTTTTCTGAAGCTTTTGGTTGGCCCAGCAAGAACCAGCTGGTAGGAGCTGTTATTTAATATCATATACAAATTCCAAAAATTTTTCTAGCATTTAACATCTATACAGTTGCTCCTGTGTTCATTTTGAAAGTTGAATGGGTGGATAACATTCTTAATTACGCAGCAAATCTAATGTAGCCCATGAAAACCAAACTGGAACCCATAAATTCACTTGTGAAGGCTTCCTAGGTTACTGCCCTCCAAGGAGAAAAGAGCAGCAAACTGAATTCAGGCTGAATATTTTTCTGGTCTCTATGGAAAAAATTTTCTTCAACTTTTATTTTTTTACCTTTCTGCTCTTAAGTCAATTAAAATCACAGTTATAAGAGCAATTCCATCAACTTTGCCCTAACAGCCAAGGCCTTCAAATCCACTCAAATCCATTCTGTTCTAATGTAAGACTTGTTCTATCTTTTAACCTCAGACTATAAGTCCCCTTGGCAGCCTGACAGATTCTTTTGTTGTCTCATTGTTGCCTCTAAACACACCGTGCCCTTCTTTTTTCTTGAATAAACATAGCATTTTATGAGCAAAATCGTATGAAAGCTCTCTCTCAAATCTTTACCTTTACACCTCTATTGGAATTAAAAAACAAAAATGAAAGCAAAAAAAACAAAACTAAATCCCAAGGTACCCAATACCAATAATCAACAACAACAACAGCAAAAACAATGACAAAACATCAGGAATTTTAAACTAAGGGCACATTCAAATCAAGGGAGAAAATTTAACACAAACCACAAAAACAAAACTAAAATCCTTTACTGCTTATTTATTATGAATGCCTTTTTATATAATTTCAACTAGCAGTTATTCTCCTATTTAAGCCATATAGATATTATGCAAAGAAACAGATTATCTCATTTATTCTTATAACCTCATGAGAATACAGTATCATTGTTCCTACTTTGCAGACAAGGAATGGGAGACACAGAGAAGTTCAGAACTTGCCCAGAGACACACAGTCTGAAAAAAAGGTGTTGAAGGACCCACACTCAATCTGCTGTTCCCAGTTAGCTAGCTCCATTTATTTCTCATTTTTGGTAACTCCATGTTTAAAAACCTAAAAAAGAAACATATCTCATTCATATTAAGAAAGAAGTTCAGTGATGCAAAAGGCCCAGTGACAATTCAGAGTGGGACTCTTCACTGCTGGGTGAAGCAAAGTGTTCCTTTTGTTTTCAACCTTCTAGTTCCAATTTAATCTCCTACAGCACCAGAAGTGTTTATACTGACCTGCCCAGGCCCTGCAGAGCAGGCAAATGATAGGGAAGCTTAGTGGAGATATTTATGCTAAAATATGATTGACGGGAAGGTTTCCTGCATTCTTTCTGATGGAGGGAAGAGGCAAGCTGATTATGGACCTTAATGACACCTGTAAAGTCTCTTTTACCAAATAAAGTAACATAGTCCTGGGAATGAGATTCTGCTACATTAACGGTCCTGCCCATTCTCAAGGGGAGGGGATGATACAGAGTGTTTGCACACAGAGGCAGGGATCTTGGGGACCAGCTTAGAATTCTGCCTACCACAGAGTAAGAGAAGCTTCTGTGAAATTTGTGTTGCCTCACATACAATAGAGGGAAAGAAAACCCCTGAGTATTGCATCTGTGCACTGATAAAGTCGAATTTTCCCCAAACACTGGGACCCTGGAAAACAGCTATGGTTAAGAAGTCCACCCACCCTTTTGTGTTTGGAAAAGCTGCTAAATGGAAAGAGCCACTCTTCCCTGTCTGACTGAGCTATAGCTCAGGGCTACCGCCATTGTTTACCTCTGATGAGGCCAGACAGGGACCCTCCAAATTCCCACTCTGCCTTGTAAATGATTAGCGAAACTGCTTTGTCTCTTCTAATCAATTGCAGCAAAATACTCGTGAATCTGATATGATTGAACTTTAGTTAAGCTTCTCTCCTTCCCCCGGACCCCTGAACTTTGGTCCACCCTCAGCCTGCGTCAACCCCTCCTAAGAGTAGGCTGGCCCTGAGGAGTGCATTCTCTGACCTACTGTCTTGTCACTGCCATGTCCACCCCACATTCACATCCGTCCACTGCCCTACAGCAGGCGCCCTCTGGTTTCCAGATCTGACAGTCAGAGCATCCTTCCCGTGGCAGTAATTCTTAGTCTCCCCTCTTGCAATAATCCTTCCGAATAAAGTCTCTCTTTAACCTAAGTCCCCGTTTGTGGTTTTTTTAAACATACAGCTGTGCCTTTCAAAGCAATATTCTATTCAACTAATGTAATTTTTTAAACCATTGCTCTGAAAGCAGGGCAATTAATCCTCCATCTTAGCTGCTGTGTGCTGAGACAATGGCCCAAGTGAGTCCTGCAGAAATCTCCATGGAGTCATAGTTCCTTTCCTTGGAGCAGTTAATTAAAAATCACCCCTCTCAGACTCCAGTTTAATCCAGCTAGCTGAAATTAACACAACTAACATTAAAGTAAGCAAGAATTTCAAGGAAGAAAACTTCAAGGAAAGGTCACAACAGTTTTAAATGCATGAGGTTGCCATAGATTTTGGCAGTGTGGGAAAACTATTTTTATTTAGAGGCTAAGTCAGGATAAAAGTAAATCCTAATCCCTTGACTTGGTTGTGTCCTGGGATCCATATGGAATAAAGTATAACTCACCCAGCCCATGATCTTCAAACAAGGCCTGATAGTACAGTCTAGAAACTATTAGTCACACTACATCTTCATTTGGAAGTTTTAGATTTCTGATGAGGACAATTTGCAGTTATAACTGATTTTTAATATTTTTTCATAAACCATAGTAATTGGCCATTATTACTTTACTTAATGATCAACTTTACTATGAGATACAAATAGAAGATGCCACAGTTAAAACTACAAGAACCAACTTATTCTTTGATGTCAAGTAGATCCATGTTTTCAAAACTTGAATTAAGAAAACTCTTTGGATGACTGAGGAAATTTAGACCTTATCTTTCAAAGTCTAAACATTTGGTTCAAATTTTAAAAGCTCCATTTCTACTGAGGACAGTCCCCTTACCAGATGTAGAGATTTAAAAAGCAAAATGGGACTCAGAGCTTAGAATTTATGGAGTCAAGCAAGTTTTAAAATATCTACTGGGCTGAATTCTCAGTAATAAACACTAGACTTTTATATTTGAATAATGTCATTTATCATACAACATCTACCATACTACGTAGTTTAGAGGTGGAAAAGAAAGAAAAACAAATCAACTTAATGTATGTGTGATTTAAGACCTGATATATTTCTCTAGCCACTAGCAAAACAGAAAATCTGCTTTATTTAACGTCTCCTTTTACATGTTAGTGTAAGCATAGTGGTAATTTGATAAAGGATATAGAAAGCCTGACTTAATGGCAATTAAGTGGGTCCATGTCAAGTCCTGTTATTATAATCTTCATCTATTTCTTCTTTCCTAGCCTATGTTTGAGAACACTGAATAACACTTAATCATATAAGCTGATATGATGGATTAATATGAAGTTCTTCGGAATTGGGGTACTTATATATTTGAACATTTCCACCATTCTCTGGATCTCATTAACTTTGTAATATCACATGAACACCTTATAGATTAAAACATGGAAATAGTAGCATACTAGGATATTTGGCACACTAGGACAAAAAAGGGATAGAATTTGCTCTTCAAATGTAATTAGTTCAGGTACAATTTCAGAAGAAACAATAAAAGGGATCAACCTTGTCTAGATATTTCAAATATTTGAATACTATCTCTTAGTCTTAAGCCTACGGATAAATTACCGTTACCCAGCACGGTGCTATGATAATGTCAACATCATCACCAATTAGAGTCAGGACACAGCCAGCCCCACCACCAATTCATAGGACTTGATTTTAGCGGGACCCACACTTGCGTTCAGTAACCCTTTCTTCACCTTTAAATGATCACTGGATGCACTGCTCGTGGTACCGTGAGCATGGTGCATTTCTATTGTCCTCCAATTCCAATTCCATTCTTAACCTCTTTACTCTTTGTAGATGATTGCATATCAAGACAGGTCCACTACATAAGTTATTTACAAATTTTCTTTTCCATATCAAACTTTCTGCTTTTATTCTTCATATTCTTCGCTTCCACCTCAGAACAAGAAGTGAATTCTTTATTCCATTCCCTCTCACTCCTTCAGGCACCTTGTGCATTTATTAAATCCTATTTCATTGGCTCCTATCCATCTGCTTACGGATATTTTCAAGCCATTAGTTTTCCCACTTTTTCCTTCAAGGTCAATATTTTCCTTCAAGCCCCTTTTTTTGTTTGTTTTGTTTTGTTTTGTTTTGTTTTTGCGGTACGTGGGTCTCTCAGTGTTGTGGCCTCTCCCGTTGCGGAGCACAAGCTCTGGATGCACAGCCTCAGCGGCCACGGCTCACAGGCCCAGCTGCTCTGCAGCATGTGGGATCTTCCCGGACCAGGGCACGAACCCATGTCCGCTGCATTGGCAGGCGGACTCTAAACCACTGCGCCACCAGGGAAGACCTCAAGGCCCTTTTTCTCTAAGTCTGTATATGTCCATTTCCTCACTGGTTATGCAAAACTCTGTCCTTGGCAGTCTGGCTATTTCCCAACCATTAGTGACATCTCTACTGATTGCCTAGTTATCAAAGCTTTGAGAAAGAAATAAAAGGGTAGCCCCTGAGATCCAAAAACACTCATGGTGGGGCCTTTCTTATAAAGCTGGTCTGAGTCTCATAGCAAGGCCATATTGCTCTCTTGTTGGACATAATGTCAGAGAATATCAACATCAGAAAAAGTCACTCTAAGACCATCATAAGTGGGACAAAAACAAGTCCACCATACAACATACAAAATAACAAACATCCTGTGACCGTGACTTCCTTTACCAAATACAGCTTTAGTTTATCTATATAAAGTTATCTATGTATAGAGTTTTATTCTCGTTTGCCAGCCTTGTATATAAGATTTATTGAGATACTCAATCACAGTGTGTATGTGTGTGTGTGAATTACCCGGATCCAGTCACAGGGACCCATTTCCCTGAAAAAGATGTCATGTTTACTCTCCATATCGAGAAAGCCCGCTAGTGAGAAAGAAGCATGAAGCCAATAAGCAGAAAAGTGGGGTTAGAAAAGGAGTTGGTGTCCTGAGGTCTCTCTGCCGGTGCAGGAGTTTGTTCAGCTGTTCCTTAGATTCTGAGAATTCATTAGTTTATCTTATTTGCTAAGCTCCAACTGAGTTTCTGTCACATGGAAGTGAAATATTCCAAACTAATATACTTAACTTTCTTCTGCCAGTCTGCATCTCTGTCTTTGGGACCAGACCTTTAGAAAGAAGATGACCCATGTTTCTGACTGGAGAACTATAGAGGAGGATGTACTTCAAAGACAGACCCCTCTGACTTCGACCAAGATGTGTAGTTTGGGTTTGCTGTGCATAGATAAGACCTATACTAGATCTTTCTGTGATCCTCCAGACATTTTTTAATTCTGGAAAAATATTCTAAATGAAAAATGACTTTTGTTGATATGCACCACCCTTAGAGGGTTTGCATGGGATGAACATGGTGGGAAAGTAAATGGTATATAAACTTTTGAAAAGAAGAAGAAGATACCAACATCTAGCTAAATAAATTATGTTCTGATTGGAATTTCCTTTTTTTTTTTCTAAAGAAACACACATACATTTAGGTCACAGCTCTGCAATTTGCAGAGGTAATAAACTCTAGTCTTAGTAAATAAAAATGAATGAGCATCACTAACAGGTCTTATTTTATGACCAGATTTCTCCCCCATCTGGAAAAAGATCCTTGGTGTTAGCTCTAACAAGTGACTCAACGAAGGGGAAGGGACAAGCCACGGTCTTCATATTTAGTTCTAGGCAACCTCTATTTGTGAAGTCTCAGGGTTTCTAGACAAAGACTTATCAGAGAGAAAGGAAAAGGGGACCAGAAGAAAAGATGCTTGATTTCTTGACGTTAAAATGGCAATGGATGTTTAATGTGGCCAGTGGAGTGTTACAATGAAAGAGTAATAACTATGCAAAAGAAACGTGGTTTCTTTTGATATTATATTCACATGTAACATGGTCCACTGGAAAGTCGTGAAGGACAGCATTGATTTCTTGAATCATCTATTCCGGAAGTTTTTGTTGAGCACCTGCCCTACGCCACGGGTTATTCTATGTACTAGCCATACAGTGCTAAGCAAAACAAACAAAGTCTCTGCCCTCAAGGAGCTTACATTCTCTAGTGGACAGCAAGATATTGAGAATCCACGGTATGGCTGGTCTTCATCTTTGTAGACGGTGCTTGTGAAGACGACGACCATCTTTTTACATGCATGAGAAAGTTGCATCGTCCAAATGGAATTGCAAAAGCAGGCGTCACTCAGCAAATTTTACAGTGGAAGCAAGACCCTTTGGGTATGCATTTGCCCCTGAATACCTGTTTTGCCAACATACTGAGGCCTGGTCACAGGGGGTGAGGTCAACAGCCTTCTTCCTTCTATTTATATGGGAACTATATATAATTCATTTTCCAAACTAGGAGACCTTGGAAAGTAAAAGGAGGCACTAATAATAATTATGCCAGGGCAACAGGCATCAAGTTAAGCCCTGTGCCCATCAGAGCAGCATTCTCCAAATCCCTTATTCCTGCTGGGGAGGTCTGAGGCTTTAAACAGCCATCCAGTGCCACCTAGCAAGACCCTCGAGCTTCAGAAAAAGCTGGTTGACTCCGGGGATACATATGAGACTCCAGTTTTGACTTCTGTAGTTTGTAGAGCTAGACAAAACTGTCAGCAGGGAATCCTTGATATTTTGAAAGCCTCATCCCCAGTTCTACAAGGAAGGAGATGTGCTCTCCAAAAAAAGACCAATCTTTTTTGCTTTATCAGTTTCAAAAAAGGCTAAAGTACAGGTTTGAATTTTGAGACCTTGGGGGCCTGTAAGTTAAGAGTGAACTGTGTAAGAGCTCCCTACAGCGCCCCTACTGGGTAATTGGGCCCATTGCACAATTCTCTAGGCTGCCACCCCGGGGAGAGGGGCAAGACGATGTGACTTATAAAGGCCATTCAGTTTCTAATTTTTATGATATAATTTGTAATGCTTCCTAAAAGTGACACTTTTACTAGTCCAGGTCATAAAACATGTAATCGTTTTGCTTGACAAATGTTGGTGCAGGAGATTAACAGCTCTGGATTTGTTGTTACTATTTATTATTATTTAACCTTGATTGAACTCCACTAGTATTGCTATTTCATAAGACACAGTCTTCGTGCTTTAAGAAACGTCTATTATGTTATTTAAAACTCATACACACGTATGTGAAAGTTTGGGGGTAGGGACAGGATGGGAGAGATTTAGGGAGAAGCTTGCCTTATCTTGGGGTAACCAGTAATTACCAACTTAATTTTATTTGATGAATTAACCCACATTCCCTTCCGGCCCCACTTGTTCAGGCCTCTTTTGGACCACTTTCCCCAAAGACATCTATCTCCCTTCCCACTAGCCTTCAGATCATTGCTAGGATTGCTGGAAGACCGTACCTGCCTTGTTCTCTGTTGAAGTCCCGACACCTTTCCCTGCTCATGACACAGTGGTTATTTGTTGAATACAGCAAGTAACATTTTTAGAAATTTATGTGGTTTGGTAATGTGCAGGATGTCAGCAACATTGAAACATAGAAGCTGCCAAAATATGACCTATACTCTGGGGAATTATTTGACCACACTGTCAGCATATATAATTTCAGTTAACATAGTTTCTTCTGTATTTTAGAGATGAAGCAAGCATCTCTGTGATTTAATTGATGTATATCTGGCAAACATTCCTAAAACGTAAAGCCTAATCTATCATTTTAGTTTATTTCTTCTGAACTGGAGGACTTTCTTCAAGGGTCCCCTATTAAAATGCAAATAAACTCTGGACTGTTAATAAGGCCCATGGCTGAGATGAGCTCCCCAGGGAACCTGAGAGAGGGCTGCAGGTGTGTCCCCTGCACTGTCTGCCTCCAGTTTGCCCCACAAAGGTCCATGGTAGCATTTCCACATAGGTTCCAAAATACCTGAAAACCTGCAGCTTTGTGGGGAAAGACTCCACATTAATCAATATGTAACTTAAGATTACACAACTTGCAAAATAGCAACCGTAGGCATTATTTTCTCTTTTATGAATCCACAGCTGTTTTGGGGGATAACAACCCTGGATCCAGGGGAGGAGGGTTTAGCTCTTATTTCAAATTAAGATAATCATCAGTTTTTCGAAAACTTAAGAGCAGCAGTGCCAGTGTTATTAGCTTTTCTTTCTGTTTAACTTCCTTGAAAACTTTATTTCAGTAGTGAAGATAGGTTTTGATGGATGGGGTGAAAACTTGTTTTTGCCTTTGAAAAATGTGTTTACTCCTCGGGCACTCAAATTTCTCATGGCAGTGTTGATAATTTGGAGAAAGTTGGGAGCATGCAAGTTATGTTTTGGTTTCAGAGGACAGAAGGCAGCACCTGTGAACATCAGATCTTCCCATCTGCTTGTGGAAGCACAGTCGCTACTTTAATCTATAATCAATTGTCTTCCTTAATCAGAAAAGTACAGTGAGTGGAAGAATCTCCTCCAGCCTACAGTGAATGTTCTTCAAGGTCAAACTATTTTAAATATGTACTGATGAGTCAATGGAAGTTTTAAAATGAAAATGTTATAACCAACAAAGTTATAAAGAGGTTGCAGAGCACCAAGTGGATGATGGCTTACAAAGAGTTTAGAAAAATGTTAATTACATGGAAAGTTTGATGACATGGAAAAGAAAGGGTAAGGAGGTATTAAAATTACCATACCTTTAATTATTCAAAATTACCTTTAATTATTCAAAATTAAAATTATGAATCAATGACTTCCCTGGTGGTGCAGTGGTTAAGAATCCACTTGCCAATGCAGGGGACATAGGTTTGAGCTCTGGTCTGGGAAGATCCCACATGCCATGGGGCAACTAAGCCCGTGCGTCACAACTACTGAGCCTGCACGTTAGAGCCTGTGAGCCACAACTACTGAGCCTGCGTGCCCAGAGCCCGTGCTCCACAACAAGAGAAGCCACCACAATGAGAAGCCCGTGCACCACAATGAAGAGTAGCCCCCACTCGCCGCAACTAGAGAAGGCCTGTGTGCAGCAACGAAGACCCAACGCAGCCAAAAAAAAATAAATAAATAAATGAATAATGAATCACCATTTCTACATAAATTACTTTAGCTAATTAACATTATGAAATCTTGGGCTTGTTGTAGATTTACTGCACTGATGTAAGACTCTTTTCACCTAAGGTGTTGTCACCGTTGCCATTTAGACATCCTGCCTGTGATCAGTTTGTCTCTACCACACTTCACAAGCCCACACGTTCATGTCTCATCCAAATGTAACGGATCCAAAACGTGCCGCCCAACTAAGAAGCAAAGAATGTCAACCCTGAGCTCGTCCCCTCTGAGGACATATTTCTTAGCCCCTCTGAAAAAAAGATAGGTTTATATTTGAAATGATGTGGTACCATTATGGACAGGTCATCTAATACAGTAAATCCTATTTCAGATCTGTTTATTAATATAAGATGAAAGATAAAGCAGCACAGAAAACAATGATGTGAGGTGTAAAATAAAACACTTGTTTTGCTAAGGATCATCCCTTAACATAAAACCTCACTATTCTCCTGGCTGTAATATAAAGGTTTTAGCTTTTATTTTATTTTACTTTTGAAATGTATGCATGCCTCACTGCTCTTCAATCTGTCTTCTTCTATTTATATTACCATATCATGGAATGAAAAGATGCCAAAGATATGCAGAGGCCAAGTCCACCCAATTTGATATTCTAAAATACAGAGAAAAAATAACTTCCGATGATATGCAGACAAGAGGAATTTTGGTTCTGGGGCAGAAAACAGTCTTCTCCTACTTTTCTACCACTTATTTCTCTGGGTTTGCTTAAAATATATAGTAAATATATATTTTTTACAATGGCATCACAAAGATTCGGAAAAAAATGGATAAGCTGAGCTGGAGAGATTTTATGCTTACCTCTCTCTTTTTCCACATTGTGAGCTTTTCCTTAGGGTTGCATTTATTTATTTAATTTTATCCCCAGCACTTAGCAAAGTGTTTAGCACATGAAAAGTTGGTGCTCAAAAATGTTTGAATGGACGAGTGAATACAAAATACATAAAGATGAGAATTAATAAGAAAAATTGAGACTAGGAAAAGTGACAGGCAAAGGGACCAGTCAGTTCACCATCCTTTACAAATATACCTTTTCACTGTAAACAGGAAGGTTTTGGTCCCCTGATCTTCCTTCTTCTACTATTTATCTTTATAGAAAAATAAAGCAGGCTTCCCTGGTGGCGCAGTGGTTGAGAGTCCGCCTACCGATGCAGGGAACACGGGTTCGTGCCCCGGTCCGGGAAGATCCCACATGCCTCAGAGCGGCTGGGCCCATGAGCCACGGCTGCTGAGCCTGCGTGTCCGGAGCCTGTGCTCTGCAATGGGAGAGGCCAAGTCTGCCGCCTGAAGTTTCTGACTCCAGTTCCAAAAGAAAGCACATTCTCCTGTTTTTGTTTTTTCCCTATAAGGAGTGTTTTTCCTACACTTCATCACGATTACCTTGACCATGATCTGAATGCAGTAGATTCTCACGTTGGTGACTCAGGAGAGATCATGAACACACACACACACATTGAATTACTGAATAAATCTAGTTTTGCTCAAGGGTTCTCAGTGATCCATTTCTTCCCGGTTTTTTCCACATACTTTGTACTGTTGTGTTAGCAATAGGTCACAGTTCTGGTTTTTTTGCATCACTGGAGAACTTAATTGATGAGAGCGGCACGTTGAGTTTAACCCTCTTTGCAGTTATTTCCCTAAGAAAAGCCATGGCATTTATCTAAATGCATTTTTGTTCATATTTCATGATTTTTTTTAAAAAAAAACACTTTATTGTGGGATAATTGTCATACAACAAACTGCACATATTTCAGGTGTACAATTGGTTAAGTTTCGATATCTGTATTCACAGGTGAGACCGTCATTCTCAAGGGAATTAACACACCTGTCATCCCAAATTGCTTTTGGCCCGTTTTCTTCAGTGTACTGGACCCTTTCTGAAAGAAGTGAGGTAAAGGGGTGAATTCATTTTGTTTTAGTTATTCTCTCTGCCTATTCCATTCCTGGGGTATAATTAAAACTTGTAAGAGAAACGTTATTTTTACAGTTTAAGATAATTTTATTACTTCTTCTCTGTGACACTGCTGAGGATTGCTTTTGTTTCTTCATATGGCAGAGAAGAGCTGGTTGTCCCCCACTCTCCACACTTCCCCTTTTCCTTAATAAGAGCCACCCTGCATTGTAGCTGGACAGAGACACGTCCTCTTAATTGACAGCCAGGTTTCCCAGTTTCCCTTGTGGTTGGGTGTGCACAGGTTCTGTCCAATGGAGTGTAGACAGAAGTAGCTCCTAGGAGTGCCTTGAGGGAAGGCGTGTAAGGCACTCTCCTTTAGCATCTTAGACCAGGAGACAGAAGCTGCAAGTTGGAGATGGGAAGACAAAAAACAGAAGACACTATCTCAGCCTGAGACTTTCCTAGCAAACTGTTATGTGGGAGGAAAATAACTTTCTGTCTTCTTTAAGATACTGCTACTTGGGGATTTTGTTGTTGTTACTGTATCCAAACCTATATTCTAATTAGTACCCTTCTATTTTATAAATAAGGAAAACTTGGACACAGAGTAGCTAAGTAAACAAATCTGCTTTGAGCCATCTTATTAAAATAATTATTTGTTTCTTCTAAAATAAACTCAAGGATAAAGTGTACTATTCGAAATCATTTCCAGTGAGGGGCATAAAATAGCGGATATTTATTTAGGAAAATGTTCCAGCAAGATTGGCAACTTGAAATGCTTGCATAGCTGCTGCTGGGTAGACTTCAATGTAGTTCCATAAAGTCTGTTCCCAAGAATTGTCCTCTGGACAAATACTTGGCTAGACACACCAGCATCATTTATTATATACGAGCGTTAACATTCTTCCTATTTCTCTAGGCCATTGCTGTTTCACCTTCATTAGAGGGGCCGTTAGAAACCTTTCTAGATTGATAACAAGAGTTGATTTGATATCATCAAGGAAATGACTCTTGCATGATGCATCCTTAATGCTCTGCCAGGAAGGACTGAGTGTTAAATATGTCATCATTTTATACTTTTTTATGTGCAGAAAGTCTCATTTGACATTATCTCAGTGCCGTAGCTGCACTGAATTTCCTTGCTACCTTCACACACTTCAACCCTTGGAACTCCTTTATTAGAATGGTAGATATTATGCAATAAAGGTAGTGCTGAAAGGCCGTAACATAACAGACGTTTACTGCTGCCGAATTGAAATATCAGGTTCAGAAGATGAACAGGTTGCCTAGCAACTGGTTCTGCAAGCTCCAGTGACTGCTGGTGCCCACTGAGATTGACAAGGGAGCCATCACAGGCTGCCTGTACCTTCTTATTTAGCAATTCTGACAGTGAGACCAAAGCTCCCAAAGGAGGAAAGGAGGTGATTAAATATTCACATTTAAAGAGGGAAATAAAGATATATCTTGTATATACAAAATATACTGGCTATAATATAGTTAGAAATTTTCTTAGAAAAATTCCTATATTGATTGAGAGAGAGAGAGAGAGAGTGAGAGAGGAAATCAAGAGAATGGAGGAAATAAGAAAATTAGGATTTGAAAAAGAGCAAGTTGGAAAAGGGACCTGCTGCGGGCTTTGGTTTTCCGTCTGCTATTGAAGTGCAGTTTATTTTGGCTGAGAGCCTTACCTGATGCATGCATGACTGGGCACGCCCAAGAAAATTTATCTTAGACTATAGCAACCATGAAATGGCTTTTGAATATCGGAGCAGGGGTAGCTCCATGTTCACGGCACTGTTTTACATGCAATCATACTTACGATGTGTCTGCTCCAATTGTCCAGCTGTACCAGCGGTCTGACTTAGCAGTGCACATTTTCATCCACTGCGAATGAGATTTTATATTTTGTTGTGGTCCAAATAGTTAACTCCTATGAAGGATTCCTCTTCTACACTGTTTCACAGACAGCATTTATTTTCTGCAGTTTGTGAAATATGTAAACATGAAGCACCATTCAAAATGTATCTTTTTGAAATAGATCCGGGGTCTATTTATTGTGCATGACAGTCCTTTTGTAAAATGTTCAAGCAAGGGATTGAAACCTCTTTTGTTTTAAGGGAAAAGAAAGAATTCATTTTAAGATCCTCCGTATTTTGGAGGTAGATCATTGATTATAAGTTCTGTCCCATTTCAAATAAAATTAAATTCACGTTTTGCTGTAAATTTCATCTAGGAATTAACATTTTTAACCTCATGGATATAAAGGACATGGCCCAGGTAGAATATTGTAAAAATACATATACCTTCCGACCTAGCCGGAATTTATCTTAGAATGTGCTCCTGGTGTATGAAAACATATAGGTTAAAGGACCCTCAATAAAGTATTGATAACAAGAGCAAAAATCTGATAACTTAATTGTCCATTAATAGGGTATTAGTGACATAAATTATTATTGTATAGCCATAAAATGGAGTCCTAAGAACCTATTATATTATATATATGTATATGTATGTATATTATATGTATATATTATATATGTGTGTATATATATGTGTGTGTATACATATACACATACATACATACTAGGGATGTACATTTTTTGCAGGAAATATATTCAAAATACATTGTTCAGACACAATTTGAAGAAGACAATATAAAGAAAACCACAGAATACATAAATGTTTATATGTGATACAAGCCTTTACAGCAGTTGTTTCTGGAGAAATGTTTAGGGTACACTGGCAGGTGAGTAAGGAGGGGTTTTTGCTGTTTACCATAAACACTTTTGCCTTTTAAAAAAGAATCACACACATGTATTACTTTTATAGTAAAAAATGCTAAAACACATATTACTTAGTACCGACACTATAAAATACATTGTTTCGTTTCTGCTTTGTGTAGACATATGCAAACCGAAAAAAACTTTTTTTCATATCATTTTAGCACAGCATCTTTAAAATCATCTTGTCTTCAATAATCCTGTTAGGGAAAAGATCATAGAGGGTATCTCGAGGTCTTCCTTGGGTCTGATGTGTGTTTCTAGGTTCTTAAGTAAATTAACTCATGAACTTTCTGAATTACAGGCAATTATCTTTTGAAGTCTTGAGAAGAGTTAGGGGATTAGGAAGGAACAAATGTAATACTGATCTCTTTCTTTCTTTGGAGCCCCAAAGCCAAATATAATTATCTTCTATTAAGTCTATTTCATCCCCCGGTAAAATAATGAAGCAAGTAGCAGTGAAGTGGCTCTGGAGCCTTGATCATCTCTTATGCAAAGAGCGATTATTCAAGGATCTGTAGAGTCAGTATTCTAACTGGGAGGAAACCGTGTGTCCATCTCGGATGGCGTCACCCTTCTGAACGGTCCTACAGAAACCCAGCTCATGTGTTTATTAGAGAAAAGCCATGAATGACTTAGGTGCTGGGAATTTGACAGTTTATGAGAATGGTCTGATGTTTTGATGGTTTCCTAACTCTGGTCTAAGATGAGATGGTTCAAATACAATCAGTTTGAGTTTTTTATTACAGCAAGAGCATCTGACTTCTGGTTACCAAAGGTTTTCTGAAAGGAAAGTTAAAATACAGAGGCCCCTCAAGTGGATGTCGTAGCCAATCCGTGGAAGGGCTCTAGCAGAGAAGCCTGAGCTATTTAAGAATTTGCACAAACTAACTCGCATTCCTTTGTAATATCCAGGTTACCCCGTGTAAAATCACACTGTCAATCGATGTAAAATGGACAAATGAATGAGTAATATAGTTTAAATATCCCTTACTATCCTCCAACTGAGGATTACTTCAAAGTGGGTTTTCTTGAGCATAAAAAGGTCTGTATTGGGCTTCCCTGGTGGCACAGTGTTTGTGAGTCCGCCTGCTGATGCAGGGGACGCGGGTTCGTGCCCCGGTCCGGGAAGATCCCACATGCCGCGGAGCGGCTGGGCCCATGAGCCATGGCCGCTGAACCTGCGCGTCCGGAGCCTGCGCGTCCGGAGCCTGCGCGTCCGCAACGGGAGAGGCCACAACAGTGAGAGGCCCGCATACGAATGCCCCCTCCCATACACCATCAGCACCTCCTGACTACCTTTATTCGTGGCATGTTTACTGTAGTAATTGATTTTCCTTCCACATAGATCCAGAAATGTTGCTTATAAATGTGAAATGTTATTCTGTCTCAGTCATTATTGCTGTGTAACAAAAAACTCAAAACTTAGTGGTCTGAAACCATCAACATTTGATGATGATCAGAGAGTCTGGGGGTCAGGAACTTGGACAGGGCACAGCAGGAATGGCTTATCTCTGCTCCGAGCCTGGAACTTCAGCTGGGGGGACTCAAGGGTTGGGGGCTGTGCATTGACTTGCCTGGAGGCTCTTTCACTCACACTTCTGGGCTGGGGGACAAAGACCCACACCAGCCACAGTGTGTTGACAATACAGCCTCTCCACGTGGCATGGCTTCCTCACAGCATGGCGGCCACAGGGTAGTCCATCTCATGTGGGCTCTTGGCACAAGCATCCAAGCAAACAGGCGGACACTCATAGCCCCTTTACAGCCCTGCCTCAGATGTCACACGGTGTCACCTCCACTGAACACTATTGGTTGAGGCAGCCACTAGCCTGCACAGATTCTGGGGCTAGGGATGCAGACCCCACCTCTGGGTCAGAGGAATAGTACAGGATTTTGGGAGACAATGTTTTGTTTTGTTTTATTGGAGTATAGTTGCTTTACAATGTTGTGTTAGGTTCTGCTATGCAATGAAGTGAATCAGCTATATGTGTACAAATATCCCCTCCCTCTTGGACCTCTCTCCCCCCAGCCCATCCCACCCCTCTTGGTCATCACAGAGCACTGAGCTGAGCTCTCTATGCTATACCACAGGTTCCCACTAGCTAGCTATTTTACACTTGGTAGTGTTTTTATGTCAAACCTAATCTTCCAGTTCGTCCGACCCTCCCCTTCCCCTCCCGTGTCCACATGCCTGTTCTCTGTGTCTGCGTTTCTATTCCTGCCCTGCACATTGGTTCATCTGTACCATCTTTTCAGATTCTACATGTATGCGTTAATATATGATATATGTTTTTCTCTTTCTGACTTACTTCACTCTGTATGATAGACTCTAGGTCCATCCACATTTCTACAAATGACTCGGTTTCATTTCTTTTCATGGCTGAGTAATATTCCGTTATATATATATACCACATCTTCTTTATCCATTCTTCTGTCGAGGGACACTTTTAAAATTGCCATATTCTCATTTACAGAAACACATCAACACATTTTGTTGGCCATGGAAAGTCTCTTAACATAAACAAGTATCATCCACAACCAGATCACTGAAGGCATAATTATGGAGCCTCTGCTCTTTGCCAGCCCTGTATAAAAACCTCCTTTGCAGCAACTCTACTTAACTGTAGTATTTTCAAACTAGACTATGAAAAACAAACCTTAGAGTGGGTAGAAGAGATCGGAATTTAGGGGCCATTTGGTTTAACCTTCCATGTAATACAGAAACCCTGTGTACACCACCCTCCCTGTTCTCAACTAGATTTCCATTGAATCCTTTTGTCACAGAAAGCTTACTCATTTATGAGGAGAACTGTTCTACACAACTGAAAATACTATAATTGTTTTCACTACAATGAGTAAAAAGATGTGTTTTCATTTTAATCTTTGGTCCTAATTTTGTCTATTATAGCAATGCAAATATAGTCCTAGCCTATGTGACTTGTTCTTTCTAAACAGCTGGAGAAAGCTAATATATTTCCTGTGAGTTTTCTTTTCTCCAGGCTAACTATCTTCAGAGCTTCAAACTTTCAGTTAAATATCTGAATTTCAGGACATATATGTTCCTAATCGTCTTCCACTGAGCGCTTTCTGCTTTGTCCATGTTCTTTTTAAAATGCAGTTCCAGGGGCTTCCCTGGTGGCGCAGCGGTTAAGAATCCACCTGCCATTGCAGGGGACACTGGTTTGAGCCCTGGTCCGGGAAGATCTCACATTGCCGCGGAGCAACTAAGCCTGCGCGCAGCAACTATCGAGCCTGCACTCTAGAGCCCACGAGCCACAACTACTGAGCCTGCATGCCACAACAGCTGAAACACCCCTGCCTAGAGCCCGTGATCCGCAACAAGAGAGGCCACTGCTCGCCTCAACTAGAGAAAGCCCGCTTGCATCAACGAAGACCCAACGTAGCCAAAAATAAATTAAAATAAATAAATTTAATTAAAAAAAATGCAGCTCCAAAACTAAGCTCAACATCCACACTTGAGTTGATTAGGAAGAAATCAGCTACAGCTGAAAATTACCTGCTTTGATCTGGACAATATATTTCTATTAATACAACCCAATATTGCATTTGCTATTTAATTTAAGCACATCCTGCAACTGGCTTAGCACTACTAATGCCAGAGAGCCTTGCCTAGTGATTGCTTGTGAGGACCCAGAGTCAGAAGGCTTGGTTTCACATCTTAGAGCCATTGTTTCTACTTATATGACCTTAGACTAAACAGTCTGCCCCTCAGTTTCCTCAGCTGTAAAATAAGGATGGTGATAGCACGGCTGTGACACTGCATATGAAGTACTTAGTGCTGCACTTGGAACAAAATCTATAGTCAGTAGATATCAGCTAGTCATCTAAATCCAATTTATGTAAATTACTCTTAAATCAGCCCTCACTCCTCCCAGAACACCTGTACTTGTGCAATGTTTTGAATATAAAGTGCGTACCTTCAAATTACCCGTGCGTATTCCATTGTGTTAGCTTGGAGATCAAACCTACTGGTATGTGTTTTATTCTTATTCTGTGTTTTGCTGTCTTAGGCATTTCCCCTGTTTTGTATCATCTGCTGAGCTCTTTGCTGTGCCTTCTCTGTCTTTGTCAAAGCCACTGATAATGGAACACAGGCCAAAGAACCAAGCCGCTGGAAACCCTTTCTTTCTTTCTCCCTCCCCGTCAGCCCCATGCTTCTCCTCACCCTCTGAGTGACCCTCTTAGAGTGTCCTGTACAACTACTAATACTCTCACCCCATGGCCTGGCCTCAGACCTGCATTATTCCTTCCAGTTCGGAATCCCTGAGGCTCTGAACGGTCCTTGTCCATTGCAGGCACTCAGAAAACAACCAAGCCAGCATTGCAAAGTGCTATGGGAAGACAAAGGAGGCATCTATTGATATGACCTTCAGCAATCAGGGAGGACTTCTTGGTGGTGGTGGTGTTAGAGCTGGGCCTGGGAATCAGGAGTGTTATTCCTGTGTTGGTGGTGTTTATATAGACAACAGCACAGTAACTTCAGACCCACAGGGAAAGCCTTGTGCTGGGGCTCTGAGGGTAAATGTTTGTTGCTTATATTCAGAAAATTTAGCCTTAGGTCATTAGTGGATAAGAAGGGAGTGCGTGCATGTGTGTGTGTGTGTGTGTGTGTGTGTGTGTGTGTGTGTGTGTGTGTGTGTGAAAAGAGGGAGGGAGAGAGCGGGTCGGAGATGAGGCTGGAAAAGCAGAACTCAATTCCTCGTAGCTTTAAGAGCCT
The DNA here is from genome assembly GCF_003031525.2 of Neophocaena asiaeorientalis asiaeorientalis. NCBI lineage: Eukaryota > Metazoa > Chordata > Mammalia > Artiodactyla > Phocoenidae > Neophocaena > Neophocaena asiaeorientalis. The sequence goes on from NW_020173921.1 coordinate 596,328, forward strand.
TGCTAAAGAGCTGGCCTTCGTCCTGTGGGCAGAATGGCACAGCGGAAGGTTCGCTAAAGTAAGGCTACGAAATAATTAGATTTTTGTTTTAGAAAGATAACTGCAGACAGAAGTGGATAGAAGACTGAACCAGGGTGGCAGCAGAGGGAGAGGAGATAATGGAATTGACTGATAAGAGTTTTAAAGGTGGTATCGATAGCATGTGGTGGCTGATGGAAATGGGATGGGGGAGAGGCGTGGGCAGAGAGGGATGCTGGCTCGCTCCAGGGCATCCAGCTTGATTACATGGGATGGATGAAGAGACCACTGAGGCAGCGGACGGTGCTGGGAAAGACAAGGTGTGCAATCCCACTGCCTTGTGAGTCTGCGTCAGCAAAGGCAGACAGGGGATTTTTATGTATCCGTCGTGTCATCTATCCGTGGATTCCTAGTGACCAGCAAGGGCCTCACGAGCCTTGAGGGCAGCGTCTGGAAGCTGTACAGCTTCCCTGCCTTGCTAACTCTTGGCAGCAAAGTCTTTACTTACCCAGATGTCTTCACCTGTAACAACACCTTCGGGGAAGGGGTGGCATCTTTCTTCAGGATTTTAAGAAGAGAATAGACAAAGGAGCTGAAAATAGCAGACCTCACACTAGGAAATTAGAACTAAATATGCTTAAGTTCAACCCAGTGATGGGGAATTTTTAAATAACCACATCCAAGTCTAGACGTTTTTCATGATGAAACTGGTGAAAGTCTCCAGTCAGATGGGGCGCAGACAATTCCTTCTTTTCCTCCAGGTGCTACTGGTCCTGTTCTTTATTCCGTGCTGCTTTTGTGCTACACCAGAAAGTGTTCGCCACCCATGAATTCATCAGTAATTGCTCGGATTTTCATCAGAACAAAGCCATAATTGCATTCAGAGGTTCTTTATGTCAAGTGCCTTACACTAAATATATGCTTTCAGTTGTTATTCCTGGTACTGCTTCCTTTCCCACACGACTGGTCTGCTCTCCCCACCCTTCCATCTTGACTATTTGCTCTTTATTTTGCCCTTGTGAGCTTGCTATTCATTTCCAAGGGGAGGAAGAAAGAGCTAACGAATACTGAATAGAGAATCAAGAAAGTATTCCTCCCTTTTTCCACGGACAGAACTGGCCTGACATTTACACATTGTAATGCTGCCTGCGTGATTGTATTAAAATGTTTTACGGTCTCTTGTACGTGTGGGGTTTCACTATCTTTTTGGCTACCCTTGAATTGTTGTACTTAAAGGCAAGAACGCACGTGAGATCTCCTGGTGAGGAGACTGTATAGGCGGCAGAGGGAGGCGTGAGGGGGTCCTGGTAAACAAGAACACACACCGAAGAAGGAGTGCGCGGCGTTCTACCCTGGTACATAGGGATCATCAGTTCCACTCCTTCTTTTTCTCTAACATGCTCATAAGCCATTCATTTAATCACCATTCCAGAATTCCGCTGGAGACCGATGCTAAGCTCACGGATGTATAGTTTCTGGAATTCCTGGGACGCTTGCCCATCTTGCCGGGCACATCTCCCAGGCTCTGTTATCCCGCAGTGAACACGCTCAGAGGCTTCGAGTTCAGCGTTTCTTTGCACCATTCACTGTTCCCCGAGACTTGTGTCCCTGTAGAGGGCTTGGTGCTCTATCACCATCTTCTTGCCTCTCTTACGAAATCTAAATTCTGAATTTTCCTATTAATCTTAGAAGCTATCTTTTAACTCTATGCTATGAAACAGAAGATGTTGGGGGAGAATGAGAAGATCTTAAATCTTACGGAAAACAAATAAAAAACATGGAATGCAAAAGTTATTCGATTTACCTATATTAAACTTAATACTCCGGAGTTGATTAATTTTAGAGAATGGAGTCCTTCTTTGCATCTATTGTACTTAATGTTCTTTTGGAACGTTATTCAGTTAAGCTATCAGTTTCCGATCACCCCTCCTCACCCTTAGAGTCTCACCTGAATTTTACATCTGCTATAATTTCTTCTTAGGTCACAACCTTAAGCTCGTTAAGACCAGGTCTAAATGCATATACTCGAAGCCCATCAAAACAATGCTTAAACTGTCTGCACATCTCTCTTCCAGAAGTCCAGTGGCAGCAAGAGCTCTTATGGGGGCTCAGGTTGTCAGGGACCCTGGTGCCTCCTCTCTTGCTTCTCCTTTATGCTTAGTTTTTTCTTTTCTTTTTTTTTTTTGCGGTACGCGGGCCTCTCACTGTTGTGGCCTCTCCTGTTGTGGAGCACAGGCTCCGGACGTGCAGGCTCAGCGGCCATGGTTCACGGGCCCAGCCTCTCCGCGGCATGTGGGATCTTCCCGGAGTGGGGCACGAACTTACGTCCCCTGCATCGACAGGCGGACTCCCAACCACTTGCCACCAGGGAAGCCCTGTGCTTAGTATTTGTTTTCATAGCCCATGATGTGTCACCGGCTAGTGACAGCCTTCACATTTGCATTTCAGCCAGATGGAAGGAGCCAGGAAGGGCAACCTTTCCTTTCAATGAGACTTTCTAGAAGTCCCATGTAATACAGTATCTTCTCACATCCCATGGCCACACACATCTGCAAAGAGGCTGGGGTAACACTGTGACCAATTAAAAATCTAGGCTTTGTTAAAGAAAGAAAAGGAAAAGGAATTTCTGTCAGGCAAGCAGCTATCTTTGCCATATTGTTATTCCTGAATTCACATTATACTTATCAAAAATATCATTTACTGAGGATTAACTTGAAACATCCTTGCCCTCTTGAACTTGAGTGTAATTTTTTTTTTACAGTCTTATTCTTCTTTCCATAAGACATCCAGCTTTACGATTGCATCTTAGCACATCATAGAATGTCTTTGGATGTGTCACTCTCAACTCTTCTCACAGTTCCTCACAGGAGTTAGGGGCATTGGGGGTGAGTGAGAGTCACTTGATCTTTATGTTAAGGTTTTCATGATAGGCTGTCTGCGATGGGTAAGCTGCTGCTTAGATTTGATAAACACTGGAGAACAAGCCATTAGAGAAGAGCAACTTTCAGTCTCACTTATAGGTTCACCTGTGTCTCCCGGGAACTCTAGAGCATCCCTACGTGGAAACGAGGAACCGTATGCTGGGCGTTTCTCCCCTTGACATAAAGTTGCTTTGTGGAATGCACTGCCCAGCATCTGACTGTTTCCTCCCCGCCCTTCAGCTGTTCCATCTGTGACCTTCTCAGGCCTCCCTTCCCTCTCCCTCCTCATTGTTGTGTTAGAGGTCACGGTTTCCTGGGCTCTCATGTGCCCTGATTCCTCTCTAGGGGCAACATCTACTCCACAGGTTCAAGGACCTCCATGGCCGACTGTTCACACATGTGTTTCTCCAGTGCAAGCCTTTCCTCTGGGTTGTAGACTGAGTCCCCCTCTTCTGCTGATGGTCTCCAAAGACATCTAAAATTAATTAAGCCCTCAATTAAACTCATGCTCTCTAGCCCCTCACTTACCCCTCTACCTGATGACCTCCTTCCGGTATCGTCTCTTCAGTGATTGCCACTGTCATCCATCTTGTTGCAGAATCTAGACATCAGGTGGCGTCTTTGCACCTTCCTCTTCCTCCCTACAGAATCCCACCCATCCTAAATTCTGTCGAATTTACTCCCTTAAATCCAGTCACTTCTCTCCATCTTTTCAGCCAGGTGACTCTCACCTTTCACTTATTCTGTCACCTCCTAACGTGTCTTTCCCATCCATCCCCACCCAGCCCATCTCTACGTCATGTCCAGAGTAATGTTTTCAAAAGACAGATCAGAACACTATCACTCTCATGTTTAAAATACTTCAAAGTTTCTCCCATTTTCTCTTGGGATAAAAGAGTTGCATACAATTACCTACCATGCTCCTTTTGGTGGAGCCTCAAATGTGCACATGCCCTTCTTTGGACACTTCATTCTCCATCTTACCCTCGACCACAGGGCCTTTGCACATGCCATTCTGTCTACCCCCTGCATCCACTCAGGTCACATGGGACAGCTCTTCATCATCACATTGCTGCTCCATCACCACTATTTATGGACATGCTCCCGAAGTTTGCAACCAGGTCAAATCCTCTTCTGTGTTCTCAGGGCACTCTGTCCTAGCACTTCTCTTCTTCATGAAATTTATTTGTTTTAGGAATTCCTGATTAACAGCAGTCTCCACCTCAAGACTACAAGCTCCACAAGGTCTGGGACCATATTTGTTTTTGCTGTTGGGTCCTCAGTTCTCAGAAGAGCTCCCAGCTCATAGGGGACATTCAATACCTACTTGCTGAATGAATGGATGGCTCTAGTACATCCTTCATAATGACAAGAACACAACTTTTAGGACTGATGCTCTCACAGTGACACCAAGATATTAGTTGCCTTTCCCACTGTGGTGATATTTGCACATTAATGGTGTAAACGCAATAGTGGTAAAACTTCTGGTGATTTTTAGCACAGATAAAATCAGTGGCACCAAACGCTACTAAAAGTCACTCTGTTGTTCTTCACTGCAAGGCATTCTCAGTAGAAAAACAAAACAAAAATGAATAAAAGCAAAACAGAGCACAAAGCCAATTTCACATAAGAATGGCATTAATGAATCTGTAAAAATTGTGTTACCTCTTGATCCTGAGTACGTATCCTTTTAGTATTGTGTAGGATAGAATACTACCAACCTGTAACTCACTTTGCAGCTGAGTTACAAACTGAATGAGCTACTTGATTCAGGAAGTGACATGTTTACTTGAAAAAATGAATTATAAAAAAGTACCCCCTTAAGTATTTGGGAGACATTTTCTTGAAACTGAACAAAGTGAACCTGCCACTTCAAGGAAGCTGACTGACAGTATTTGTTGCCAATGATAAAATTTTAGCGTTCAAGTGAAAACTAGAATTTTGGAAAACTCAGGTCTGCCACCGCAAACTTTATAGCTTCCTTACACTTAGAGACTTACCTGATGAGACTGGTGGTGATATGAATAAATGTGATCTTTTGATAGTACATAAATGAAGTGTTTTTAACCCTAGGAAGAGCTGCATAACTTGCCCAATATTTTCTAAATGATCAATGTATGATATTACAAAATTGTTCAGAGTACAGGACACATTCAAAGTACAAGACAGACCAATACATTTTAATGTAAGAGAATATGAAAATTTTACAACAATGATTTCAGGTTTGACATTGCAACCTTTTTTTTGAATTTTATTTTATTTATTTTTTTACACAGCAGGTTCTTATTACCTGTCTATTTTATACATATTAGTGTATAGATGTCAATCCCAATCTCCCAATTCATTACACCACCCCTCCCACGCCACTTTCCCCCCTTGGTGTCCATACGTTTATTCTCTACATCTGTGTCTCTATTTCTGTCCTGCAAACCAGTTCTAGGTTCCACATATATGCGTTAATGTACGATATTTGTTTTTCTCTTTCTGACTTACTTCACTCTGTATGGCAGTCTCTAGATCTATCCACATCTCTACAAATGACCTGATTTCATTCCTTTTTATGGCTGAGTAATATTCCATTGTATATATGTACCACATCTTTATCCATTCGTCTGTTGATGGGCGTTTAGGTTGCTTCCATGACCTGGCTGTTTTAAATAGTGCTGCAATGAACATTGGGGTGCAGGTGTCTTTTTGAATTATGGTTTTCTCTGGGTATATGCCCAGTAGTGGGATTGCTGGGTCATATGGTAATTCTATTTTTAGTTTTTTAAGGAACCTCCATACTGTTCACCATAGTGGCTGTATCAGTTTACATTCCCACTAACAGTGCAAGAAGGTTCCCTTTTCTCCACACCCTCTCCAGCATTTGTTGTTTGTAGATTTTCTGATGATGCCCATTCTAACTGATGTGAGCTGATACCTCATTGTAGTTTTGATTTGCAAATCAAATGATTAGTGATGTTGAGCATTCTTACATGTGTTTGTTGTCAATCTGTATATCTTCTTTGGAGAAATGTCTATTTAGATCTTCTGCCCATTTTTGGATTGGGTTGTTTGTTTTTTTGATATTGAGCTGCATGAGCTGCTTGTAAATTTTGGAGACTAATCCTTTGTCAGTTGCTTCATTTGCAAATACTTCTCCCATTCTGAGGGTTGTCTTTTCGTCTTATTTATGGTTTCCTTTGCTGTGCAAAAGCTTTGAAGTTTCGTTAGGTCCCATTTGTTTATTTTTTTTTTTATTTCCATTTCTCTGGGAAGTGGGTCAAAAAGGATCTTGCTGTGATTTATGTCATAGAGTTTTCTGTCTATGTTTTCCTCTAAGAGTTCGGTAGTTTCTGGCCTTACATTTAGGTGTCTTTAATCCATTTTGAGCTTATTTTTGTGTATGGTGTTAGGGAGTGTTCTAATTTCATTCTTTTACATGTAGCTGTCCAGCTTTCCCAACACAACTTGTTGAAGAGACTATCTTTTCTCCATTGTATATTCTTGCCTCCTTTGTCACAGATTAGTTGACCATAGGTGCATGGGTTTATCTCTGGGCTTTCTATCCTGTTCCATTGATCTATATTTCTGTTTTTGTGCCAGTACCATATTGTCTTGATTACTGTAGCTTTGTAGTATAGTCTTGCAACTAATTTTTAAGATATTCTTGCTGCTGAGTTTTGATATAGTGTCAAAGAAGACTATCCAGAAGTATCTAAAAAGATTATTTAATGACTTCTTCCCTTTCCCATCACACATCTGTGTGGAACCTGATTTTCTTCATCTACTTCAACAAAAACAGCATGTCAGAACATGCTGAACAGGTGCGTTGAAGGAATGCAGAATGGATCTGAGAATCCAGTTCTCTTCTATTCAGCCAGGCATACAAAAATCTGCAAAAAGTGTAAAATACTGCTATTCTTCTTATTAATTTTTTTTCGGTTTTGGAAAATAAATTATTCCTAAAATACGTGATTTATGCTAACAGTTATGGATTTATTATTGTTATTTTTAAATAAATAAAACTTAAAATAAGCAATTTAGATTTCTAATATGTATATTTCAGATATTTTAATAAAGAAACTATTTGGGAGATAGTCAAGAATTTTTAAGAGGTTTTGAGCACAAGAAGAACTGGGGAGCCAGTATGTGTGCAGGACCCCTGGGGCTGGCTGTTCACTCTTCACGGCCCTGCAGCCTTGTCCTCCTGCCCCCGATAACTCTGCAAGGCATGCCAGCTGTCCTCTGACGGTGCACAAAGAAACGGGTACTTTGAGGTCTTTTAAGCGTAAGAGGAACTTGGTGATTTAAAAAAAAAAAAAAAAAAAACCCCGAAAATGATTTCTGTATATGGCAGAATCATGACACAAGCCCCATCGCTCTGGAAGCCACAGCTCCGGGGTCTGTATGGCTGCAGGTGGGTCAAACTCCCAGAGGACATGCGAGCATCAGCTCCACAGCTAAAGAAAAGCAGGAATTGGAACCAGTTTGTCAGAAACGTTTTGTAGCCTTAATTGTTTTCTTAAATACCTTTCCCTCTGTAGTAGGTGATACTTGAGAGGCAGTTATCTTGTCAGCATGTTTCCTTCTTGTTTTACGTTTTGCAATACTTGGGTGATGATGAGGGGGTAGTGGGGTGTGCTGCTATGGGAAGTTTTCGTTGTGCAGCCAGTATTTTGAGTTTTTAATGAACATATTTTATTCTCTTTTGGAAATTGGAGAATTCAGTTGGGGGCTACACTGATCCTAAAATGGTGGTGAAACCGTCTCTATGATGTGGATGGAACCAGAGACTGTCATACAGAGTGAAGTAAGTCAGAAAGAGAAAAACAAGCGTTGTATATTAACGCATATATGTAGAATCTGAAAAAAATTGGTATAGACGATCTTATTTACAAAGCAGACATAGAGTCACAGACATAGAGAAAAAATGTATGGACACCAAGGGGGAAAGGGGTGTGTGGGTTGAATTGGGAGATGGGGACTGACATATACTATTATGATACTATTGATACTATGTATAAATGGATAACTAATGAGAACCTACTGTACAGCACAGGGGACTCTACTCAGTGTTCTGTGGTGACCTAAATGGGAAGGAAATCCAAGGAGGAGGGGATATATGTATACATAGAACTGATTCACTTTGGTGTACAGTAGAAATTAACACACCATAGAAACCACACACACAAAAAAGAAACTCAAACTTCAACCATTTGATTGGAAGCAATTTGCCAAAATAAGACAAGTCTGTGATGGGCACATCTTCCTCAGTGTTTTGCTGGAGACTTAAATTGCTTTGTGACAGTGATTATCTACTTATGTACTTAGTGCTGTCGGCAGAGACGTTATAAGCTGACGTTATATCTGAACGCAAGTCTTGCTCTAAGTAATCTTAACAATTTAAATAATTCAAATACCTGTCTTTACATAAAAGAAAAACTTAGAACATAGTTTTTGGTAAATAAATTCTATTCTCTGAAAATCTTTGGAAGTGTTCCAGAGGTAGGAGAAATATTGATGTTATTTCAATAACTTTTATTATTATGTGGTTAGATAACATTTTTAAAGGTCATCACTAGCTCTCATTGTGGGACAGTAAGTAGCTGAAGGGAATTCTCTGCATTACTTGAGCAGTTCAAGGTCCAATAAGCCTACCTATGGATGTAATTTCAAATAAACATCGGCAGATTTTTTCTTTTTGTATAATGCTCTTTTTATAAAAAATAAGAGATCCTTGTGTTGCTTTTGGAAATAATAAATCAAACTCTGAGGTCAACAAAACAGGGATGATTGCTGCATAGTTTGCAAATGTTCCATTGTGTGTGGGGAACCTGGGGTCAGTCACTGCGCTGAAGAAGCTTTTCTAGAATGTTCCCAGACTTGGTATGGTGGACAAGGTGAGATTCGGGGTCAGGGAAGATTTTACGATGGCTGATGTGACCCTTTAAGCCTTAGAGCTCTCCAGAGGAGAAGCAGTCACGTGGGGCTCAGCTCACCAGGAACCGACTAGGTAGAAACAGTCACTTAACTGAACACCATCACTTTACGTTAGAAGAATTGATTTGAGAAGCCAGATTCAGCTTGTAATCAAGTGGAGAACAGACCTTTTGGAGATAAGGCAGAGGAAATAAATGAGCACACCTCACAAGGGTCTGTGCTCCCTGTCACCATGCAGTATTGGTGAGTTGTGGCTTTCTGTCACTTCCAATCCCTCCTCACCAATGTCCCTAAGTACCCTTTCAGCTTTGCTGATCACTTCAGGAAATGAGTTGGCTACCTGATAATCTACTTTTTAATAACTTAGTTCTTAACTGCATTTGTTTTCTTAGTCAGAAAAGAAAAAGGTTTCTTTATTCTCAGAAAAAGGAGTAAATCCTTGCTGCTACTGGGTATTTACATTGGGCCAGGTCAGTCTTATCATATATTTCAATAGCCTCTTACTCTCTTCAAAGAAAGAAGGCATTTTCATATCACATCTCCTGTAAGATTATGTAACCAGATTATGTTACAAAAACAGCAATGGACTCAGTGTTGTCTCCTGTAATGTGATAGTGTGTGATGGTGATCATGAAGTGCTAACTTTCTTCTCTTTTCTTTCATTAGAGTTTAGGAGCATTCATAGTTTCACTTTCATTAAAAACAAAAATTTAGTAAAAGAAAAAAAGCTATAAATTTTCAAGGGCTTTGTCAGATTGTAAATGAGGCATGTACTATGAACTTTTCCCCTGAGACAGAAGCAAGGGACACTTTTATATTACTTATAAACCATGGGTTGGTAATGAGATGGCATTCCATGGAGAAGATTTATATTTCAGAAACTTCTGCCATGGAATAAAAAATCACATGGCCTCTTTCATGACATTCATTTCCTCAATATGATCTTTATGTATTTTGATATATGAATTTTATGGGTCAAAATCCTTCATCGGAATTATAGACTCTTCAAGTGAGAGCAGATTCAACATACCTGCCTCAAGTAGTAAAGCTATTATTAGATGTACTTTGCTGTCCCACTTTCTACATAACTAGAAAGCAATTATGTCCATGTACCCAGGACCCCTCCTGTTTTCCTATTCTTCTTTTTCTCCTCTGCCACATTTTTTCCTGTCCAGCAGATTCTTTTCATCTCCTACACATAAGTAACCAGAACATTTGTTCCTTTGGGCCACAGGCAATAGTAAGTAGTGTTTGCTTTTGTAACCAGTCAATAGTTGAGGCTGAATGAACTCTTAAAGGTAAAAAATCTTAGTCTTAATTTTGATCAGTACTTTAGGAAAATATAAGAATAGACTTCAAGCAGATGAAAAACAGCATTAGTTTCTCTAGATACAGTATTTCGGTGGTGCCATAAATATGTTTCCCCAGTGAGTTTATACCATTTACTAGAGAACCTATTTTCTCTAGATACATAGGTAGAATATCTGTATTGGAAAAGCACTTAGGAAGCTTTATTCCTTGTTCATATCAACAGCTGGAAGTTCCCTGGACACCAGTCTTGATAAAGGACCCCACAGCTTAAAATCCTGGTCAGTATCTCGGTGTGTCCTGTGCATCCTTATCACCTGCCTACCTTCCTCCCCTCCCACCCTCTGCCCAGTCTTCTCATTTACGACACTCACGTGCTTCTTGGCCTTTTTTTTTTGAGCAGTGATTTTGTCAAGGACTAGATGCTTTGTGATCGCCACAGGTCTTCATGCTTTTGGCCAGCGGAGAAGCATACGTTTGTTTTCTTTGCCCGAAGTGCTTTCTACATAGGCCTTTTCTCTTTCTCTCAACTTAGCTCTCATTTCTTATCCTGATGGCCTCTCTCTCCCTGTCTTCTTACCTCCCTCTGCTTCTCTTTCTTTTCCCCTCTCCTCATCCACCAGCCCCTAAAAATAATGCTCATGGTTTTACTCGTGTGTTGCTGGAAAACACAGGTCACGATGCAAAGCGGCAAATCGATATTCATTCTCTAATTTACATTTTTGAAGCCTTCTGGAAGAGGTTTTTTATAAATTTTTGAACAGCAGAAAGACTTTGATGTACAAAAATTTGAAACACCTAGGCTTGTATAACTTGCAACTTAGGAGAAAAGGAGTCATTTCTAAGTGACCTATATTCCTGCATTTGTGGCTGTGAACAGGAAGTAGAATCGTTTGTTTAACCTCTTTCACCCTGAACATAGCAAGTATTTTCAGGGCGGCCCTCATCTGACTATACGATTTTGCAGGATGATGATGTGCAACTAGGCAGATGTCTGTGAATGCCTACAGGCTTTTCTTGGATGCATGGTTAAAGGAAGCAAGATGATTTCTTTGAATGATGAAATAATTTTTAGAGAATTTTCTCTTTGAGTGTCAAATGATAACTTCTGAAAAAACACCTACCATGCTAGAATTATAAGATTGGAAGTTAATTACACTAATTCAAATGGGGTTAGGAAGGTCTCTGCACAGCTGCAGTGAAGTGAAGCATTGGAAATTATGGACAAGGTCTAGCATCTTGCTATGTAAACACATGGTTGTCACGATGCTGGTGTCAACAGGAAGATGTGCTCTGCCACATCCCAGAAAACGTGTAGGGGAAACACTGGGGCAGAGGGTCTCTGCTTGGGCTCCTGAGAAACCTGGATGCCATGTGCTTACTAACATTTTCTTGGCTGCTCCAAAATAGCGCTTACACAATTGCCTTTAAAAAGAAATATACTAGGGCTTCCCTGGTGGCGCAGTGGTTGAGAGTCCGCCTGCCAATGCAGGGGACGTGGGTTCGTGCCCCGGTCTGGGAAGATCCCACATGCCACGGAGCGGCTGGGCCCGTGAGCCATGGTCGCTGAGCCTGTGTGTCCGGAGCCTGTACTCCTCAATGGGAGAGGCCACAACAGTGAGGCCCACGTACCGCAAAAAATAAAATAAAATAAAAATAATAAATAAATAAATATACCAAACAATCTCTAGGATATGCTGGTCTTTTGATACCATCATAAAAATATTTTTAAAAACCCCACAGCCCTGCTTACAATTCAAGTACCTTTAAGATTCGAATACAATATTTTCATCAGATAAGTGATCTGCTCAGTCAAAGGAGCTGTGCTGAAGACAAATGCCTGGGGCCTGTTCAATAGGTCACAGGATAGATTTCTGTGAACTTGTCTGTCATCTGCTGCCAAGCTTGGCAGGGACAGAGATGTGTGTGGACTCTTCCTCCGGGCCTTTCCATGGCAAGAAGAGAGAACCTGGCCCTCACTGAGGCTGCTGCTTCACCCCAGGCATGGTCGGACTATGTCAGCCAGCCCCGGACAGTTTCACAGGCACCTAGCAGATGGGCTTCCCAGCAAATAAGGACACAGATTGGTGAAACTGGGGGACTGTGATAGGGATGGGAGAGCCTCAATTCAAAGCACAAAAAGTGTGTGTGTTGTATTTTCACCAGGCTCCATGGAGAAAAGTAGGTCCAGTTCTCACCTCTAGGATAAATGCCTGAGAATGAAATTGTGCAAAGAAAGGGCTTTGTCCAAGATCTCCTACCGATTGGGCTGTTGGATATGGCTGATCTGTTTGCAAGTTGGGCCTAAGGAATTCTGGAAAGGAAAAAGGAAAAGGAAAGGTACCCAAAAGCTGGCTGTATTCCAAGATCCTGAAACAAGAATAAAGAAAAGTCCTCACAATGGCATCATGTTGGAGGCCATTTGCTCAGAGTGATCTGTGGGAACATTTCTCTTTTTCAGGGAAGTCTGTCTGCTGACGTGATGAGATGGCTGGACCCTGGGATGAAGATGCCTTGTCAGGAGTTCACTTGGTTCTTTATTCTGCTTTCCTGATCCTTGGGTCACTGGGGAGGTTAGTTGGCAAAAGAAGGGCCAACCAGTCTCCCTCTCGTCCTGTGAAGGGAAGGGTCAGCAGGGAGCAACTACGTGGAATCCGTGGACCATCCCCATCTCCCATCTCCTCAGGCTCAGACGTGAGAGTCCCTGGGCATGTTCCCATTAAAGGCATCGGGTGGTCAGCGCTCGCTCGCTCTCTCTCTCTCTCTCTCTCTCTCTGTATATATATGAACATGGCATGCTTTAGTAACCTGATAATATTCTCTAAGCAAAACGTACTTTGATGTAAACCCTGGGATCTCATTCTGTCACGTGCCCTTGTGTTGAACCAAACCCAGTCTTGTGCTCCGGAGAAGCTGTTGGCAATTCTCCCTCAGCTTCCTTCTGTATGGAAGGGGCGTGCCCTTCTGGATACCCACGTCTCTCTGCTTGATTCTGCAGATCTGTCCTTCATTCATCCCAAATATGTACCAGTGAGTTTACCCTTCACCTTTCTACCCGCTGAGCACTATTCAGTTTTCAGCAGAATAATTGGGAGCTTAGATTCTGGGGCCAAACTGTGAGGATGTGTCCTGCCTCTGCCTTGTGTCATGTTGGAGGAGTTATGGAGTATGCAACCCAGTGTCTTTATTTGTAAGATGGAAATAATGATAGAACTTGCTTCCTAGACTTATGTTGTGGATTAAATTAATATTTATACATAAAGTATTCGCTAGCCTGCAGAAAGAGCTTAAGATTGTTGCCAAAACCACTGTTTTGGAAAGTCATCTTCATGGGTGATTTCTTGAAGTAGAATGATGTTCTCCTCTTTTTGGATTCAGCCAGCTCTTGGGGGAGCTTTGTATTTGTAGCACAATGTTTTTTTTTTGTTTTTTTTTTTGGGGGGTACACGGGCCTCTCACTGTTGTGGCCTCTCCCGTTGTGGAGCACAGGCTCCGGACGCGCAGGCTCAGCGACCATGGCTCACGGGCCCAGCCGCTCCGCGGCATGGGGGATCTTCCCGGACCGGGGCACGAACCCGCGTCCCCTGCATCGGCAGGCGGACTCTCAACCACTGCGCCACTGGGGAAGCCCTCGCACAATGTTCTGACTGTGAAAAACTGGTTTTGGTGATTGTACTTGGGTGTTAAGTATTTATTTGTATTAGGGTTCTGTAAAGAAAGAGAACCAATAGGGTGTGTGTGTGTGTGTGTGTGTGTGTGTGTGTGTGTGTGTGTGTAAATATTTTACAGAGAGAGATTTATTTTAAGGAATTGATTCATGTGATCACGGGGGCTAGTGAGTCTGAATCTGCAGGGCAGACCAGCAGCTGGGTACCCGTGGAAGAGTTGATGCTACAGCCCTAGTCCCAAGGCCGTCTGGGGAAAGAACTTCCTCTCCCTTGGGGAGTCTCTTAAGGCCTTCCACTGATTTCATAAGGCCTACCCATATGATGGAGGGTAATCTACTTTACTCAAAGTCTTACTGATTTGAATGTTAATCTCTTCCAAAAAATACATTCACCATGATATATAGACTGGTGTTTGACCAAATACTGTAGTCTAGTCAAGTTGAGACATAAATTAACCATCATATTACCCTTCAAGGAGAGACATACGTCAGACAGAGAAAGACAAAAACTGTATGATATCACTTATATGTGGAATCTAAAAAATACAACAAACTAGTGAGTATAACAAAAAAAGAAGCCGACTCACAGATATAGAGAACAAGCTAGTGGTTACCAGTGGGGAGAGGGAAGGGGAGAGACAACATTGGGATGGGGAAGTGGGAGGTACAAACTACTGGGTGTAAGACAGGCTACAAGGTTATGTTGTATACAACACGGGGAATATAGCCAATATATTTTAATAACCGTAAATGAGGTGTAACCTTTAAAAATTGTACAAAAAATAATCAGAAATATTTTTATGATCTCCTATATGTGGTGTATTAAAAGTAGAACAGGCTTTGTGTAAAAAGAGAGAGAGACATGAGAATTATGTCTGTGAAGCTCAGGGAATTGAGGAGACTACGGGTATGGAATTCACCATGTAATGCAGCATGAGGGTTCATGAGAAGCACCTCTTGGCCTTTTGTGTCTACACAGGAGATGTTGGCTTTATCTTAGGGTCTTAGGGACACTGTGAACTACATAACTAATTGCAGTTTATATATATACATATAAGATTCCATGCTGCACCGTGCGGCTGGCTTGTAGGATCTTAGTTCCTTGACCAGGGATTGAACCCACACCCTCAGCAGTGAAAGCACAGGGTCCTAACCACTGGACCACCAGGGAATTTCCTGCAGGTTCTATATTTGCACTGGTTGCTAAGAAGCTCAGAGCCATCACTTGGTGTAGCTCCACAGAAGAGTCTAGAACCTTGAGGCATACATTTTAGGTGTTAAGTTAGCCTCTATGTCACCTTGATTGTCCTTCCCCATGTTTTTTACCTATATACCAGCGTCTTTTCCTAGAGCATAAGTCCATTAAATTATTGTAATTCTCTTTGTTGGTCTCTCTTTGTTGTAATTCTCTTTGTTGGTCTGTCTGTTCCCAAGGATACTAAGTCACTTGAAAACAAGGACCATGCTTTCTTCATGGTGATTGAATCACCACCTCCTACCACAGTATCTAATATTTATTGAATAAACATATTAATGTATATATTAATGTATATATTTTTTATAAATCACCTCAAGTTCACTTCAGAATAAAGCACAACTTAATTACTAAATAAAATTATCTTCCAGTCTACATATAAAATTCTCTATGCATTTTAGAAATGCAATTCTAGATTTGAGAGAGAGAAAAAGAGAGATACTAGATGATGCTAGGCATTCATCTGAAAAGTTGACACAACCTCAGAGCATATTAAACAAAAGAACAGGAATTGGGCTTCTCTGGTGGCGCAGTGGTTGAGAGTCCTCTTGCGGATGCAGGGGACATAGGTTCGTGCCCCGGTCCGGGAGGATCCCACGTGCCACGGAGCGGCTGGGCCCGTGAGCCATGGCCGCTGAGCCTGCGTGTCCGGAGCCTGTGCTCTGCAACGGGAGAGGCCACAACAGTGAGAGGCCCGCGTACAGCAAAAAACAAACAAAACAAAACAAAAAAAGAATAGGAATTGAAATGCTGACCTTCACTTCTAATCTTTCTGACTCTCCTCTTTAGTTGAAAATTGCTTGTTAAAAGCAAGCTGGCTCCTCTTCCTGGAATTTAGTGGTTTTGATGAGGAAGAAGCTATAATTGAACACTTCTCAAGATGCTCCGAGGTCAAGAGGCTCCGAGGTCTCTGGCATCGGTGGTTGCTTCGAGAAGAATCGTTTTCATGATGAATTGCTGTCTTTTGTAGGGGTGAGAAGTGGTTGATGCTTTGAGAGGACTGAACTCTAGTGGATTAAGGTCGCAGATGTCTTAACAGTTTAGCTGGTTTTTAGGTGTCAGTGGATGAATTTTACCTGTGACCAGGAAGATTTTAACACCCCCCTCGCCTGACCAAACTTCAGACAGGATTCTCCTCGACTCTAGGCCCCTCACCTGCCTCTTCTTGGAGCTTTTACTTTAGAGAACTTGGAATTGTTAAGTTCTCTATCTGCCTCTGTGAGATGCAGGTCTTTGTAAAAGCTTCTTGCAGGTTTTACAGTACAGGAATGTCTTGCTCAAGCACCTGGACCAAGTCTTTGAAATATGATCTTCAAAGAAGGAAGGGCAGGAGCCTAACTTCAGCAGAAGCCTTGCTTCAAGTGGAAAGTTACATCCTCATAAAGAGAGGGGCAAGTTTGCATTTCTTTTGGGTCAAACATCAATCTGCACCCACATCCCAGCTCTATCTGAATTACAAACCAAAGTGCCATTTTTTACATTTTAGAAAGATCAGTATTTCCGAACCAGCACATTGTGTGGTGTAAAGATACAAGGAGTCCAAATGAAGAGATGATTGGTGAGCTCAGAATTAAAGAAAATTAGCTGTTCTCACCTAGCTTGGAATATTTACCACTTTCACTTTGGAATATTTTTTGTTTAAAGAGTCATGACTATTGTCTAATATGAGAAGAATCTTTTCTTTAATCACTGCTGGCTGAACATGGACAGCTATTTATTTATTTTTTAATTGGAGGAAAATTGCTTTCCAATGTTGTGTTAGTTTCTGCCATACCATAAAGTGAATCAGCTACATGTATACCTGTATCCCCTCCTTATTGGACCTCCCTCTCTCCTCTCCCCTGCAGCTAGGTCAACACAGAGCACCAAGCTGAGCTCCCTGTGCTATACAGCAGGTTCCCACTAACTCTCTATTTTACACATGGTAGTGTATATATGTCAAGCCTAATCTCCCAATTCGTCCCACCCTCCCCTTCCCTGTCGTGTCCACATGTCCATTCTCTACATCTATGTCTCTATTCCTGCCCTACAAATAGGTTCATCTGTACCGTTTTTCTAGATTCTACATATATGCATTAATATACAATATTTGTTTTTCTCT
Source organism: Neophocaena asiaeorientalis asiaeorientalis (assembly GCF_003031525.2). Classification (NCBI taxonomy): domain Eukaryota; kingdom Metazoa; phylum Chordata; class Mammalia; order Artiodactyla; family Phocoenidae; genus Neophocaena; species Neophocaena asiaeorientalis. Next base: position 613,523 of record NW_020173921.1, read on the forward strand.
TTCTGGCTTACTTCATTCTTTATGACAGACTCTAGGTCCATCCACATCTCTACAAATGACCCAAATTCATTCCTTTTTATGGCTGAGTAATATTCCATTGTATATATGTACAACATCTTCTTCATCCATTCATCAGTCATTGGACATTTATGTTGTTTCCATGTCCTGGCTACTGTAAATAGTGCCGCAATGAACATGGGGGTATATGTGTCCTTTTGAATTATGGTTTTCTCAGGGTATATGCCCAGTAGTGGGATTGCTGGGTCATACAGTAGTTCTATTTTTAGTTTTTTAAGGAACCTCCATACTGTTCTCCATAGTGGTTGTATCAATTTACATTTCCATCAACAATGCAAAAGGGTTCCCTTTTCTCCACATCTTCTCCAGCATTTAATATTTGTAGATTTTTTTTTAAACATCTTTATTGGAGTATAATTGCTTTACAATGGTGTGTTAGTTTCTGCTGTATAAAAAAGTGAATCAGCTATACATATACATATATCCCCATATCTCTTCCCTCTTGCGTCTCCCTCCCACCCTCCTTATCCCACCCCTCTAGACAGTGCAAGAGGGTTCCCTTTTCTCCACACCCTTTCCAGCATTTATTGTTTGTAGATTTTTTGCTGATGACCATTTTGACTGGTATGAAGTGATACCTCATTGTAGTTTTGATTTGCATTTCTCTAACAGTGATGTTGAGCATCTTTTCATGTGCCTCTTGGCCATCTGTATGTCTTCTTTGGTGAAATGTCTCTTTAGGTCTTCCACCCATTTTTCAATCGGGTTTTTTGTTTTTTTTGATATTAAGCTCCATAAGCTGTTTGTATATTTTGGAGATTAATCCTTTATCTGTTGCTTCATTTGCAAATATTTTCTCCCATTCTGAGGGTTGTCTTTTCATCTTGTTTATGGTTTTCTTTGCTGTGCAGAAGCTTTTAAGTTTCATTAGGTCCCATTTGTTTATTTTTATTTCCATTTCTCTAGGAGGTGGGTCAAAAAAGATCTTGCTCTGGTTTATGTCAAAGAGTGTTTTTTCTATGTTTTCCTCTAAAAGTTTTATAGTGTCCTATCTTACATTTAGGTCTTTAATCAATTTGGAGTTTATTTTTTGTGTATGGTGTTACGTAGTGTTCTAATTTCATTCTTTTACATGTAGCTGTCCAGTTTTCCACTTATTGAAGAGACTGTCTTTTCTCCATTGTATGCCTCATTTGTCATAGATTAGGTGACCATATGTGCATGGGTTTATCTCTGGGCTTTCTATCCTGTTCCATTTATCTGTATTTCTGTTTTTGTGCCAGTACCATACTGTCTTGATTTCTGTAGCTTTGTAGTATAGTTTGAATTCAGGTAGCCTGATTCCTCCAGCTACATTTTTCTTTCTCAAGATTGCTCTGGCTGTTCGGGGTCTTTTGTGTTTCCATACAAATTGTAAAATTTTTTGTTCTAATTCTGTGAAGAATGTCATTGATAATTTGATAGGGATTGCATTGAAACTGTAGATTGTTTTGTGTAGTATAGTCATTCTCACAATATTGAGTCTTCCAGTCCAAGAACATGGTATATTTCTCCATCTGTTTATGTCATTCATCTTTGATTTCTTTCAGCAGTGTTTTATAGTTTTTTAAGTACAAATCTTTTGCCTCCTTAGGTAGGTTTATTCTTAGGTATTTTATTCTTTTTGTTGTGATGGTAAATGGGATTTTTCCTTGATTTCTCTTTCTGATTTTTTGTTGTTAGTGCATAGGAATGCCAGAGATTTCTGTGCATTTATTTTGTATCCTGCAACCTTACCAAATTCATTGATTAGTTCTAGCAGTTTTCTGGTGACATCTTTAGGATTTTCTATATAGTATCATGTCATCTGCAAAACAGAAAGAGCCATGACTATTGTCTATCATGAGAAAAAATGTTTCTTTAATCACTGCTGGCTGCACATGGACTATTCTTGAATAATTCTTCTCATTCCAGTGGGCTTAGTTTCTTTCACTGTGACAGTGTTGAACTTTACCTGAGCTCTATGACTTTGGAAAATGGCAGTGGTTAAGAAATCCCCCACTCTTTTGTGTTCCAAAAAAAAAAAAGTCTTACAAAATGCAAAGAACCACCCTGCTGATATTACTTAGACAAGACTCTCAGATGAACCTCTTGTCTACTTATGACAAAAATCAGACACAGACTGTCCAAATTCCTATGCTTTGTCTTGAGATTACTAGCAGAACTGTTTGTGCCCATGGACCAATTTGAACAAAATACTTGCTAACTTGACCAAACTTCAGTTGGGCATCTTCCTTTTCCCAGGCTCCTGAACTTTGGACCATCCTTGAGTTTAAACAACAATCAGGAGATTAACCAAGCAGGGAAAATGGAACCACCACCCCTGCCTGTCTATCTGTCCCAGAACTGTCTGGCCACCGAGAAAGACATTCCCAGTGTTACTTGGTCCCACTGTCCACACTCATCCTACTCTCCCACCCAGTTCCTCCTTGTCTTGCTGACTCACCCCTTGCTGCCAGACATCTGGGATGTTCTGGATCTCACAGTTGGAGTGTTCTCCCTACTGCAACAGTCCTTCTGCCCTACTGCAGTAGTCTTTTCAAATAAAGGTTCTTCTTACCTAAGTCTGGATTTGTTTTTTGACACCTAAAAGACAATAGCCATTTTCATTGGTCACCAAAATTTCTTCAGTCTCTATGTTCTTCTGTTTCTCTGTTCTTATTAAACCTCTTTTCTGTTGTAATATCTCAGTTACACATAACTACAGAAACATCTCAGGGGCAAGATGACTTTTTCATCATGTGAAACTCTGTGTAGATTGACATGCTGGAGACATGTTTGTCTCATATTCTTCAATGAAGTGCTACAACATCGTAGAATTTCTTGAATTGATTTTGACATCAATAACTCTGGAAAACTAAAACTAATAAAGTTTTCCTAAGAAGCTAAGAGTGATTCAAAATTTACAAGCTGAATTTTTTGAATCAGTGGGTTTTTGATTACGCCTTTTTTTTTTAAAGTTCTTGTGGCTATATATTTTTACCAAGTGTCTGAATCCAACCTGAAAATTCAGGTTTGCCTCTCTCTTCTGTCTCCTGTTGCATGTGTGCAGGTAATAACAAAACTGGGGAAAAATTAAGTACATTTCAAGTGGGTTTGAGAAGTAAAGCAGGTCCAAATAGAACCACACAATGGACTCTAGATCCAAATCTGTTTAAAATCACCTGTTATTTTGGATAAGCCATGCTTTTCTTCTACAATCAGCTCCAGCCCCAGCACCCCTATGACAGCTAATGCATATTTTCATTTTTCTGCCTCTATGATTCACCTGAGAAACATTTCCATGGAACTTGTTTTTATTTGATTTGGGGATTTAATAATGTAGAAGGAACAAGTGGAAATACCGTGGCATCAGGAGAATGGCCCCAAAGTAGAAGTCAGAAGACCTGGGCTCTAATAGTGGGTCTGTCATTTACTTATGGTGATCTTAGGTAGCTCAGCCTCTTCTGAGCCCCATCTTTAGGGTAATTAATTCCTGCCCCATGTGGTAATCTTAAGGACAAAAAGACAATATAGGGTAATAAGAGCTTCTTAATATTTAAATAATATTAATACTTGTTTCACATATGTATCCCATATCTTCAGTATATTGTGAACTACCTAAAACAGAGGCCTTATAGAAGTAAACACATAATAATTGTTCAGTAAACTCTTTTGGATGTGTGATGATATATATGACTGTAGGCAATTCTAAAATAAATTCCACGAATAATTCAACAAATACTTATTGTGTGCACATTATCGTAGTAGGTCCCTTACAGATACAAAAATGGATCAGATGTGAATCCCGTCCTCCAGGCACTTACAGTCCATCAGAGGATATCAGAAATGTGTATAAGTAACAAGATAGAAGATTTTTTAAATCCTAGGAGAGGTACAGAAGCAGGGCTGTAAGAGTTCACAGGAGAAATTATTTTCTAGCTTGGAAAATCATGGATAACTTCGTGAAGAAGAAATATGATGTTATCCTGAAGCATAAGGAAAATCCAGTCATGCGGAATGGGAGACCTTCCAGTCCAAGGGCACAAGGACCTTGGCAGATCCTGAGTTGGCTCAGAGGGATGTGCCCAGCACTATCTGGGTGACAGCTGCACCCACTTTGGCAGAGTACGTGTGTAAGTGCAGTGGAAACTTCAAAGGTGTGTACTAGAAGAGGGCTGCCTTAAAATGATGATTCCTTGATACTTACTGACCTGCATTTTTTTTCTTACAGATTAAAAAACAAACAGCACCACTACAACTCGGCATCCTTCTTAGAGTAAATTTACGCTAACATTTTTAAGTATGCAAGTTTTGGTTAGCTTTCATATATTAATCTAATATTTAGAGTTATTGGAACTAGAGAAAAATGACAAAAAGTATGTTTTTGTTTTATAGCCATGAACATTATGGTTTTAGAAGAAATATTACTGTAATATATTGAATTTATCTCTTTAAACATATAGAATTTGTTTTCAAACATATGCTTATTGTGTTTTTTTTTTTTTTTTTTTTTTTTTTTATCCGCGGCACACGGGATCCTCGCGGATCGGGGCACGAATCCATGTCCCCTGCATCGGCAGGCCGACTCTCAACCACTGCGCCACCAGGGAAGCCCTATTGTGTTTTTTAATTTTCTTTTTCATCAAGATTTTACAGTTTGAAATGGGGAACTGTATATATGATTTTCATTCCCTCTACAGGGTACTGAGATGGAGGTGAGCGTTATGGATTTTATATACATATATGTGCATATGTATATGTGTGTATATGTATATGTATACATATACACACATTCATATATGTGTGTGTTTATATATAATAGAGAGAGAGAGAAAGTGAGAGAAATTTACTAAATATTATTCCTGCCACCGGAAAGTCATCTGATAAAAATAGCCATTAAATATTACAATTACATTATAATTAGCATCAAGTTTATTTTTATTGAAAAACCAGTCCTTCGTTATGTTGTACTCTTTTTTGCATAATGATGTCACTTTTATTTTTAAAATCTGATTAAAAATATACTTCTCACGTCTTTACATGGAGCACAGGTAGGGTATCTGACAGGAGTTGGGTTTTAAGGCGCCCTTGAGGTTGAAGCACCTTGGTGTCTGCCTCGTGGCCTGTGGGCCGGGGTCCCCTCGGTCACTGGCAGAAGCAGCCCATCTGAGTCTCGGCCAGACCACAGGAGGCCGTGCAGCCCAGGCTTAACCAGCAAACTAAATAAACATCTTAGAAATTTCGAAGCCCCCAATCTCCTCCCCACTCCCTTTACTTCCCTCAGACTGAAAAGCACAATCTCATCATCCCCGAAAGGATGAGGAAATTGCCGAAATCCTCTCCCCAACCTGCCCCCCTGGCCCCCGGGTTCCTCTGGTGCCACCCTGGGGGTGGGGGAACATCACTGTGTAGCTCTAACACCAGACAGGACACCAGGGAGCCTTCTGCAGTAGGCTCATGTCAGACTCTTCAAATCACAGATAAATCATCTGCCAATACATTCACTCCCCTTTCCTTCTGCTAGAGAACGTACAGATACAATTTTTTTAAAAATCCCAAATAAGTTCATTTTCCCCATATGCCATGAAGAACGGTAGTACAAGTAGTTTCTTCTGTGAAACATGCAGTGAACTCCATTACTTATAATAAACATTGTCCCTGTATTATTTTTTGTATGGTAACTTACTGTTTCCTACTAGCAGTTATCTTTTTTTGCCATGAGAGAGAAAAAACGTAATATTTATGTAAGAGTATGATGGCAGCAGATTTCTGACAAGCCCCATTTACATGGTACATTGCTCCAAAGGGTGTGTGAGTAGAAAATACAGAAGCACTATACAGACCTACTATTACATTGGAGAAATCGTGAACCTCAAAGGAGTAATAACGGTATGCTATTAAAACCATGAATACATTTTCAGTATCTGTAGTGAAACAAAACTTTATAAATATGTAAATTTCCGTTCAACAAATCCAAAATAAAATACACTAAAAAACTGATATGTAGACAAAAGTTTATTTACACCATACAACATTTTAAATATTTTATACACAGCTGCAGCAGAGAAAGCTACTCAGAGCTTTCTAGAGAAAACTGCAATAATAAAGATGTGAAATATATTATTCATATAAAAGTGAGATTATTACTTTATTGCATTTAAAGCAATGAAGAATGTAGCTCAACAAACATTCATTTAATGACAAAAACTTTGCTTTTATATTATAAAGTAAAAAGTGTAGTAATGGCCAAACAGACTGTTATAAACTTTAAAAACTGCATAAATATATACATTGTGCTTCATGGTGAAGTTTTTTGAAAACTAAACCATATGAAGCGGTTACAACATGAATCGTTGCTTGAGGTTTATCTATAAAGTTTACCCTACAAATCCATTCCACGGGTACTTACAACACAGGGTGGTCAGGACTGTACACCTGGGCTTCTCTCCACTCGCCTGACTAGGGAGAAGTTACCAAAGCAAACACCACTGACATTTGGCATGTGGAGGTGCTGACATGAGAGAGTCACACTGTCCGGATAGAAATGTCAGGCTACCCAAGTCTTAAGTGTCAGTGCAATACATTTTGTCTCCACCTCAGTCCATTTTGATTTTGTTAAACTTCTGTTTGAAAGTCCCCCTCTTGCACATCCAGAGGCAAATTCAGACATTTCTCCCACTCTGCTGGCCTCAGTTCCAAGGTATCCTTTGCCTCTGTATCTAAGACATTGATTGTGGTGTAATGTTGGTATTCACTGGGGTTTTTGAAAGTGTCCCATGGATTCTTGTTTGGTGCTGGGTTTTCCTGTCGAGAAGAGAGGGGAAGAGAGTCATTTATTTGATGGTTAGGATTGCTGCTTGTTGAAATTTCCAGGAAGAGAGCCTGTTCCTAAGCTTAATCCAGTTTATGTGATTCAGAGATGATTTGAAATTGTGGCCAGCTGCAGGAAATGGTTTTGATTTCAGTTTTCTTTCATTGAACAAATTGATGAACACCTTTTTTGAGTTACCCTAAAATTTTCCAGCAATCAAAGGAAGTGAATAGTATTATAGAAGGCAAGGTAGATGATGTTTTGTTTTGGCACATCTTGTGAAGTGTCAGGATGGCTATATGTTCAGGTAGGAAGGAGCGTTAAGTTCCTGCTAAGATTAAATGTAGAAAATTTAAGTATGTTGTCAGAATCTTTGGAGGGATAAACAAAAATTGAGGATATGTCATAGGGCATGTTATGCAACATTAAAAACTGTAAACCAAAACTAGCCATATTTCATAAAATGAAATTTTAGATCACTGTCTTTGTTTAGTTTCTCTGCAAGAAATTATCCTTTTTAGAATACGAAAATGCTGCTATGTGTAATCTATTTTTTTATCTGATGTATATTCCCCACAATTTTCTATATACTTGGGTAGCACACTAGTACAAATCCTTTCAAAGAGCACACCGTTTTGGGGAAACATATCCAGCAATATAAGCATTTAAAAAAAAATGTCTACAAGTCATTTCTTCTTAAGTTTCACAGTCCACACCCTCTAATTACCTAAGATTTAAAATCTGCCTAATTATGACACCACCGAGACCTTCCATGTTATAGGTGCTCGATGACTGCATGAGCAGACATCATTTGTGGTTTTTATTGTCTGGTATTTGCTGAAAGTTAGCAGTAAAATTTCTCTATTTTAAAGAAGTATGATTTAAAGATTTCTGTATAATGAAGGGCTTTGAATAGGATACACTAATCTGAATAACATCAAAGAACAAGAAGGAAATCATGACTGAAATCTCCTTAGAAAAAACGTAAGCTAAAACAACTATGGTTGTTAAATGCATCCTTTACTCCCTCTCCCTTCCCCCCCACTCATCCCTCCACTCATCCCCCCACAAATTCTGGCCTTCAACTGACTATAATCAATTAGCAGGGGGAACATAAAACAGGTACTTGAATAATTATTTGGATTCCATTCAGTATATTAAAAATCATTCTCTGGTTGGGATAGGCCAAAGAGGCAACTTACAGAAATACTTATAACTAGAAATTACGTTATTAAAATTCCCAATACATTAGATGTTTTCAGCACTTATTAGCCTTAATCATGAGGACACACAAGAAAAAAAATAGCTAATAGGTAAAGATTTAATAAAAAGTTAACTTTGGAGATATGTACAGTGGATTAATTCTGATTTAGTCTAATACTAAATTCTGATTTCGTCTAATATAATTCTCATGAACTATATAGTCTTATAACTCTCCCCTTCTCTCTCTCTCCCTTTTTTCTTTCCCTGTCTCCTTCCTTGCTTCCCTTCAACCCATGTTTATTTACCAGCTGCTCTGTGCTGGCATTGTATTAGGTGCTAGGGAGAGTAAGGTGATAAATCACTTGGTGAAAAGCACATGGTCCACCAGGGAGCATAGATTTAAAGCCCAATGCACACAGGACCAAATTCCAGTTACTCCATTCCATATGAATGTGACCTTGAACAATTTCTCTGAATCTCAACTTTACTATTTGCAAAAGAGAGATATGCTTTGTCTTTTGGGCCAAAGGAGTTGGCCAAAGGTGCAGCTCATTACCTACTTTGTGGGGCTGCAAAGATAAAAAACACAGAGGGGCTTAGTATGAGGCCTGATTTTAATAAATGCTCACTAGATAGTAATCATACATATCATAAAGGTGTCTATAGTTAAATGAAGGTATAACATATACAGTTATATCCACATCTACGATCCGGAAAAAGTGCTGAGGGAGTTCGGAGGGTGGAAGTACAGCTTCCCTTTGTGGAGCTCAGAGAACTTTCTGAGAAAAGTGACATTAAGGCTGGCATAGAAGAATGGGCTTTGTCATGAAGGCATATGTGTGGTTGGAGGTCGAGTGGCTGCAAAGGCATGTGTACCAAGAAGTACAAATCCAGAGAGCGTGGAGATAGGACATCTCAGAACAGTGCCAATTCATTTTAGCTGGAGTGAAAAAGAATATCAGAAAAAAAACAGGCAAGTGTGAACTGAAAGCCAGATCATAAGGGGCTTCGCCTGCCAGGCTACTTCCCAATTTGGAATTTATTTTGTAGGCAATGAAGAATGGTTGGAACTTAGAGGGCACTACAGGAACCTGAGCCATCAGTCATCAATGGAAAGCCATGGGGTGGATTTATCCATCTTGGAGGAGGGCTGTCTCAAGGAGCTTTCTGGGAATCCTAGGTTTGACAGAAAGTTGAATTAGTTCAATCCTAAAGGGATTCAAGATATGTAAAGTGTTAATTCACTGGCTTTAAAAATAAAGGTTTCATTATGTTTGGAACAAGTGTGATTTTCCTTTTATATTTTAAAGATCAAGCACCATGGATACAGGAACTAAAAAGGCCCATTTTAAACACTGTCAGGATGTCTAGATTCTAATTTCAAAGAGTATTATTGCCAGTACGGGATTGATCGAATTTCCGAGAGCTTCTATTAGTGGGTAATAAATTAGTTAATGTGGTTCATCTCCTCTGGCATCCCATAGTACTCCCTGCTGAGCTGTGGTTCTCACCACTGTTGCCAAGTGTGTGGACACCCTTGAGTGGAGAAGAACTGCCACCCCCAGCAATCAGGGTGGGAACAGGACCCCCAGGGAGTGAGGGGGCTGGAAGTCAGGGGGTGGTGCCCATGGGCCACCCATCTTCCTCTGTGCTTGGGGTGGATGGATTCTCGCGTGGAAAGTGTAAACTGTTCAACGGTCCAAAGAATGATCAACCTTGGAACAGCCCGTGGGGATCACTGAATTCCACAGGGAGAGCCACCCAGGCCAGGAGAGCTTTCAGTGGAGGCCTAAATCCTGATATAAAATTCAATCAGAGTTGGTACAAGTTCCTGATTTGATGTAACTGTTTTACGTTGGTTGGTTTGCTTTTTGAGCTCAAGTATAGAGCGGAGGCGATGTACGTAAACTGAAGCATGTGTGATAAAGGCCTAATAAATTATAAACTCAGTATAAGCCAACATGCGTGAGGCTTCCAAAAATGCGAATATGGTCTTAGGCTGTATAAATAGAGAAGATTAATGGAATATGAGAATTCAGAGCCACCGGAAACATGGCCTGGTCTGCCTGCGTGTTTCCCTCAGTTCCCAGCCGGGGTTGAGGGTCGGGCAGACTTGTAAGTCCCTCCTGTCTCCATCCTTTCCTCTTTCCCTCCTTCCCTTCACCTTTTCTTCCCTCCCTCTCTTCCTTCTTTCCCTCCAGTCTACGGATCGCGGAGACAAAGGGAAAGAGAATGTGTTTATTTTACATTCTAAAAGAGGGAGAATTTGGAGCTGCTGCTTGTGCGGGTGGGATCCTAATGGAGACGCTCACAGGGAAGGGCTGTTAACAATGCCTACCCCTTGTAGGGGTTCAGGTGCTGTCCGGGCTGGAGCAGGGAGACGGACTTAATGGTCTTTTGGTTTCCCTTTGATTCTCCACATTCTACATAATTACCATCATTTGCAGGTGCCAGGCAGGTGCTGTGAGTTAGGAGCCGGAAAAAAAGATGAAACAGACTTTATTGAGGTTTGTGTTTCGAACATGTCTTTCTCCACCCAATTATGCACTGTTCCATTAGCAATGTGCCACTATGAATTATATGACTGAATTAAGGATAGTGAACTCACTCGCACGTTCCTTATTAATCAGAACTGAATAAGGATTTTTTTCTCTGTTCTCATGTATTTAGGACAATAGTGAAGCAGCAATGACAACTATCCTCCCCACTCCTAACCTCCCAAATGATAAATATTTATAAATCCTTTCTAGAAAAGGCAGGCTGCTGCAGAGCTGTGCTGTAATTAGTAGACTATTTTGGTTGTCAGGAAACTGAGATACAGATATTTGTGCCATTAATGATTTAATACCCAGACCATACAAGGGGAAATTATAGTCATATTATAGCAGTCAGCCAGCTGTATCTGTTGCATAAGGCTTTTGGATTGGTAAACATAACCTTCTCTTAAAAAAAAACAAAACGAAGTTTCTTCAGTTTATTTCGATGTTAGCTTTCAGCATTTCAAAATGAGCAGCTAATAAGTTTAGGTCTAATCTCAAGGGTGCAATTTTCATTTTCCTGCTAACTAAAAATTGACAGGTTAATATTTGGGGCAGGGGTGGTAGACGGAGAAAGAACCACTCACTATGTGTAAGTGTTTTCTCTACGCCTAGTGCTGTGTTGATGATTCCACATAACACATGATTCCTGCTGTATGGAGGAAAATAGACTGATATACACAAGCTCTTTAGAGACCAATGAAGAGTTAAAGTGTATATACTTCTGATAACCTTCATTTAACAAATGCAGATTAAACTATTAGACATGCAAGAAATCAAGAGCGGCCGTTTACTGGTCACTTACCATGCATGGCCAGCATCATACTCAGTACTGAGAAGAATACAAGAAAAACACAAAGACACATAAATTCTTGCTGTTGATAAGCTAATGATATTAACCAGGAAGCCAGGATTAAGACTCACACACATATGAAAGAATCACTAGCGTTAGAAAGTGACCCAAAATACCTTAGAGTGACATGTATTTCAGAACGCCAGAGGTTGGGAGGAGTAGGTCCAGCCAGGGCCTGCAAAAGTGTGAGGCAAAGAAGGAGTGCCACACTTGGAGAGGAGAAGCGTGGAGTCAGACGGCTGTCCCAGCTCCAGCCCTCAGAGCTGAGTCTCAGCTTGTAGCATCTCAGGGTCCCACCCGCTTTGGAAAGTGCAAGGATCGAAGGAAGCGTATTATTAATGACAGATTTTCTATGCCCAAATTAGAAGGAGAAAATTGAGGTTCAGAAATTGAGCTTTGTAATTTGCTCAAGATCGTTCTTGAGCTCTCGAGTTCTTAGCAGAAGCTAACTATCTGCTAGAAAACTCAAGCAGATAGCTCTTGCTTGAACTTTCTTCTACAGATCTTCCTCAACTTACGACGGGGTTATGTCTCACTAAACCCATCATACGTTGAAAATATCATAAGTCGAAATGCATTCAATACACCTAACCTACTGACCATCATAGCTTAGCCCAGCCCACCTTAAAGGTGCTCAGGCACTTACATCCGCCTATGGTTGGACAAAATCATCTAACACAAAGCCTGCTTTATAATAAAGTGTTGAATATCTCACGTAATTTATGGAATACTGCACTAAAAGTGAAAAACAGAATGGTTGTCTGGGTACAGAACGGTTGTCAGTGTATCAGTTGTTCACCCTCGTGATCTCGGGGCTGAGTGGGAGCTGTGGATCTCTGCCCCCGCCCAGCATCACGAGAGAGTACTGGACCACATCTCACTAGCCTGGGAAAAGATCAAAATTCAAAGTACGACTTCTACTGCATGCGTATTTCTTTTGCACCATCATAAAACTGAAATATCTTGTCGAAGCATCATACTGATTTCTGGATGCCTGCTCCAGTGCTCTCAGGAATAATGATACAGCCTTCTCTGGAGCTTTGATTGTGCCATGCACATAGTAGCTGCAAAACATCATTTTATTTGATTACATCCTATGCTAGCATTATAGTAGTGGGAATGAGTGAAGAGAATTGCTGCAATCAACAATCAAAGCCCCCAGTGCTGATGTGTATCCTGAAACTCTTTTCCCCACTCTGGTAGACAAAACCCACCACTCTAGTTTTAGGTAGCAACTCTATCTCTCTCTCCATATATATATATAGAGAGAGACAGATATATGTGTTATTTATATATTATACATTTATAATATATATTATCTATCTATATTATATAGGTTATATATATTACATTTAATGACCTTAAAATGCCAGGCATTCTAATGAAAATATTTAGTCAAGTACTTGGAAATTTGAATTAGCTGACTTTTAACTCTGATGATAAAATGTCCAAGTGAATCCAGCACATTTTTGATATATAACTAATTGCAATTAGACCTTATAATTGAGGACATTTGAAATATGAATAAAACACTTAAAGACTCTGTCATTCCTAATTGGCCTCTTAGTACATTTCAAAGCACCTTTGGGGGATTATTACTTATTTTTCAGTTTGCCACTCTTGTGTTCCCAAGACATCTGGGAGCTTCCCGAAAGCAGGGGGGACAGCTGACATGATGCATCTTTATCGTGGCATCAGGCACCGATGAAGTAAAGCATACTCACCAGACTGCTTGTATTTGGTATATCCCGAAATCTGTCCAAAGTTTGAAATTTCTGATTGAGTTCCTGAAACAGTTCCATATGCCTCTTCCTTGTATGCATGACCTTCTGCAAAAGAGAGTAAGATGGCTCTCGTTTCTAATCTGATTTATGCGTTAGAAGAAGAGATTTAGTATTTTGCTATGCTAATAAGGGAAATCAAGTTTTCCAGGAGCTAGAAGGTCCCAGGAGATGCCAAAAATGCAAATGGTTTGCACCAAATCCTTGTCTTATGGTCAACACTTCTGGAACATGAAGAATTGGCTGTTTCTTCCACTTACAAGATTACCAAAAAATAGTTTTCTCCTGTGGGTGCATTAAAAATATAGCAGTCATTCCTCTGTAAGATTTTCATCATTCAAAGTTAAAGCTGTTTTACAAAAATTGTTACAATATAAAAAAAAAGTTTAAAAATGTTGACTTATAAAGCACCACAGTCTCTCAGTGTTTGTCATGGGAGATATTACATTTTTATGTTTTATTTCTATAAACACTAAAATCTTAGCTGGCTGTACTAAAGGGGAAGCAAACTCCCAGGCCCTGCCATTTAAGGCTGACTCAAAGCACTAAAGTGTCTGAAATATAATGTGAGATCTGAAATCTTACACTTTCCCTGTGAATAGTGATTGAGCTTCGCAGAAGGAAAATCTGACCCATAGGTTTCACATATTTGTTTACAAAATGGTACAGAATCTTAACACTTAGAATTCAGAGCATGAATTGTGTGGTTGATGAGCTTCTACAACCACAGATACAAATATATTGATATTCTTCATCCCTGGTGATATACTTCTTCCAACTTCATCATAACTCAACAGATAGAGTCAGAAATAAAAAATGACCTTGGGGTAGGTATAATATGAGCTGAATCTTTTTCTGTTACAGAGCATTTAAAAGAGCACTAACAAAGAAGAGTTAGATAATAAATCCCCTGTATTCACAAGTGTAAAGGAGAAAATACCTTCCTCTACTGTGATTTTTAAAAGTTAAAAATTTCAAAGTTTTGGTGGTTCTCCAAGATTATGCCTTCACGTTTGTGTAAGATTTTATAGTTTTTTTAAGCATGCGATTCATAATTCACCATTTGCTCTTGTGGATTGCATGGGTATACTATATTCATGCCTAAGCTAGGATTTGAACATTTGGTCTATTGTTTTAATTATCAAATATTTTCAAAAGTAAGGATTTGTTTTGAAAAAAGAAATATATCTTTGGAGGAAGATCTATAATGCCCAATTTTCTTCTCAAAAGACATTTGCGTAGAACACTTTATCTCCTTGAGAACAAAAATGGCAAAAGAAAAATGCAAATGGAATTTTTAACATATCTTAAAAGGCTTCTTCTCTCTTAGGCCAACTTTAATTTCCTATATTTAATGAATCTGTGTTTAGGCAATACTTTGTTTAGCTAACTCTTCCATTTTCACTAGCCTACTTTCATAAGAGAGCATTCTGCCATTTTAAGTCTTGTTCTACTGGATTATTTCCACCTTGGCTCTTCTGAGCTCTAGGAGTTCGCTGTTGATGAATCAGGTGGGGAAGATGGGAACATGGCACCATCACTGGTGACAGGAGCATGAAACACAGCACCCGGCTACAGAGTGATGAACTTCCCTGCAATTTTCGGGAGAGTACAAGAAACAGATTTTCAGGGTTTACAGAGAAACACCAGACAAACGTAACTTGACTAGTGATAGCTGATGGGGACTGATGAGAGGGGAATTTGCATAAGCAACGCGATGGAGGGATATTAAGGACCAAGTAGCTGGCAAACAATGCAGCACATTCTATCCTTAGGGAGGCAAATATTTCCAGCAGCACCAGGTCCTAAGACACTGACTAAAATACGGATGTGTGTTACAAGGAATGCTTTTTTTTTTTCTTTTTTTTTTCTTTGCAGGAGCCAGACTCTGATGGTGGGGTGGGGATGGGCAGGTCTGATGACTTTCAGGGAACTTGGGGCGGGGAGGGGGGAGGAATGCTTTTAAAAAAACCCAAAACAAAACTATAGTCATCAGAATATTGACTCTGGCTCTAACTTACAAATAGTGATTTTCATGATAACGAGTCTAGCCACACAGTTACTTTGTGCTAGGGTGCAGTCGGAGTGATGTCATAGTACTGACATTTCTCTAACGATATTTCATTCTGTCAGTTAATACATATTCATGACATCTCATATTGAGCTAAACGGGGGAGTAACAATGGTGTGCAAAATCTGGCAGAGTCCCTGCCCTTTTATAGTTTGAGGTGTAATGGAGGACCTAGGTGTTAATCACATAATAACTCAGATGAAAGTTAAATTAGACTGTGGTAAGGAAAACAAGCAGTGCAGTTATAGCAGTAAGTGACAGGGAAATTTGCTAAGAGAAATGCAAGTGAGGTCAGTTCCCCAATATTCACACATTCATTTTTAAGTTTCAGATTCTCAAATCAGTTATTCCTGCATCGTGTTTGTTCTCTTTCTTCCATTTTATAAAATGCAGAGAATTCCTAGTACAGCTTTTAATCTTATGCCCAAATCCCCTTTCCTCAAGGAGATCATTCCTTTCCAAAGAGATGGACTTATTTTCTTCTAAGATGGTTGATACTACTGGCACAGCACACCTGCTCTAAGGTGGCCCTGTGGTGGGTTTGCTGTGTCATCTTCCACTTATCTTTTATTTCATCAGAGTGTCCCGACTTTGCACTGGGGAACTGTCCATCAAGGTCTTTACCGTCCCCTGCCAAGAGGTGAATTTTTCCATATCCTTCCAACAAAGTTCTCTTTTGTCTGTCAGTCAAAGTCACTCTCTGTCTCTTGTAACCAAATATCTCTGATGGGTAAAAGCATGTTTAATGAAGCAAATAAAGTGTCAAATATATCCCATGGAAATGAGGATACATTAACTGATAGGAGTTTTTAAATCATATCCTGACTGAATGGGCAGTGCCTGATTCTGAACCGAGTGGATTTTATTTTGAGGAGATGGATTGTTAAGACATTCTCAGAAATATATATGGTGGATACCACTATGATATAACCAAAGAGCAGTTTGCAATGTTCTCCGTAAGTTCATGAAAGCTACTCTGAACCATAAAGCTCAAGGACCCTGAAATGAATATAAAGACAAATGAAAAATTTAGATGCTAAAATTCAGGGCCCTTCCTATCTAGAAACATCCTCATGCCAAATAATCATTCTAATTTGAAACTGCCATCTTAGCACAGCCAGAAATCACCATAGCAATGATGGCCTGCTGCTTCTGAGAGGAGTGTCACATTAGGGTTGCCAAGGGAGAGCTCACGTATCTGTCATGGGCCCAGTTTGACCTTCCATGCGTGATTCCTTCTTGTTCATAAACTCAAGTCCATCTTTCTGCTTTTCTTAGTGGGGAAGGTTCCATTGACAAGAAAGCCAGCATCACAGTGAATATTGGATGGTTTCTATCCCAGTAATGTTCTGGGATTAAAACTTAAGCTGCAGTTTTAGTTGTCACAAGTAATAAGGGTTTCCCTTTCTTTATTTACTTGCCTAAATAATTATTTATTTGAAGCAGTCATGCCTTTGATGATCTTGCTTACCTAATTAGAAGTTTTCATGCTTATAAATCTTACTGCTTCATTTTGATGGCTGTTTTTGGATTTTTACAGACCTTAGTGTTTATCTGTTTACCTTTTTCTTTCTTTTGTGACCTAAACATCCTGTGTCTCAAAGAAATTGACTTCTGTGACAAAACTGTAACTCATGTGGATTTTCTATTTAAGCAATCAAATATATTCTAATTGGCAATACCTATAAAATTCAGGTTCCTTCAGTTATAACGCCTTTCAAGTATTACAGGCATCTTTTGCAGTAAAGATAAATGCTTGGCAATGCTCCCTTGCACTCAGATTATTATCATTCAGCCTTTTTCAAAGCTGTATTGAAGCGCTATCCCAAGAAGACCGGCCACCTAACTGCACAAAAGTAGTGTCTCCCGAATAGCTTTTCCCATAGGACTCTTATCTTTTATTTTATATCTTTGTAGTTCAAGGGAGGCAGTCTTGGCAGCCTTTTAATTGTTGAAATTAGAGAAAAAGTGATACACTGTAAAACACTTTCATGAAATTTCAGATATTTGAGAAAAATTAGGATGTGAATAAACTTCATGTCTTGAGCTCCTATTACATCCCAGACAATCTCCTTGATTAAATACTTGGGACATATCAAATCGAACAGCTCTAGGTCTGGACAAATTTGGATTACGATCTTACTTCCATGGCTTTCATGTTGTGGTAAGAGGCCCAAAACCCAACCTCCCTTTAGCCACAGTTTCAGTAGTCAGAATAACCTCGTAAGATTGTTTTGAAGACTTAAAAAGGGCTATAGATCACATCACTGGAGCACACAGGTAAGAGCCAGAGTAGCCATTATTATCTTTCCCAATCCTCACAATAACCCTGGGAGGTGGATCTCACTTGACTGATTAGGAGACTTAGCTTGAGAGGCCCAAGCTCCCAGCTCACACAGGTGGTGGGAGGTTGGAATCCATTCTGAATCCAAGTGAATTCTCTCTGCATGCTGCTTGCTGTCTTAGATGGATCCCGCAGATCCAGGGAGCATCCTTTATCAGACCATTCAAGTCTGTGATTATGCCATCTCATTTTTTCTGATGGAAGAGGAGACGAAACAGTCCAGGGTGGGTGAGGGGCCTTCTGTAGAAAGCCCAAAAGCTCTGTGGATATTGATCACCCTGCAATGGTCCCCAAAGTACTGCAATTCTGGTTTGAAAGCTGGTCTCCTTATTTTGTCTCTGAACACCTCGTGGGCCGTGACTTTGCATCCCTGACACCTAGCACGGTGTTTGACATTCTGAAGGTGCTCCACAGATGAGTGTGGAATAAATTAAATGAATGAGATGTCATAGATACATAGGCCTTGGAAGGCCATCATCAATCTTGCCCCCTCTCGTTCTATTCAAGAGGTCTCCCCACTGGAGGGAAGACTCATTTTATTGGCCCCAGACAAAAAACCTCCCTCTCTGTTCTGGTCCTCTTGTGCTCCCTTATTTCCCGTACAAGTGTCTTATAAAGGGCCTGCAGGTGGTTTGAAACAAACTGAAGGTTTTCTCTTCCAAATTCAGAGTCTTGAATCATAGAGTTGGAATCTCTTTAAGCCTGAATTACAGATAAGATAGGCTTTACTATATATAAACTTTTAGAAATGGAAAGAAATTGCTAGAAAAAATTGGAGAATCTCCCGACTATAAACTTTAGATTATGGGGCTGGGAAATCATGTGCTGTTAGGAATTAGAAACCACTTGGCCCGAATTACCTTTTCAGTTTTAGGCGTTTATATAGCTATACTGCCAATGTCTATATTTACTCATATAAAACTAGGTTTATCTACTCATCTCACTGCTTTACAGGCTTCAATCCAGAGTGGGCTGTTGAATACTAGTCTGCAGTGATGGGAAAACCCATGTCAAGGAAGCAAGAGACACTGCAGGAATTAAGGTTGACTATCAAATCAAAGCCACATTGTGGGAAGGGGATGATTTATGTACTTTTCTTTGGCCAGAGTCCCAATGCATCCATAAGACAGAACCTGTAGCCATTTGAAATGTCTGACATTACAGTGTCTATTTACGTTTCAAACATGTTTCTAGTTGAATAAATATGTACTCAGGGCTTAAAAGAAACCAGACAAAAGTTCTGGAAAGACCGAATAAGGTGTGTGTGCATATATATATATATATATACACATCAG